>NW_019525333.1:238605-274341 GCF_002814215.2 Seriola lalandi dorsalis
TGAGTTGTATTAATGTCTAATTCAATGGTGTTTTTATGTCAGGACCTTTATCTACTGACCGACTCAGCTAATCAACCAACAGAATATTTATGGACAACTATACTTTTGTTCCCAGCTGAATTTACAAACATTCAAAAATAAGCCTTCGGAGGATTAATCTCCTGGTTCTGAGACAATGTGATGAGCAGATTTTAAAACAATTAATTTATCAATCGAAAAAAAAATATTTAGCATTATGTTTTTTTTTTAAACCACTTTAATCAGTTATATACCATCTGATGCTATGAACATGGCAGGGAAGCCTTAACAAACATTGTGATGTTGAAGTGGTACATTTGTGAAATGCCTTATTTAAAATACACCTTAATAAAATGTAGTACCTACCCATGTCCAGACGGGGCAATGAAGTACAGGCAGCACTGCACTCTGCTGTCTGGCATCTGTCGTCTGTTGACCCGAGACTCTGCGTTGAGGTAATCTTCAAACTTGCTGTCGATGTAATCGGTGACTGGCTGCCAGCTGAGAACCACACACCATACAGTACAGTGATATAGTCACAGTGTATAATCATCATCATCACCATCATCATTAATAGAACTTATCTAAAACAATGACAACTAGCTGAACTCACCAGTTACTGTTGTCAACAGCGTCACCAAACCCGGGGGTGTCGACGATGGTGAGCAGAAGATGGACTCCTCCTTCCTTTACAAGAACCTTCGACTGTTCCACCTGAAAAGAGCGGGAAACGTTTGACTAAAAGATTACAAGGCTGTGGCTGTATGTCACAATTAGTCGAAATGTAATTGAATATCGCGCAGCCATGATGTCACCCTTCAAATTCAACTTTGTAAATGTATAGAAAAGATTTGCAGGTGCGGAAATTTAGAAAAACTATGTTGTTGCCACTAAACAATCTAAGATGAAGCACAGCGCCTCAAATACAAATACAATACAATACAGATGTGCTGTAACGTACGTAAGAGTTAAGAGGATGCGTTTACATTAAAGAATGAGGTCACATGTCACCTGACAGTCAGCTGACAGTCGACTGAGAGTTAACATTAAAGGCCCGTTGTGCTGAGGAAGGCGTGATCAGCGAGGAGAATGTGTGACTGATTGGATCAACCTAGTCATGAGTCAGCGGCTGTTGTATTTACGCCATGGTTCATAAAGCGAGGCGCTCTGAATGTCCCTTCAGAAAACAGCGTGCTCAGGTCTTCTCTCCGTGAAGCAGGAATTAAGAGATTTGAGTCTGTAATTCTACAGAGAGCTAGCGGCTCTCATATAATATACAACAAGAATTTATTTGATATTTTTCGGGCGAGGATCGGACGGACGTTTCGCCGAGTGACGCCTCGGCAGGAGTCTCAAGACGATTCTGGGAAAGTTCTGCTGCGATGAACGGAGGACAGGATCCCGCCTCATGTCAGGTTCAGGTGTCAGACAGCGAACGCCTCATTTATATTGATAAGGATCGTCCCATTCTCGTGGACACGATATCTTCAAACGCCTTGTGGAACTTCTTCACGTTTGGCAAAAACATTCACAAGGACTCAAGGATGAACCGATTAGATTTTGGGGATCAAAGGTCAAAGGTCAAGGTCACGGTGACCTCACAAAATGCGGGTTTGGCCTTGTGAACACAATATCTCCACAATAACGCCTTGAGGGAATTTCATCAAATTTGGTAAAAGCGTTCATCTGGACTCAAGGACACAGCAACTAGAATTTGGTGGCTAAAGGTCAAAGGTCAAGGTGACCTTACAAAACATGATTTTGGACTTGTTTTGAACCAGAACTCCTCAAAGGAATCCCTTCAAATTTGGCACAAATGTTCACTTGAACTCAAGGATGAGCTGATTAGATTTTGGGGGTCAAAGGTCAAAAGTTCAAGGTCACAGTTACTTTTTTGCCATTACTCAGGACATCACACAGCAATTATGACTAAATTTCACACAAATGTTTCATATTTTATGACTCTGGATTAAACAGGGAGGTGACCTGAGTGGCGGAGGCATTTAACCATGAGGAAGTGCTTCTAGTTTCCAGTCTTCAGCCTCGGGCTTCAAGGTTCGACATGTTGTACATTCTGCTCGCCACAGCTGTAAAGAGTGGTTATCTGAGTGACCGTAGCCTTTCTGCCAGCTCCAACCAGTCTGTGTCCGTTCTCCTCTCATCTCTCTCGTCGACATCACGCCTCCGTCAAACTTGTTTTCTGCACTTTTGTTGTTATTTTAATCCTAAAATTCCACGGAAGCAGGAGTGAGTGTCTGATGCGAAAAGCGAGGCGTGCCTGTGCACTGGCAAAACAAGACTAAGCTCAGTGCACGTGGCCTCGCTGGCTAATCACCAAGTCCCTGTCCTTATATGCTCTCGGGGCAAACGGAGCCTTATTAACCAGGAACAACAGAGACATCTGGCCTATCACCTCCAAAACTTAACACCCACTCTGTCAGCTTATAATGAACAGGAATCTATTACATTCAGTATTCCTCTGGGTTTCGTCCTGTTCTCTGGCATGACTAGGAAACAAAGCGGCCACAATTATTTCAAATATAATTAGTTTGTGGCTCCTGGAGAGAGAAAAAGAAAAGTTCTCTGTATATTTATTGTCTCGGTCCGTGAAAGGATAAACGAGCAACACGTACTCACATACAGTACATTTAATTTCAAGCATTAAATTCAGCATACAAAAATACATTCTCCCCTGGAGCTGAATCGCAGACAGTCTAAATCTCATTTAAACTTTTAAGAGGAGCTGAGGGGATGTAATGGGCAGGTTAACAAATTGGAAGCAGCAGAGGGGCAAGGGCAGACAGAGTCCCTCGGTGTGTTGCCAGGGATTAGAGGAGATTTAGAGCAAAGTACTAGATCACAAGGAGCAGGTGAAGGGAAGATGCTCCGCTTGCAGCTAGATTAACCCAAACTGAAGACTACTAAAGGCGGAGGACGGGAGAGAGAAGCATGTGGGAGCTTCTTCACACCAACGGTATCACCTCTCACTCTTCAAATGGACGTTTACGTATCACTCAGCCTGTCCAGGATTTCGCAGGCTTTCTTTTGGGGGGATTGTTGTGGGCTAAAATACCTGATTTCGCAGCAGCTTTTCTTAAAAGTTGTGATGCATGTTGCCATTTTTTTTGGTTTCTTTGCAATGAAACTGCAGTTGGACGTTCAGGGCCTTTAAAATCACAATAAGGTTTGAAATTGTATTTTTGTGTGCATATGTACATCCTAATATTCCTGGGATGTAATTGGTTACTATGGTAGCTCATTCCATTTAGATGAGACCATCAAATGTTTATGTTCTTTAAAGTCTAATACAAAATTGCAAAAAAATAGGAACACCTCAGTCCTGTTCTAGGGTAGATTTTCTGTAAAATACTCAACACAATGAATAAATCTTTATTCTCTTTACTTTCCTAAATAGGAAACCATTTAAAAGGCAAGTTAATGTGGGGAAATGTGTCAACTGTAAAACCTAACAACAATCAATCACAATTACATGGCCTAATAAGAAACTATAACACATTCTGCCTTGGGCAAACAGACTACCTCATTGTTAAAGCAGATGAACCGGTTTCACTGTCTAACATAAACTCATGGGTGACAACAGCTGGGAGGAGCAGCCTCATAAAACAAGATCTCACACAGCAAATATTCAGCGGATGCCTGTAACACGGAGAGAGAGAAAAGGCCGGGGCACACCTGTGTTGTCAGGGTCACATCAGTCTATCATGTTTCAGTAAAGAGAAAACTAGATTAAAACTGGAATCAGCTCCTCGTGGTCGTATCCCTCCGACACTCAGACTAGTTTCAGGTCACATCCCTGTTTATCCAGAGTCAGAGAACATATTAAACATTTGTGTGAAATTCTGTCATAATTGCTTTGAAGTCTTGAGTAATGGCTAAAAAGTGTTTTCTAAAGTCACCGTGACCTTTGACCTTTGACCACAGTTTAATCAGTCCATCCTTGAGTCCAAATGGACATTTGTGCAAAATTGGAAGCGATTCCTTGAGCAGTTCTGGAGATATTGGGTTCAAAAAGGCCAAATTCATGTTTTGTGAGGTTACCGTGACCTTGACCTTTGACCTGTAGCCACCAAAACATCAGTTTGTTCTTGAAATCAAGTGAACGTTTGCACCAAACCTGAAGATGTTCCTTCAAGGCGTGACAGAGATATTGCGTTCACAAGTCCAAAACCGTGTTTTGCGAGGTCACCGTGACCTTGACCTTTGGCCTTTAGCCTCCAAAATCTAATCAGTCCATCCTTGAGTTGTAGTGAATGTTTGAACCACATTCGAAGAAGTTCCTTCCAGTTTGTCAGCAGGTGAAATGACTTGCGTTGACACTCGAACAGAAGAAAGGTGTGTGTTACCTGTACAGTTTTTTTTATTCTGTGCGAAGGGCCCGGGTACTCGGGGGAGTAGAGGTCCGTCAGAAAGAGCGAGTTGATCAGCGTCGACTTCCCCAGCCCAGATTCCCCTGAAAGACAAAGAGCAGCGTGAGTGTGTGGGAGTGAACTCCACAGATGCATGTCATGCCTTACTTGGTTTTTAATCCTCTTTTTCATGCCAGACTGAGGCGCATGAAACAATGTCCAGATGTTTATCAGCTGCATTAGTAATGCAGTCTTTTTGCCGTTTCACATACTTCACATGTTTGAGATTCAAAAGCTTTTTTCAGCACAGGAAATAAATCCCTTTAACCTTGTTTTGTCAATTTCTTTAAAAAGGCACGTGTTAACATGAGATGAAGAAAGAGACGGCCAGGGTGCAAGTTCTATCCTCCCAAATCCTTTTCCTGTCTGCGTTTCAGGAATCTAATCAGAGAATCATGGGAAGGGAGGGGAGGGAGGATTTTAAACCACCACAGTCATCATGAAGTCTCACTTTAACAAAGGAAGAAGAAAAGAAATCAAAAAGCAAACTCTCCATTCCTAATCTTCTTGGTCTTCACACTTTGACAGTTTGCGATTCAGTTCATTTGAGGTTAAAAGACCCATGACATCACTTGCTGATTGGTCATTACTGCCTTGTTTTCTTGTTACTTATTCCTATCATCTCATCTCATCAGCCACACTGCAACGCTTCCTGTGAGAGTGACTCTGCTAAAACAACTGTACAACAATGTCATTAAGGGAAACCAGGCCAACACTTCAACTGTTTCTTACTGTTCCAACAACAAATTACAACATCTGGATGGGCAGGGCTGGGTGTCAAAACACGGTCCTCAATCACCCAGATTCAAAATGTTGTTTTGTTATTCTCTGATCTGAGTGTCTGATTTAAATCATAATTTTTTTATCAATTATAAACTGGATTTTAATCAGGGGAAGTTCTTGTATGGCGACTTGTGTTTAGACAAATTTAACAGGCTCCTTTTCTTTAGTGAAAATCTCAAGTTCTCAATTGAAAAATGTTTTGTTTTATTATTGTACCAGAAGAAACCAGCCCTCCAGTTAGACCCACCACCCCTCTTTTGGAGAGGATTTATGGAACAACTTTTTCTTTAACTACAACTTAATGATTATCTGGTAAAGTCACATTTTTTGTGAACATTTTTTAAAACCTTGTTTCACTCGAGTCCGTAAGAGAAGAGGCCTCGAGGATTTGGATTAACCGATGAGTTTGTTAAAGTAATTCCAGATAAATCATCCAACAGAGAGCTGCTAATTTCACCCTGAATCCATGACGGTAATGTCTGTAATCCCTGAAATTATGTAGCTAATTAATTAAATGCTAACTCTTGGCTTTGGGAGCAATACTAATATTAGCTAGCATGCATTAGTTTGCTGCTATACGTAGTCAGATAGTTAGCCAGGCATGCTAATGTTAGTAGCTCTTTAATTTTGGTAAACTTTGAATAATTTAATGATAAGACATTAATCTGGTGCAATTTTCTAAAGCACATATTCAGGCTCTTTTTGGAGCTTAAATAAAAACAAAAACTCTGCATGAACCGGGAGCGCCTGGCTGTGGTAATCCAATACCATCAGCAGTGTGCCTGTTAAGACTGGGGTGAGTGGAGGGCAACAAGGAGCGGCTGAACAAAAGCTTCAGTGTGAGAGAAGAGGCAGTCATACGCCGGTCCTGACCTTTACAAGTGGCCGGGGCCAAGATGCTGCCACCGTTGCCAACAACATTCAACGCTCCACGAGAGGAGGACGGCGTGATGAAGAACATCATACAAAAGGATCCTTCACTCAACGCTGTCTCGGAGTCAAATGTTTTCCCGAGAGGGTAAAGCCACATTTATCTTGCAAACTCAACAGAAACGTTTCAGCGATCACTGAACTGGTCTGTGATGAAACATCTGTTCAAGGCTGAGCTCTTACTCACTGGAGACTGATGGTTACCAGGGGAAGGGCTGTTGTTCTGTGCAAACTGTGGGTGAAATGCATATGATATAAATGTCAGTTTGAATTAAGGAAGCCGAGAGCTAACAAGAACAGCGGGACTAAAGAGCCACACGGTGAGATACTGATCGAGGCCCAGTGAGAGGAGAGGGCGAACGAGGAGCTCTGGTTACACAAGAACCAATCATGAAGCTCAGGAGTTATGGTGATGACTCTGCCACAAGACTGACATTAGCTGTTGGAGATCTGATGAGATGATAATTGGCTTTGACTGACTGAAAAATATTCTCTACCCTCGCTGCTCTGTGAGTCAGACCAGGTCCACACTGCTGCAGACGAGCGTTTCAGCTCTGTCCAAACTACCTGCCTTCAAACTCATATCGAATGACCGGTGATGTACACTGGGCATGTGCATGCCGGTGTTAACAGGAAGCAGACCCTCTACTCGCACTGTACTTGCAGAAAATACTACGAACAGGGAACAGCAGCGGTGAAAAACATCAGATATTTCTTTGCCTGGGCCGACGACAAGGTGGAACTGAGTATAAAGTGTTCATGGCAGCAGAACGTCATCGATCATTTCAGCAATAGGATCATGTGATAGGATCAGCTGTGACTGATAAGACCAAATCAAGAAGCAAACACGGATGTGCAACCTTCTGTGGCTACTTGTGAATCTTAATGTATGTTAATGTACAGCAATCAAGGAAGTCTAATTTGGAAGTAGGACAGAAGATCGCCTCGATTTGGATTTTACAAAATTAAGTGATATATTAACTATATTAATTATGTGGCATCAAATGATGTTTCATTTTAGAACAAAAACAATATGAGACTCCTGAAATTCAAGTACATAATTGAGAATCTCTGCTGTATGTGTGTTCTGGGTCATGAAAAGATGAAAAGATGTGAGTTTTCCAGGTCGACACAATATATTTCAGGACATTGTAGATTTTTTTTCCAGCTCTAGAAAACTGGTGTAAAATATTTTTTAGGTTTTCTGAACCAGGATATATAAAGAAGCCTTTCAGTGTCATTACAGCCAGACATCCCAGTTTGCAGAAGGGGCCAGACTTGCTGAGCACAGCTCACTCTGCAGCCAACACATTTCCTTTAAAGGAAATTTCCATGGGGGTTTATTCAAAAGAACTTCCCACTGTATGGAAGAGGCTGTTACAGGGGAAGCAGGTAAAGTTGGACCTGTGACAGGCAGCCCGCGTTAGGTCACTGCATTTAACAGGGCGTTCAAGAAACTGGCTAAAAATGTTGCAGATAAATGAGAAAAAAGGGAATTTTTTTGTGTTAAACATTATCGTATGAAAGCAGTAATGTTCTCTCCACTTCTCTGTGTTTATGAATGGGACTTCCCTTTCAAAAGGAGCAGGAGACAGTAAAAGTTTAACAAGTCTGCGGCATGACACAAGTGTTTAACACATATCTGTTGGCAAAGCCATCCATTTTCCTCCTGAAAGCCCCTCTCAGTTATGTGAAGGTATTCTTTCCAAAAGGGACACAAATGAGAGCATTCAACTCTCTGTCAACCAGGACCGAACACAATGAGCTCCGGCTGTAGTGGCCGACATCCAGGTCAGTTCCTGCCAATGTGTAAATCACTGCCAAATATTGACTTTGACCAACAAATGGCTCTGGCCCACTTTCAGTTGTCCGCCAACAATAGCTCCCCCCCCCCACTACATCCACACCAACACTACAACATACTTGAACCCACAGATTCTAAAAAGTCATTCAGGGGACCTTCAACTATGACTTCAGCATAAAAATACAAATTCTGTATTTTTAGTTTAACATTTTGAATTGTAATCATAACATTGGTAATTACGACAATTTACAATAGTGACTGATGAATTATGAAAAGAAGTGGTAATTTAGATTTATTAAGACATTTGTTTGATGGCTTAATTTTTCTCTGTCTTTATTTGATAAGGGCAGAATTCCCTTCCATTTAACAAGGGAACTGTTTATGACATTAATTCTATTACTTCCTTGTTGTCTCTCTGAAATATGCATTTTCTATAAATTGTATGATATTGCATAAATTGCATTAACAGTGGGTTTCCCGCCCTGGTTGGTAAATGTGTTTTATATCACTCCAATCAACCCCTAGAAAAGGAAGGAAAAGTACAGACGATCTGACACTTCATCTCCGGCATGACAAGCGTTCGACTTGGCAAATTACCCTGCTATTCTAATTACACGCTGCACCACAAAATTGCTAGTACACAGCGGGGGGAAACTCCAGGGTGTGACTACATGAATGCAGCCAGGAAGGAGGAGGGTGCTCTGATCGCCATGGAAACAGGCTCTTTAGGCCTGGAGGCAGGTAGACACTGAAAGCCACAAACTCAGTGGACAGGATGTGACATTGTGAAATCATTCAGCGCCTCTTCCTGCCCAGGTAGCCCTGGACAACGTGCAGGAAAAAAGAAAAGGAAGGGTTCTGTGGGTGTGCCTCGCTTTAAATCAGCTGCTCTGGCTCTTTCACTTTGGCTGCATCATTGGAATGACAGGAAACCTCCCCCCCCCCACCACCACACAATCCAAGAGACACAAGCCACGCACACACAAGTGCAAACACACATATGCAGCAGCGGTGGGCTGCCTGTGCTGCTAAATTGCAAACATTTGGAGTCTTGTTTTTTGTTTTATGTGCAACGTCTCCTCCTCAACTACAATTATCTCTAATGTGTTTGGACAGATGACTGCTGGAGCTTCTGAGAAACGCATGACTGCTCAACACACCAACATGGTGGGTTATAACACAGACATCTTCTCATTTCAATAAGTAAACAGACTGAGAAATGGTCATTCCATCAGTGTTTGTTTGCCTCAGATCAATGCCATAGACTGTAAATAAAGATGGACGTAGTCACCTGTGGGTGACCTCATGGAGGAGCGGTTTTGAAGCTCAGAGTGAGCTGCCCCACCGTCGCCATCTTGGCAGTGTCTGATTCAGCCCCTAATTCCCATCTAATCCAAAAATGGTCAAAGAGGAGGGGGGCATGTGGAGCTGGGATTTCAGTGCATGCCGGTTTGTGGCAAGCATACGCTCACCACCTGTCACTCAAAGAGGCCACGCCCTCATTAGACATAACTTTAAGCCTTAATAAAATGTAAACAGGTGAATTATATAAACAGGTGTCATGAAGCAGGAAATTATCTCTTTTGTACCAGGCTGTAAACATGTTCAAATCACCATCATGCATGATTGATGCATTAGCATAGTTTATTTTTATGCACGATCCATGTTGATAAAGACATAAAAAAATTGAAAATGCAGAAAATTATGTAAAAAAATGTTTTTATTTAAAAGCAATAAAAGAGAATTTAAAATCATTACTCACCTACAACCATGAGTGTGAACTCAAAACCTCTCTTCACTGATTTTCTGTAAACTTGGTTGGGTAGATTTGCAAAGCCCACATAGCCCTCCAGGTTCTTCTGTTGCTGTGGACCAAAAAATATAAAATCCTGGTGAGACAAAGGTGAAACTATAACCTCAAAGATCTCATATTAGACCTTTTAGGCTGTAGGTGTCACTAGATTCAAATGACTCAATGTCAAATATTTAAAAAAAAAAACAAAATCCATTTATGAGCATTTGGTGAACAGTGAATTTTTATGAGCCATTTTTACTACAGTTGATTCGGTTTGTAGAGCCCAGAGACTAAGCCGGCAGATGTGAGTCAGAGTACTTACAGCTGGGTTGGAGGCCAGTCGAAGGAGGCAGGTCGAGGAGGCAGGTGCACAAACACAGAGAAGAGAGACAGAAAGAAATTAGTAAAAAAAATAAAAAAACTCTTTAAGTCACAGAGGATTTCTTTCTTAGCTCTGCTTATCTGCTGGCAGGTTTGCTACCTCTTGGTATATGAATGAATAATTTCACCAATATACACAGAGGCTCGAAATATAAATCTATCTCACTGAGTAACAGCAGATATAAAATAGAGATCTACCATGAATCTGGAGAACAGGTTTCAGTTTTTGTTTGACAGTTAACAGACATGACACTCAGTCAGTTAACGACCTCTTCCACTAGGAACTAAAACACTTACGCAGCTGTCGCACCTTTTTAAACGTGTTTTATATCACAATTTTCAGAACAATCTCAGTTCTTTCTATGATGAGCCCCCTTTTGTCCTAGAACACTTTGTAAACCGTTCATTTGCCCCTAATGCTGAAAAATTTAAACCCGGTTTTTGAAATTCTTCATATCTCTTGTGAAAACAAACCTTTACTGATGTGGATGAATTGTTTTGGTGATTAAAATGGGTTTATCAAAGTCTTAGGTTCCTAAAATTAGCACAGTATATACATAAAATGGTAGATAAATGTATAATAAATGCCTAAAATGAACGAAATGTTAGAGGCCTCCTCATTGGCCTTCTAGAGTCACATGATCTTGTAAAACTATGAACCGGAGATTAGAGTCTAAAAATTCTAACATTTAAACCACGGCTGTATTATCCCAAAGATATTAATAGAAACATCTTGAAGACGTCAGTGGGTTAAAGAATGTCCTTGACTGTTGACATAACACATTTCTACAGTACTATGCATCAACAACAGTCAGACCTACACTAGAGTAACTGTACTGTATCACTGAACAGCCATTTCCTGTGTGTTTATAGGAGCTGTCACCGGTTATTCTGAATTTAACCTGATGCATCCTTCACTCGTCGCACTGGACTCACTAACCACTTACACATGGACACACATTTCAAAACAGACTATCAGACTTCTGGCTTACATCCCTGGGCCCGCTGCTTCCTGCTGTGGAGACAGCTGACAAACATTCAGCCTGAATCAGTGCGCTAACGTCTGAGAACACAACTTCATCTCTAATGTGAAGGGACACGCGAAGAGACTAACGGCAGGATGTTGAAGTGAAACGCTTGGTTTTGGTTGCACTGAAAGTGATGTCAGCTCAACACTGTGCTCTTTCACATACAGTTCATAAAAAGCATCACCAGCAACCTTGCTGCTATTCCGACATTTTGTGGCTACGGTGTGATTATCAACAGGAGATGTGTCACGTACACTGATATGTGCAGCACTGTATTAACCAACTGTGACTGCGTACGCACGTACTCTGCTTCAGAAAATTACTTGCTGAATTTGGGTCCGATTATGCATCAAATTTCAGTTACCGGCACTTGAGCTGTTTTACTGTCTTATTTGGTTGTAATCTGTCATCACAGATATTGTATAACAGTATGGACTCAAGCATCACCATCTACAGTCAGACCCCTCACATCCTTGCACTAGGGATGTCGCTTTTTGTTCAAAATTCAAACAGTCGTTCGAACATGGGTGAGAAGTTTATATTCGAGCTGTTCAAAATGTAGCTGCATTCTCTATAAGTGCATCGGAGCATCAGCAGGAAATATTGCTAATAAAAAAAAATGAGCTGAACTTGATCCAAATCATGTTGATAGATTTGTTTCTGGCAAATAATATGAGAAATCAGGTCGGACCGTTTGGCTTGACTATCGGTTCCATGTTTTACCTCGCTATAGTTTTAGTTCAAAGGTGTGGGAGCTCCCACTTGTTGTCTGTCCTACTGTGTGTTCTGTGTTACTGTGGCACTTTGAGACTTTGAGTTTCGCTAAATGAAAAGTTCAGCACATTGTGTTTTTGAAAATAACGGACAAAAAGCCTTTAACTATCACATACTGAAAAGATACAATCTACTTGGTTTTGAGAGCTTTACTCATCTTTACTCTGCTTTTTCCCGAATTAGTTTATAAATGTATCAGCAGTTTAACCCTAGAGTCTCTCTCCAGATATATGAATGGCATCATAGATCTAAATTTGGACAATCAGTTTTCTCCATAAAGGGCTGTCAACTGTGGAACACATGACCAACTGAAATCCAGTTAACTCCAGATATAAATTCCGTCACAACAAAGGCTAAGTGCTGATAAAAGCAAACCAGAGCTTTACTTATTATTAGCTAATTGTATTGTTAATTACAATTAATGTTAATTGGGTTAGACTATTTGTATTTTGTTGTGCTGTTGTTGTCTCTTTTGAGATTGTACATCTGCATATTATTAGCTAATTATAGGATATTATCAATTGTGTTGTCTGTTATGTGTTGTTTTTGCTTTTAACAGATTTAATTATACATGTAAAAGCCCAACTATGGACAGGAGTGGAAAATAAGCATAAGCTATAAACTCTTTGTGCAACACATTAGTTTCATGCCGTATTTTGAAACTATGTTAAATTACACTGTCCCAATCAAATAAATAAGTAAACTACAAAAACAAACAAACAAAAAAACAACAACTCAAAAACAGAAACAAGTATTGGGCCAACTTGGTTGTGGTAATTACCACTGCACTAGACAAAGTCAAAGTAAGCATGTATGCAAAAAAAAAGAAAAAAAA
Source organism: Seriola lalandi dorsalis (assembly GCF_002814215.2). NCBI lineage: Eukaryota > Metazoa > Chordata > Actinopteri > Carangiformes > Carangidae > Seriola > Seriola lalandi. The sequence continues at coordinate 251,381 of NW_019525333.1, forward strand.
AAGGTGTTTTACAACTTCCTGGAATATTTAAATGGGTTGACTAAAGGAAGGCATTGCTTCTTTTAAGGCACCACTCATTAAATAGTTCAGATACCATTCTCTAAAAGAGAACCAATAAACTTTGTGTTCAGCTTAAGCTCCAAGACAGTGTCACTGACCAAAGAAATCACTACAGGAAAGCAACTCGACAATAACAGTCAGAAAAATGCAGGGTGCGCTGGTGGTTGTTAAACTAGCGGAAACAATGTGGGGAGCCTCCAGGAAGCTGGGGTTACAAGGAGGTCCGACCAGCCCAGAGGCAGGGCCCTGAGCACCGAGTATGAACTGACAGCAGTGAGGATACCAATGCTTTCTGACAAATCCCTTCCCACGACCTTAGGACAGTGCAGAAATTTCATGCATCATCCCACAGTTATTCGTCCAGAGTTCTCTGTTGATACGACTCGGCTCCTTTCACACGGCACCTAAAAATGTCCCAAATCAAACTTTCCCCTCACATCAGAGCTGCTTGATATGGAAAGAAATCTCATGTCTTAAATACCAAATATCTTAGCAATGTGATGCGACTGTGGGTTCACACTGACTCGTGTAGCAACAGTGAAAATTCTTCAAAAGACATTAATGCTGTTCATAGAAGAATGTTTCTTTTTGAGGCTGCATTAAAATAAATTTCCAAATAACTAAGGATGATTTCTTTTTCTCCACTAAGTAACAGACCACGTCTTTTTCCGCACATTTTCTGCACCACTCAATTCTCACCGTCTTCCACTACAGATCACAGACTACGTCCCTGAAACCTGTTCCATTAGATGACTCATTATGAGCAACATATTCTAAATACTTTGGATTACTTCAACATTGTCTTACAATTTATGCAACAGTATGAATTAAGCAGTCACGCAATACTGCTTACTCAGACTATTATTCATGTTTTCTTCCATTCTCAATCTCAATCATGACACAAGTTTGTGGTATAAAATCAGATCTGAAGCCATGAACATAGAAACAAATTACAGGATCAAAATTATGTTTATGCCCTAAACTCTTCTACACGGACAGACCAGAACAAACTAAGAGCACACTCAGTGCAGTCGTCATAGTCTTCCCCCTGGTATTTGACTGCCATGCCATCTGACACTCTGTCAGTCTGGCTGAATGCCTGACCTGCCCATCTGTGCTATGTCATTGGCACTATGCAAACAGCACAGACGAAATATCACTTGGCTCTGGCTGCAAGATATCACCAATTACAGTCCATTGATAGCCTTAGATGTTGAATTACTCATTATGGAGCACATTTATCTGTGTCCCACAGCTTGGGACCAAAGATGTCTGCTTCTCTTCTAGATGTTTGTTGTGGTGATACCACTTCCATTAGATTTGAATATTGTTAGTTCAATTGTTAATTTTGCTTACCAGGCATGCAACGCCAGGTATTTAACACCAAAACATGGCACCATACAACGGTCTGTCAACCTCCCACAAACTAAACAGGAACAGAAATTAAATCGATGCTGTTATTGATCCTCATACAATTGCTAAATAGAGAAATATTCCTGTGCTTGTTGATGGAGATGATCTATTAATGTTCTTGTCATCACACTGAGAACCCTGTTTTTTGTCCATGGGTTTGGTAATTTCCTGACCTTCAAATTCCCTTTGCCCGTCTGTGTGGGTATTTTGACACCACACACAGAGCATACGGTGCACGGGTCGGAGGAGCTGCACAAACAGGTGGTAGGTTCTTCCAATTGAGGCAGTGCAAAGCGAGTTGTCTTTATTTTGATGAAAAATGTTGCTCAGAATAGACGTCTCTGTTTCTGGCGCAATGTCAATCTGCCGCCACTTACACTGAGAAAATGCACCGCAGTGATGGAATAACGCTTAAAGTAAATAATTTTAACTAATCCCTCCCCAGCAGGTAATTAACGTTTATCGTGTTAAAAGCAGGAACCTCTTTAAATCACTTATCTATAAATTAGTGTGAGAGATTCTGACAGTGTCTGCTGTCCACAGCTGCTTTGCACTGAACTCAGCTGTCAGTTAGGGGTATAACAATCTATCAATCTAGATCAATACATCGATTCAGTGATGTCACTGTGACCTGTCAGCATATTGACACCAACTGGGAAATAAAGAATTATGTTCCTCAGACTAGGGATCGACTGATTATCGATGGTAATATTCAGCATTTTCCTATTATCATTACTGTTGTGTTTTATTAACCAATAAAATTAAATATCTCTGAGTAAATGTGTTACTGCGTACAATTTCGAAAAAAAGGGGAGGGATAAAAGATCTTATTTGGTGATAATAATAATATATGATAAAACTATTAAATTAAAAAAAACATCTCTAAGCTGCCAGGTGAATCAGTTCACAGGTGAGAACAGCACCAATACCTACCAATTAATTCCATTCAGGCTCTTTGCAGCCTGTACATACAACTGATAATTACTAATATACACTCAGTGTTCAGTTTATTAGAAACATCTAGCTAAAACTGATGTAGTCTAACACAACAGTCCTGCAGTAAATCCTCCTGCATGGAGGTTATAATGGTCAGTTTTTATTTAAATTGTTTTAGACAGTTGTTGATGATCATTGTGTAGGATGTGTGTGGAGCTGTGTTATATTATACAGGTGTGTCTGTTATTTACCTACATTCATTGATAGAAATGGGGTCGACAAAATAATAGAAACACCTGGACGACACAGTGAGTGTCCTTCTACAGCAGTAGTTTTGTGTTGGCATATCGGTTCCAAATATCTGTTCTCTCCTTAATTACCAATGATGTGCATACACTCAACAAAGGTGACATCATAGCAGCTGATTAGCTAGTGTGACCAGTGAAAAGCACCACCACCACCACCACGTGTGAGAAAGATCAGCCAACTGTATGACGATGGCCGATGATTGCACCACTTAAAACTAAATTGGAGCATTTCTGTATCTCACAGGAAGACTCCACTTTAGTAACAGAGATGAGGCAGACTATAGAAACAGGAGCTTGAACTGCAAAGTGTGGACGTGCAGCAAGTCCTGCACAGAGGCTCTGACTTAGACCCAAGGATCAAGATGCTGCCATTCCTAAGTGGGGAGGAGAGAGATGCACCTTTCCAGTGTGTAATACACAAAGCGGCAGGGCTGTCAGACCAGAGAGATCATATCAAAGATCGTCTATAACAAAATATGACGCATTACAAGCAGCTGCAATGATAAGAAATGGTACACTTCCTCTCTAAGTGGGCGTGGTCGTAATTGCTTGTTCATGTCAGAACATAACAACAATACAACACTGAATACAGTATGAATTTTCATTGTAAAAAATTTTAAATTGATGACATGATTTTTGTGAAGATGTGTACCAAGCAAAAAACTATCTTTTACGTCTGGAGAATATGATGTGTAGGCCGGGGGCATCTCTCTAGCACCACAACGCACAACAATGTTGTGACACATTTTACCTTTATCATAGAAATTGCAGCTCCTGCGATTTGGACATTGCACTCGGCCATATTGCGATTTTTGATGATTTGTTTTGCAGCCCTGGTGCAAATGCTGTTGCGTCTCATTTTATGGTCTGATGTGATCATTTATGACAGTAGATATTAAACTGACACAACATTTTGGTTCTATCATTCTTGTATGCGAGTTAAATAAAAACCCACACCATGCAGACTTGAGGTGCTGTGAGTTCAGATCATGTATGTCTGCACCATTTAAAACATCAGCATGATTTCCTGAAGGGAGCCTCTTTCCGTTTGTTGAGCAGTCATGCGTCACTGTGTTTGGCACTGCAGTTTCTGAACGATGACAACAGCGATGTGATTGCAAAGAGTGAACTTATTAAATTACCACACCCTCCTTCATTTATATTCCACCTCAGCTACACCTACATGAACCAAAATAGCAGGTGCGCTTGAAGAGACACAGTCCAACAACCACACACACACGCACGCACGCAGTCGGTGCGCTTGCGCGGTTAGAAAAGGCTCCTGAGCTGACAAGTTAGCTGCTTTCAGTATTGCGGGCTGACCTGTTTCACCACCTGGGAGGATCATGCTAACACACGAAGCTCATTCTTCCTCACACACTGCAACAGCACAAAGTTCACAACACACTAGGAATATAAACTGGGTAGCTACTCACTCAACTGTGACAAAAACAACAGATAATAGCAGGGTAACACATATACGAAAAATCAAACCATAACGTCAAATAATAGATGTCATAGCCAAACTCCATTTAGAAATAGCAATAGCGCTATCTAGAGCGTTTAAACTGACTGCTAGACGTTGGCTTATATAATGTAAGTAACACAGCTACGGATTTTCAACATTTAAACCTGGTTTTAATCCCCATTATGTTAACAATAACCTTAAGGTAACGTTTCACCACAACACAGCATGGTGGGCGGTAGCAACCGGCGTGAACTAGGTTAACTTTAGTTTAAAATAGGTGCTATGGTTCTACGCCAAACAAACCGGAAGAAGACCACAATTACGAGGTGTGTAGCTACGTTGCCGGGAAAAGCAATGAGACAATAAACTACTAGCCGTTAGTTAGTTAGTTAGTTAGTTAGTAAGTTACTCGGATGGGGGGGCTATGCTAACGTTAAACACTACATCCCACTTTATTTCCAAGCATTTCATTTCCCCTACGTAGAAAACTGGTCGCCAAACAACGGCTGAACTATTCAAAAAGTTAGCGTCACACTGGGGACGACATTAACACACGCAAACGGGACACAGGGTTAGAGGTTTAAAATTGTAAGGAAACTCACCCATTATGCCGCCGTTTCCGTCTGCCTCTCCAACCAAAGTTTCTCCGCTTGGCATTCCCTCTAACAAACTCAACACTCAACTCAGCAAAGAAGTAGTAGTAGTAGTAGTAGTTGTAGTAGTTGTAGTAGTAGTGGGATACGCACGTTATTCGACGCAACGGCAAGTAAGTGACGCGAGAACGCCAAAGCAAAATGCGTACGTTCTCCTTGGAGAATACAGGTTGCGAGTTATCGCGAGATTTATACTAAACAGCAAACTCAAGACCTACATTTTTAGTCCAGTTTTATTGAATTTTATTTATTTATATATTTTAAGCTGTTTTACTGGTATGTACTTTTGTGTTCTATGATTATATAATTTATTATTATTATATTATTGTTTTACTTTTAATGCCTTACTTTTATTTCTGGTTATTTATTTTATTAATTTTACTTTTTTCTACTTCCAAGCATTTCCTCTCTTTTAGCACTTTATTATTTTATCTTTACTACTTTGTCTTAATTTTTTTATTTGATTTTTTTTAATACCCTACCATTTATTTCTGGTTTTACTCACTTTAATACATGTGTTCTTTTTTAGTATTTTATCATTTTATCACTCTGAGATTCATGATAGCATTTGCTCAGTTCCTGTTATTATTGTCTTATTTTTTATTGTTTTTATTTATCATTTGGTCATTTATTGTTCTGTGTGTGTGTGTGTGTGTGTGTGTGTGTGTGTGTGTGTGTGTGTGTGTGTGTGTGCGTGTGAGGGGTTGTTTTTTATTACTTTTATTTTGTAAAGCACTTTGTGTTACATTGTTTGGGTTAGGATTATTGTTTGTTGGAAAAGTGCTATACAAATAAAGTCTGATTGATTGATTGACGGAACCAACTACCATGTAAAATTACAACCTCATGCTACACTGAGATACTCTTTCTCAACTGTCTCTGTCAATACTAATACTAATAATTACATACAACTGGACTAACACCAACAGAAACGTAATGACTGTGTGATTAATAAAGACCGTCAACACTTCTCTTATTATAACTAATGAGGGAATTATAACAATCTACACATTCGCACACTTCCCACATAAGAAGTTTTTTTTCATAATAATCTTTATGACAGTTCTAATACTTTTATATACTTTATTATTTCAAATTTAACTTTATTCAAATTTTCAACCATTCTGTGTCATGCCATCAACATGATCTGTAAATTAGGAGGCTATCTTTACATGCACACTAGTCCCTGTTATGTATTACCCTGGTTTTAACCGTATTCAGGACATGACATAGAACATGACCTGATTATCCATATCAGCTTACTGTTTGTCTGTGTAATTTCTGTACTGGGGAAGCAGGTGTTATTAATATGAGGCTTTCACTTAAGGCTGTCCTGACTACATTTTAGGCTATAATGCAATTAGTACATCATTTTATATAATATTTATTAATAATAAATATAATTATTATTTTAGTTATCTCTTTTTTCCTGTAATTATACAACTTTCAGCTGCACACACCAAGAGAGAAGATGTGTTTGTGAATCTGTTGTAGCAGAAAGGAGTCGGTGTTTTGGGGCAGGATTTAGAAAAACTCTCATTAACATCAGCATTAACAAAAACCTCAACATTGCCAAGCCTACAGCAGCACTGAAGAGGTGTGTGCACCAACTGCTGTTATATAACTGAAACTGAAACTAACTCCTGTTTTCATATATTCTGTGGCTCCCTGTGAAAGATACGCCTCCAGGAGAAAACATCTGGATTTAGAGCTGATAAGCTGCTTATACCAAAATGCCTGGATTTGCCTGCCTGTCATCAATGACATAAAGGCCTTCATTCATTTCTGGACAGCCTAATTGTTCCTTTTGGTGAACCTGCCGACTCAGTGAGTTGAGGGCAAGTCTGCGCACATACAGTATAATGTGAGAGTCTCCTGTCAGTATGTAAATGAACTGAGAGCACTGTGTTTTCTCAATGAAGTAAGGGGCGCACCTGACAGCAGGGACTGAGTGGTTCAGGAGCAATTAAAAAATATTTCAAATATGACAGTCAACAGTGCCATCTAGAGGTTATTTACATTACATACAATTTACAGTAGTTCTTTTTCCAGGTTTCATGGAAGGCTTGAGTTTCTTGTGTTATGTGAAAAAAAGTAAAAAATAAAAATGAATAAATAAAATAAATATGTATATATTCTTTTTTTTCCTTGAGTCCCCACTCTAGCTTATGTTTTTTTTTCAAACTCAAATCAGACGTTATATACCTATTTGATTTATAAACTTAATGTAACATTACTTCTTGTGATATGTGGTTTTTACTTTAGACCTTGTGCAATCCAAGTGTGGTATGTGTGTGTGTGTGTGTGTATATATATATATATACACACACACACACACACACACACACACACACACAGTACAGTATACAGAACACCATATGTTAGTGTTTGCGGACCGAAGATCTAGTTTATTGAACAAGGTTCCCTGAGCTGATGGAATCTGGTGCCGCAGCAAATGAATTGATCATTGTCACATTTGTACTGTTTCTTTTATGGTATATGAATCATATACCATAAAACCCATTAAAATATACCATAAAAATAGCATCATATAATATGGTGCATGCACAAACACACAGCCTTGTAAAGTCCAGGCAGGAAGAGAAGAGCAAGAAGCTCCTGGTTCAGCTTCATCCCTGGTTCTTTCTTGTTGCATGTTCTCCTTGTGTTTCTGATCACTAGAACAAAGACATGACATTTAATTCACTGAGGATTCTCTCAGGTTTGAATGTGTGTGTGTTTGTGATTGTGTGTTGTTGTTGTGTGATAAACCCTTTTCCTGCTTTCCTCCCAGTGCATGCTGGGATACATTCCAGTACTTCAAACTCTTTTTGTTTGAAGTTTGAATGTTTGATGTAATGAAAATAGTTTGTTACATTTCATCCAGAATCACAAAGTTTGAATGTAAAAGTCACATAAATGTAAAACTAATAAGATTTACCCTGAAATTACAGAGAAGATCTTTAAATTGATCGTATGGACATTAACCTTCATGAAAATAAGCTACATTTTTAATTACAGATAATTAGTCATTTTTACACAGATTTGTATGTAATTTAAGAAAGCAGAAAAAATACTGTATAAATAATACAGTAATTTTTCTTTACAAAAATGGGAAATAAATGTGATTTATTATTATTGGCATAATGCTTAAAATAGAAGTTTGGCTGTTAATTCACAAATAATTTCTGTCATTTTACAGACTTTTGTACACAATTAAAAAAACAGAAAATTACTGTTAGAAAACGTAGTTTTTTGCGTAAAATTGGGATTTTTTTACAGTGTACCCTTGGATCAGACCCATAGGAGCGTGTCAGTGTCAGTTTGGGTTGAAATAAGTGGGCTACTTTCTTCAGGTTGGAGGACTGTCATCGTCATGGTTACAATAATAAAGGTTAAGGTTGTGAAACGGCCATGGATAAAACAAACATCCACCCTGACCCCCATGATGTCATCTAACTTGCCCCTTTGCCTCCGTCACTACTACAGCCGCTGCAGGTTGCTTTCCTCGTCCCTCATGATGCACAGTATTAAAAACTACACATCATGTTGTTTGTGTGACTCTGCTGTTCAGTCACTGAGTTATCCCATAATGCTCCAGGTGTCAGTGTGGGTAATATAATGCAGCTAGCGTGAGCCTGATTTGTTTTGTGACTAATGACATCGTTACATAAGGAAAACTTGACCTCGTACTTGAATGTTTTGCTGAGAAGCACAAATTCTGAGAGATGCGGTAAAACGATGAATGAGGTCGAGCAGCCACCGAGACGAAGCAGCGTGAGATTTAATAGCAGCACTCAGATGAAATCGTGGCACATAATAAAGCCATCAGTGATCCAAGTAGTGTTTTCATGAATCTAATTTCACATTGAGGAGATGGGATTATTATTCAGCACCTACACACAATTCCAATTTCACCATCAGCCAAGTAATTTCCTTTCTCAGATGTTAAGGATCTCGTTGGCTGAGGTGGAAGGGTATCATCCACAGTGCCAATATATTGGCAAATGACTCAACATATGCAAATATTTCCTGGTCTGTTATTCAGCAGTGGAAAAATGTTGAAACAAACAGCAGCTTCCGTCTGTTTTTCATCAACACTGTGTCTCTGTTCAGCAGCAAACAACCGTCCCTTTGTCAATTGAGAGTGGGTTTGCTTCGTGCTCATTCCATGCACGGTATCTATTTACTGTCCCTTTGCAGCAGGGTGCTCGGGGAGGTGCACATAATGCGCTCATGCATGAACTACACGGGCAAGAGAGGATAATGATTGGAGCTGGTGGAGGAGCTGCCTGTCATCTCCAGCAGCAGCTCATTAGGAAGGAGAAGAAGAAAGTGGACTCTTCTTCCCAGAGCAGACCAAGGGAAGCTGGAGAAGTGCTGCAGCCCAACAGTTCCCTCACTTTACACATTTTAACACCCGCAATCTCAAGAGACAGACGACGCCATTTCATATTCCATTCATTTTTTTGTAGGCGCCACACAGACTGTAGGCTGGGCTTTGAATGAAGTGGTTTTATTGCGGATCTTTCAATGGAATTAATTTGATTTCTGTTATTAATTTGATGGACCAAAAGTCAGGGGCATTTAATTACTGGAAAACAGAGATCAAGAGGAAGTCATCAAAAAGATATTTACAAAACGTTTAAAATGAAATGTCAGAGTCAGCTGTTGGTTTTGTGATTTATTTATATCTAATCATCATTTATGTCTTGTGAGAAGCATTACGACTGCATCATTAGGAACAAATTAAACAAGTGCGCCCACTACAGCACAGAATATAACAGTAATAGAGTGTTTCACAGTTTTCTCACCAATCAACATCAGTGTTACATGATGCAAACATGTGGGCTACACAAGGTCATTCTTATATTGTTGGTAGATCATTGATCTCAGTGCTTTGTGCTAACAAGTTAGCATTTATCCACAGAAACATCTTTCTTTAAGTAATAAAACTATGCTGATGGATTGTCTGGGTTTTGTATATTATTATATATTTATCCTGTTTATCCAGAGTCATATAAAAGATTAGCCATTTGTGGGTTTTCTGAGGTCACCATGACCTTTAACCTTTAGCCACCAAATCTAATCCGTTCATCCTTGGGTCCAAGTGAACAAAGAAGTTCCTTCAAGGCGTTATGGTGATATCGCATTCACAATGCCAAGACCGCATTTTGTGAGGTCACTGTGACCTTGACCTTTGAACTCTGACTTTTAGCCACTAAATTCTAATCAGTTTGTCCTTGAGTCTAGATGAACGTTTTTACCAAATCTGAAATGTAGAGCTGGTCATGGTTGTTAGTACTAAGCCTGCTTTCTCTGCTTGGTGTCTCTTATGTTCAGTTATTCCTCTGCCTCCTTTAGTAATTATGACACATGGAATCAAAGTAGTTTATTTGCTGTAATGGAGGCGAGGCTCAGTGTATTGGAAGTGCTCCTCCTCTTCCCTGCAGTTCCCGAGCAGTCGCGAAACCAGAGCGGCTCGGTAGACTGCAGGTCGGCACTCTGCTGACCAGTGGTGGAAATATCATCAGTCAGTCAGTCAGTCAGTCAGAATCAAAGGACTGGAAAGTTGCGAGGGGCTGGGGTTACTGGAGGACAGGTGGGAACGGCGAGTTAGACAAGTTAGTGAACATGGCAAAGAATGAATGGATAACTGAATGAATGTGAATGAACTGTGGCAGTGCAAGTAATTCTCTGTGTTCCTCTGTTTGCCTCAGTAAAGTCTAAAGCTGATGACTAACACGGAAAAAACTTCTACTCAGGGATGGAAAAAGGAGTTCTGTCCAGATGGTAACTGTCAAACCCGGGTCCCTTACTGAGCCCTGTTTGTTTTTATACATTTTATTACATGTGAGAGACGCTGGCATTTTTCCACGACTCCCTCCACTCCCCAAACTTTTAAAACTATAGAATAACAACCTGAGCTCAACACTGAGGATTGAAATCTCTTTGAAACCACCTACTCCGTCCTACACAAGGAGGAGGCTGCGAGTTAGTGTTTTTTTTTCTTTCTTTCTTTCTTTTTTTTTTTTTTGAGAACGTAGCACATAAATAAACTTTCAAAATAATAGTATGAGGCATCCACTTTTCACAAAGCACAAGCTGAACAAAGAGGCTTTCAGTGGAAGTCAGCTTTGATTATTCCATCCATGAATCAGCTGGAGACTTACCCAGAGAAAAACACACCTTCGAGGGCTTCAGATCCAGATTGTGAAACTCTGTTGCACATTTCCAATGTTTATCTTCATTGATTGATCAGATTTCAGTGTTTGGATGAGGTGGAATGAGATTAGATTCTGATAGATGTGGTCACGTTCATATTTCACTTTCACTGGAAAAAAAGAAAAATGATGATGTAATTTTTGTTGGGTCTGTAAGCGTCAACCTCCAACGCTGAAAACTGCAGTTCCTCTAACGACCACTAGAGTCTGGCTCCAACAGTGAGTCAGTCCCCATAGACTCCCATGTTAAAATGTCCAACTTTACAGCAGAAATCAACATGTTTACAGCCTGGTACAAAAACTGTTTTGGTCTCTAGAGCTGATTTCCTCCTTCATGACACCTGTTTATATAACTCACCTGTTTACATTTTATTTAGGCTTAAAGTTACTTATAATTGAGGGCGTGGCCTCTTTGAGTGACAGGTGGTCTTTGCTTCACATATAGTATATTTGGATTTTGCACTTATGCCATATTGTGATTTCGATAATTATTCAAATAATTGTTCAGCACTAAATGAGAGTGACTGTGATTATTGTGGAAACATAAAAAGAGCAAGTCAATATTTCTTCATCTGACTCATCTGCACAGACACACACACACACACATACACGAGTTTGATTCCTCAAAGGTCAGGAAGTGAATCAATCACAGCCTGGTGACATCTGTAGCTGCACATCCTCCACACATTCCCTCATTAATACAGAACAGTGAGAGAAACAGAGGAAAAAGCTTGGCCCCTCCTGCCACATGCTATTGTGCATTTATACAAAATGGCATGTTTTTATTTGCAAAGTACAATGAATTAATATAATACAACAGTGAGCCAGTGTTTTTTGTTTTTTTTAATTAAATTTTTTTCTTGGTTTTTCATCTCCCAGTTTAGCTGGAGACTCGGGGGAGTTGGGGAAATGCATGTTAAAGGAGTGAAAGAACCAAATGAGCGTCAACAGTCATCAGGTGTGAAAGTGACTAAAAACAGATTGTCTTAACGGGGTGTGCTGCGCGCGCTCGCTGCTCCAGGTCAACCCACATACTGTACACTGAGCAAGAACAAGAGCTGTGACCTCATACGCGGGAGAAATCTGTTTGTAGTGTTAAAAACAACTACAGTAGCAGCAGAGGTAAAAACAGGAGCATTGTGGGAGTTGTTGTGGCCTCGATTTCTCAGACTCAACACAAATGTTTCCACAGGGCAAACAACACCTTGGTCTTACATAATGTAACTGTAAGAGTGCAGCTTGAAATGTTTACCATATCTTATATAGGGAGAATGCAAAGAACGTGACAGATGTGAGCAGGAGGCGCATTTTGTTTATGGAATCTGGTGTGTTTTCTCCAGGACAGCAAATTCTGGATTTACATGATGCCAGAAATACATGAAATAAGATCAAATGAAAGGAACATACAAATAGAGAAAGTTGAGCCATTAAAATAATAATTAGATAGAAATTTCAGAATAAAATATATTCAGAAACTTCTGACATTTTTATACATTTTTTTTAAAATTAGATAATATATGACATTTTATATTGGTAATGAAATGGCAAGCCAACATTGAAAATGAAAGGCTTAGCTTTAGTTAGCTAAACTGTAACTAAAGGCTAAAGTTAGAAGCTAGCTAACATTAGCAATAATGTGTAGACAAGAAAGCATAGTGTATTAAACAAGCTAGATAATTAGCTGCTATGAAGCTGTGTAGTTTTAAGTCAAAAGGGAAATAAAATATACCGTGAAACAATGCATACTTTCTTTATTTCATTTTTTGTATGTCATGCCATTACAACAAAACCATGATAGTCAGTGCTAACATTATCATTCTTAACTGTGAATTAGTCTATCACACACTGCGGTTGGTGCACAGAGAACTGTAATATGGTATAGTATAATTGAGTTTAACAGCTTTGTTACATCAACATAGTTGATATAATTTCTTTTTTCTAACTTGCAAAATAAACTTAAACCGAGAAACAGTGAAAATCCTAAACTAAGAGTTCACAGCAAAGACCAGAGATGGATAAAGAGGACATAAATGAAAAAATAAAATGTTGAGATAAGTATTCAGGCACTTAGAAATACTTTCAGTTCCTTGGCTACACTGTGCTTCATTACATTGTACATGCATTTTACTGTCTACTATCCTGATCCTGTCATGAGGAGTATGAGATTGCCTCTACAAAGACAAGGCTAAGGGTTGGAGCACATTCAAGAACAACTATTAAAGGGATTTCAAGTATTTCACACAACATCAATGTTCATATTTACATGTGATCCTAGTCTTCTCTACCTACATATTGTCATTGCATCATTTTAACAACCATTACTGTACAACTTCTGTGACCTGAAAGGAAATTTTTACAAGATACCACCAACTCCCAGCATCTAACACTTCACCAACTGTGCAGGATTTATTATTTAAAGAAGGTTTTATATATGAAATAAGCTCTTTTTTTTGTGAAAATATAATTCCCTGTCCCTTTTACGTGTCAATCATGTGATTTTTTTTTATCTGGTCCTATGTTTTAGTGGGCTCCAGTGACTGTGATGATGATAGCATCAATTTTCTCTTCACCCGCTGCTGCTGCTGCTGCTGGGAACATTACTGTACACAGTGTTATTAAAGGGAAATGATGCATGCATTGGCACCTTGACTTGGAATAGGAAGGTTTGTGTTAATTTGTGATGACTGAGATGATGATATACTGTAGTGTGACATCCATACATGTGATAAATCTGTCCTCCCCCTTGAGAGGGCCTGGTAAGAGAGACATTGAGCTGGTAATAAATAAAAATGACCAGCTCCGTCTGGGAAGGACTGAACCAAACCACAAAACACCAACAAAAAAGAATCCACTGAAACTGACATGTAGTCTTGTGCTTACTTGTGATCAGTGCAGATAAACATCTAAAATTCACTCTGACGAGAACTGATTAAACAACAGCAACAAACCCAGACTTCACACACTGAAGAAAGAAATGTACAGTACCACACAGAAGCAGCCTGTCCCATCACCTCCTCCAACCTGAGCAACCCTCCGATACGACCCATAGGAGTCTCTCCCGAAACGGCCCCTACGTCGGCGGGCGTACTGGACCTGGGTTGTCATGGTTACAATAATATATAACATGTGCGAAACTACCTTTGCTTGGTTAGGTTTAGAAATAGATGGTGATTTGGGTTAAAATAAGTGCTGCCTCAACATTACACGGTCTTTGTTGTCATGGTAACAATATTAACAGCTGGTTTAACATGGGAATCGAACACTGCTCTCCTGTGTCATATTCACCCGTCCACCACAACCTACGTCACCGATCTTTTCCCTTTTTGCTCCCGTCATAATTACTACGACCACTAGGTGTCGCCTAGCAACAAAAGGTAACTACGGGTCATAATAACCTGCTGCACAGACGACCTGTGGGCTTGTTTTTTACAGGACAGTCTCGTCTGTCCAGAGGCGCCGTTAAACCAGAACCAAAAACCTCAGGTTCCAGAACGTCTTGCTCAGCACTCTGGGTTTTTTGACAAAATAATCTCAACTCACGGTCGATTTAGTGCAGACGACGAGACTTTGAAAATCTCAAGAGTTTAATGTGCTGCTGGAGCCACAAAACATTTCTTCTCCTGACTGTTGTCACGTGGGCGTGAGGGTGTACAGACAGCAACAACCAGATGTATTGATTTAAAGATCACTCTAGCTGAAGAGACATCTGTGACAGCTGATGAGAAAGACAAGAAAGTCACTCGTCGAAAAACACACGTTTGTTTATGTCCAGCGAGACACAAAGGTCAGAGTTCAGTCCTGCCCCCACCTCTTCTTCGAACTCTTTGTAGCCATGGTGTTTTGTTTTGCAGTGTCCCACAGTTTCCTTGTGTCTCTCCTCCCATCTCAGACTTGTGAGAATTTCAAGTGCATCTTGTTTTTGGTTCTGATGGAAAGTGATGGAAGCGCCTCGGACAGCTCACGTCTGACTACAGGATCCGTCGTGACAGGCAGGAGTCCAGATTTAATGCCGACTTCAGCGTCATCACATGACCAACAAGTCCTCGCGTATAGAGAGATTCCTTTCACCAGACAAAATGCAGATATTGGACAAAGCTGAGCTGTGGTTAGGGGTTGGTGGCTAAAACAACTGGTAAAGGTTAGGGAAAGGTCATGGTTAAAACTCAGTGAGAGGACGCTACACGGCCTTCTGTCACACCAACCACCACACCTTCACCTTTCAGCTTGTTACCTTTCTTTATGCTGCATCCACCAATTTGCGACCTAAAGGGAATGACTACTTCCTGAACGTTGGCATCAGACGTAAAATTGTGAGGTACAGAATCAAGAGTCCTTATCGTCCTCACCCCTTCAGTGATGTGTTGGACAGGAAGTCAAACCAAGCACCAGCAGACATCTTAAGGTGTTGACTGATTGTGAGTTCACCCACTCCTTCTGAGTACATACAGTATATGACCAATTTTTGTCACCTGATCAAACGCAGAAGCTCAGTTAAAGTTGGTAATTGGAAAACTACTATTTCCATGATCAAGAGATCATCAAGAGCATTTTGGGGTTCCTTCTTAAAATCAAATATCTACTGTCTCAGTTACTACAGATGTCCGCCAGATTTAATAGTCAGAACTAATCTTTTAACATCTGGACTTTTCTTAAAAATAATTTACATGATGTCGGATTTTATTTCAGACTATTTAAAGTTTAAGGGCATTTCAATTTTTATTGTACATTCATGTTCATGTGGGTGGTGATCAGGATGTTAACTGCAATGACTCAATGTCTGACATGTGGTGTTTGGTACATCAATTTATTACCGTCACCATGACCAAAAAAGAAAAAAAAAAGTTGGCTTCTCATTATAAGGAGAATTTTTTCACATTATAACTAGATATTTTCAGGATGGTTCAATTACATTTCTCATCATCGTTACATCCAGATTTATTCATGAATGACAATTTTTTTGACTGTTATTGTTCGGTTGTTTATCAGCAGGATTACACAAGAAGAACTGAACCCATTTGCACCAAACTTAGTGGAGAAGGTGATGGGCTTGGGCCGTTACATGTCGGTGAGGGTCGGGTTAAAAGGGTTGGATCCAGGATTTTTTTTCTTTTTATGACTTTCCATAACATTGCAATTCTGATGTAAATGTTTAGGTTGAGATCTATGAGTTTGTACAAGTTGGTGCAGATCCAGATAATAATCCAGATCTAATAGACATGTGTGGGACTGTTTGGAGGTATACACTCGACTGGACGCCATTCTAGTTATATATCAATGAACATTTGCGTTTAAACATTATGGATCTTGATCTTGTGAAGATTTTTTCATATTTCATATGTTTCAAAAAGTTTAATGTTCTGTACTTTTCGTGGCTCTGCTACAACTGGGTTCACTGGCTCCACTACAACACAAATACCATCGCAAAAATTTAAATTATATATAATTTCTAGGGCTGCCCACAAATACCAAACGCTAATGACTGAGACGGTCTAAGTCGACCAAATTTTGATTGGTCAGTTGGTCACAGGACAAAAAAACCCCAAACTTGACAGGAAGTCACTCAGTCAGTCACGGACAGACATCATTTACACGACTGGTCTCTAACCGAGACTCTTGGGTTTGACTAACTGGAAGATTCAATAATGAAATAATAAATGCGAATTAAGAGACGTAGTACAATGAACAGCAGCAACAACTTTATTTTTACTAACACACGTGTGACAAGCGAGACTCCGACAACAATTCCTGTCTTACGGCAACTGAAATATCAAAACAACCTGTGAACACAGAACGGTCCGTTACAGTAATTACACACCGGCGTGTCCGGAAGGAACTCCAACGCCTCGAGCGGCTAAAGGACGATCGCAGCTAAGGTGACGCAAACTCTGCAGACAAACATTCGCCTCTCATTCATTGACCTAAAACAGCGCTTGTCATTTGAAACATGTAAGTAGCTTAAAGTTAGCAACTTAGCACGGACGCTCATGCTAACGCTCTCCTTGCTGGTTGTTACGACACTTTCAGAATCATTACCGTGGCTCATTATCACGGCTTTGTATTTCTCTGTACTGTAGCACGCCGTTAGCCGTGTTACTTATATTCTTTCTCAGCCCTGGACTCAAGCCATTTTCTGATGCTCCCCCCAAAAATACTAAATTAAGTAATTAAATTAATATCATAAACGTGCAACGACTAGTCAGCTAATCGCCTGAACTGACGACTACCAGTCGGCTAGGAGAAACTTTGGTCGGGGGCAGCCCTGATTCCTTCACAGTTGGAATGGATGTTACGGTTTGTTGTGTGGCTATAATGTCTTCCTTCCTTCCTTCCTTTTTTTCTTATTCTAATATAATATGAAAGAGTCTTGTCTGTGAGCTACAGCCTACAGTTTTAACAACTGCGGTTTTCCACATATCAGGGTGGTTTTGGCCAGAAGCCAGAACTGCAGCCCTGAACTGTGATAAGAAGACCACTGGTGCTAAGCTAAATTAGCTTCGTTCATGGTGATACAACGGGTAATACTGACAGGTTAGCTAAAGAAGCTAGCGACCACTGTGACTTACCAGCTCTTAGTTTTGACTTAAAAAGTAAAGCACTTTAAGTAATTTAATATATGATACTCGAGTTTGTATCTCATAACAAACAAAGACAAAATCTTGATTTAGTATCTCACGAATTTCACGTAGAAAGTCAAAATGTTTACGTACTATCACATCATTTTAAGTGAGCATTTTTATTTTTAATTCCTTCTTAACATTTTACTAGTTTCCTTACTTGGAAAAATAAGCTTCCATAGCACCCAGTATTTTCCTTAGCCACAGTGTGAGATCATTCACAAGATATTTCAGTGGAATCTTGACTACTTGTCTGTATTGTGAAAATCGGGCTTAAATGTGATTTGTCTGTATCAAAGACAGGTCACCAAAGCTGTAATAGTATTACACAATGTGTAGATCAAATACCATGGGTTCAGAAATGCTGAAGTTTCTGTGTGGATATTGTAATTTAGATTTAATTTTAAAGGCGCATGAAAGATGCAATTGGTTCAGCAAGTGTTTACAAAACTCAACGTACACCTTATCGTGGGCTTTGAGATACCAAAATAAGGGCTCTGGGAAATAGAGTATAGGGTGTTGTGACTTAAAAATATATTTTCTATTTATCAGATATTCCAAATTTTAATCTAAAAACAACCATTATTTAAACCTGAGATTCAAATTTTCAAAACTCCATAAGCAATTTCTGTAGAAAAGATAACGTTGGCATTAGACTATTAGACTGCGGCCTCCCATCTCAACTTATCTCAGATCAGTCGTGAACAAACCCTGGTAAGGACATACAACAAAATGTCTAAAATACAAAGATTGATCTGCAGTTTTGATGCTCACATCACTAGTGGTACAAATAGTAAACATTAGTGTGGGTCCTGTCACGTGAACATTTTGGTGTTCGTTAGGTTTGCGGTGGACGCAGTCACTGTGACGCTGCCGTCAGACAACAGTGCTGATGTCGTCGGCTTCGTCAGGTTTCTTGGGCTTGCTCGGGAGAGATTTGAGGTACTCCAGGTGGCGCCGGGCGTCCTCCTGGTTCTGTCGGACGTAATACACCACATATGAAATGACCATGGCAAACCAGCCAAACATGGTCACCAACATGGCGTAGTCTGTGGTCCTTTTGGCAAGGTTACAGAGGTCAGTGTCTACTGCCAAGAAAGGTCTTCCCTCCTGGTCACGAACCTCTGAGCTCCTGCAGAGCACGCGGGCGGCGGCGTCGTGGTTGTGGGCCATTCCGCTGATGGCCTGCTGGAGAGCACAGTCACAATGCCACGGGTTGTCGTCCACGATGACGCGGGCCTTGAGCCGAGCGAAAGCATCCTTGTGTACGCTTGTGATACGGTTGTGGGAGAGGTCCAGCACCTGTAAAGTCGCCTCTATGCCACTGAAGGCTGCTTCCCCTAAAGTCTCCACAGCGTTGTACGAAAGGTTAAGCTCCCTCAAAAGCCGAAGTCCGTGGAAGGTTTGATCGGGCACGGCTCCGATCTGGTTGTGATCCAGCCTCAACAGGACGGTGTCGACCGGGAGGCTGGGGGGGATCTCTTTGAGGCGGGACTGACTGCAGGTAACGTTGATGCCGTGGAGGTGGGGGTCACGTTGGCAGATGCAGCCCTTTGGACACATGCTGGCCGAGGGGAAGCACAAGGCCATGAGGACAAGGCTCTGAAGGAGCAGGCACATGGGGAGGGAGCGTGACAGCCACAGGTCCAGCAGAGTCATACTGACCGGCCGTCAGCAGCATCCCGCCTGGGGCCACAACCGCCACTCATCCCTTACACACATCGCATAGTGTTGACGGTTCCTCACTGACTGCCCACTGAAGATACTGGAGGGTGAACTGATATTACCATGCTGGGTTGAGGCCTGAAACAAGATCAAACACAAAGACAGGTTGAACTATTGTCCGTAACCCGCGTCATTGTCACTATCATGATAGCATTAGCTTGAATTGATTGTTGATAAGTTGACAAGAGACTATATTTTTCTGATTTTGTTTGACTTTTATCTGTGATTTGGAACAAGGTCAAACCTAAAGCAAAGACGTTTAAAAGGTTATTTCAAACTGTATCTAAGCTAAAAGAAGATCAATACCAGCCTCATGTTACAGCCCTGATGCCACATTAAAATTATAATTAGTTTCCGACTTGTAAATAGTGTTCTCATCAAAATCCATGTTGTAATTACAAATGAGAAACTCTTCCACTGAAGAGGGGGCGGATCAATCCCAAAATATCTATACTTGAAGATCGATTCTAGAGTCAATAGGATCGAGTTTCTCTCTTCCAGGTTGGACGAGATCTGTCTGTGCAAACAACGTTCTGCTGCCGTGGACACATGTAAGTTCATCCCACTGTTTGCCACTGCTGTTGCTCTGAGTACGTCAGTTCACATCGGGCGTCTCCAGCGCCCACCTGTGACCGGACCTCACTTCCCGGCTCTACAAGCAAGTAAACGCCTTCATCGGTTCTTTTTGCAAAGACTAAATGTGCTGTTGTTTTCAGCCAGTTTCACTATGAGAGAGAGCAAATCAATGCACTGTAGCTCTACAGTGAAATAAGGTTTTATCCATTTGAAATAGTGAAATATTTTATAACGTCTAATCCATGTGGTGCTCACTGAGATCCGATCACGACTGGTCACTTTAGATGCATTTGTAATCCAGGTGTGAACTGACGTACTTCGAGCTCCCCACTTGTAATCGGGTCACTCGAGACGGATGTTAATACCAGGTCTGAACAGGACCGATGCAACTGCTAAAAGACTGTGGCCACACGTGGTCTAGAGTCTAGACCACCTCTGAATGTGGTCTGAGTGATCGGATCTCAAATGCGTCTTGAGTGCGTCCACTTGGTGATTGGATCTCACGAGATGTTGGATGTTACTCTGCAGAGCCTCGTTTTCTTTGTTACAGCTTTTACGCCTCTTCCGGATTATACCTTTGAAGCTAAATGCTAATGTCATGTTTAGCAGGCAATGTTCACCGTCTTATATTAGCATGTTAGCATGTTGACATTTTTATTGGGATAAAACAAACATAAACACAAAGTGCAGCTGAGAATAATGGAAATGTCATTAGTTCTGCAGTTATTTATAAGATAAGTATTAGACAGATTGAAATTGGCTGTGGATGAAAAGAGGAAGTCATTAATAATAATTAAAAAGGGGTACAGATAAGAATCTGAATTATGAACTGAACTGTTGTTCATGTTGCTACTAGAGGAGACGTCACTCGGTCTTTAGGACACAGTGTTTGGGAACCATGAATGTCTGTATAATATAATACTGTGGCAATGAATGGAAATTTAATGGAAAGAGTGAAAACTTTGACCTGCTGGTGGCACGAGATGGAAAGATTCATTTTCACCATGAATGTCTTTAAGAAAATGTCAATCCACCCGATGGTTGTTCAGACCTTCCAGTCTGGGCCAAAGTAATGGGCCGACACTGCTGTCCCTCGGAGCGAACACCGCCACCGCCACTAAAAAAAATGGTGCTGTCACATGGAATCTGGAGCCATTAGCTCGCAGGGCCTTTCAGATGACATGAATATGTGACTTTGTGAAGTCTTATTTCTGTCTGTTGAACCAAAAGCGTCTCAGAATAAGGTCCTATGCAGCTCTAGGCTTGTACTTGGGCTCTGCTAAATTTGGTTGAGAAGTTTATGTTTTTCTTTTTTTAGGGAGGTTGCATCTTAAAGAGTGTGAACAAGTTCCTACTGCGTCGTCAATGGGCAGACTCATAGCTGTCCTCTGACTGCATCATACTGTCTGCACGTCTCCAACAACTGTGTCTTTAGTGTGTTTTTGTTTGCATACGAAGAGATGGGACTGGTCTCAAACTCAACCCTCACAGTCGGCCCATCGCTGCGCACGGTGAGGGGGATTGTTGAATAGTTATGGCCTCTGAGCTCCTGGCAGTCTGACACGCACTTTGTTTGAAGCAAACTGAGGCTGTGACCTACGGTGACCCTGAGAGTTCAACGCACTGCAACTTCAGAAAACACATTCAAACCGACAAAACAGGATCACGTTTGGAAAACATCATCAGCAACTTCATGCGCTGCAAATACTGACAACACAAGCAAACACAGAAACATGCAGCACAGACGACAATGGAAGTGTTTCCAGGGGACACAAAAAAGTGATGAACCCGTAGCCATCTTCATCAACAAGGCCCATGGTGTGTGGAAGCATTGACAACAGCAAATGGAGAAAGGCGAGAATTAAAAAGAAACTAGAACCACCTCCTCGTGGTCGTATCCCTCCGCCACTCAGACTAGTTCCATGTCACATCCCTGTTTATCCAGAGTCAGAGAAAATATTAAACATTTGTGTGAGATTTTGTCATAATTGCTGTGAAATCTTGAGTAATGACTAAAAACTGTTTTCTGAGGTCACTGTGACCTTTGACCTTTAACCACCAAAATCTAATCAGTTCGTCCTTGAATCCGAGCCAATGTTTGTGCCAAATTAGAAGAATTTCCGTCGAGGCGTCTCTGAGATATCGTGTCCATGAGACGCACGGACAGACAACCTGAAAACAAAATCTCTTCTGTAGTTTTGCACCAACGCTTCACCTGCTGTGTCTGTGCTCCCTGAGATGGGAGGAGCTCTTTTTGTTCCAGAACGATGGATATACAAGGAAGAGCCGGCACGTCTCACACACTGCGACCTGCGAAACCTCGCGGAGCGGCTTCTGCTCTGATGTCAATAAAGGTCAGATCACCTGACCTGTAAGAATGAGGGATTACACGCCTTCTATCGGCTGACAGCACACCGCCGTCTCCGCGGGCACGAGACTGATCGTCGTAGAGTTTAATCAATTATATGTTTCAACAGCTGCACAATCAGTGGGAGTATACACAGTCTTATTGATCATCCTACAGGTTTGTCTGTTGTGGAATTGAACATTAACGCCCGTGTGTGATGTGAGAGGCGTCGCTCAGTCTCCTGCAGAACAACGGACCTTTACAGAGACTTCACGTTGTTTTACGATCTGCTGTTTTGCTTCAGTCTCTTTGCTGTCATCACTGTCATCTCCAGTCGCAGCAGGCAGCTGTTCTCAGCACAAAAAACACTGATGAATTCACTGTGGACCACCAAACAGCACACACACACACACACACACACACACACACACACACACACACACACACACACACACACACAGTCACCGACTGGCTGGTGAACACTGTGGAGTGTTTGGCAGCTAAAGAGCCAGATATTTTTCTAATGAGGGTGATACTGTAACTGTGTTTACAGTATCACAGAGGAAATGAATTAATGCAGTGGCACATTCCACTGGACAGGATCAGTGGATAACAGTGGCTTCATAAAGTCTCTATT
>NW_019525333.1:274361-275186 GCF_002814215.2 Seriola lalandi dorsalis
AGGCCCATGGTGTGTGGAAGCATTGACAACAGCAAATGGAGAAAGGCGAGAATTAAAAAGAAACTAGAACCACTTCCTCGTGGTCGTATCCCTCCGCCACTCAGACTAGTTCCATGTCACATCCCTGTTTATCCAGAGTCAGAGAAAATATTAAACATTTGTGTGAGATTTTGTCATAATTGCTGTGAAATCTTGAGTAATGACTAAAAACTGTTTTCTGAGGTCACTGTGACCTTTGACCTTTAACCACCAAAATCTAATCAGTTCATCTTTGAGTCCAAGTAAATGTTTCTGCCAAATCCGAAGAAGTTCCTTCAAAGATATCACATTCACAAAGCCAAAACCATGTTCTTGTGAGGTCACCGTGACCTTGACCTTTGACCTGTACCCACCAAATTCTAATCAGTTTGTTCTTGAGTGTGGATGAACATTTTTACCAAATTTGAAGAAATTCCTGCAAGATGTTACTGAGATACTGCATCCACAAGGCTGAAATTGTGTTTTGTGAGGTCACCACGCCCGTCACTTTTGACCCCCAGAATCTAATCAGTTCGTCCTTGAATCCGAGCCAATGTTTGTGCCAAATTAGAAGAATTTCCGTCGAGGCGTCTTTGAGATATCGTGTCCATGAGACGCACGGACAGACAACCTGAAAACAAAATCTCTTCTGTAGTTTTGCACCAACGCTTCACCTGCTGTGTCTGTGCTCCCTGAGATGGGAGGAGCTCTTTTTGTTCCAGAACGATGGATATACAAGGAAGAGCCGGCACGTCTCACACACTGCGACCTGCGAAACCTCGCGGAGCGGCTTCTGCTCTGATGTCA
>NW_019525333.1:275206-306653 GCF_002814215.2 Seriola lalandi dorsalis
GTCTCCTGCAGAACAACGGACCTTTACAGAGACTTCACGTTGTTTTACGATCTGCTGTTTTGCTTCAGTCTCTCTGCTGTCATCACTGTCATCTCCAGTCGCAGCAGGCAGCTGTTCTCAGCACAAAAAACACTGATGAATTCACTGTGGACCACCAAACAGCACACACACACACACACACACACACAGAGTCACCGACTGGCTGGTGAACACTGTGGAGTGTTTGGCAGCTAAAGAGCCAGATATTTTTCTAATGAGGGTGATACTGTAACTGTGTTTACAGTATCACAGAGGAAATGAATTAATGCAGTGGCACATTCCACTGGACAGGATCAGTGGATAACAGTGGCTTCATAAAGTCTCTATTCGCACGCTGTAGATTTTAAATTGCAAATGGATAAAAACTGCCAGTCTGCCTCTGAATCCGCTCTCAATACAGCGGCGTTCAGAGAAGCTCCTTCTGGCAGCAGTTACAGGTTCAACTCCAGGGGCCAGAAGCATAAAACCTCTGTGTAGATTAATGACTAAAAACTAAGTGAACGCACGAACCCAGAAATATTCACACCCGTTCTTTAGAGATCAGAATCGTAAAGCCGTGCGTCCGCATGGTTCAGCTTTATAAATCTCACTCGCTGAGAAATTGGGCGCCTCATTTCCACAAGTGATGAGACACAGAGAAGAAAAGACGAGACAGAAGAACAATTTCACTGATTGTGAAACTGAGGTAAAAAACGCGCATCTGTTTTACTTTAGTACAATCAGTGTAAAGTAAAGTCCTGTTTTACACTTTACTGAATTTACTGGGACGAGTCTTAACGAGGCTCCAGACTCTGACACTGAGATTAGTAAATATCAAAATAGTAGGAAACAGTTACAGAATGACTCACAATAAATAATAAGGACATTAAACAATGATGAATGTCATGTTAAATTTACTGAATATATAATATATAAATAATTGAACAAATAAAATAAGAAACATCTCAAATTGTGGCACGAGATATTTATGGATTTACGTGGAATAAATCTATGTCAATGCTGGAAACTGGGGATCATCGGTCTCCTCACCTGCAACCGTTAGATTGATCACTGAATAACATTCACTGGTTCCAGCTTCACTGTAAAGATCAGCTGCTTCTCCTGGTTGTATTAGCTCCATATAGTGAATCAAATATATTCAGACAGGGAACATGTGACGGCTTCTAATTTCAGACATTTCATAAATCAACCCAAAAAGGAAAATAATTGTTATCTGTGTTCCTTGATATAGCAAATAGTCAATTCAACAATTCTGCTATGAACAAGCACAAACTGCATCATAATTGTAGAGTATCTTATATATTACATGTATATAAATATGTTTAATAAGACTTCATGTTTTTAGTTCGGACTAAAAAGAGGTAATGACAGTGAATATGCATTTTAATCTAATCTTTTAAACTGGTTTTACTGTTATTCCAACAATATCCTCCCCCCACAGCGTCCTTAAGAAAACAAGCAATTTGTAAAAGTTATTTACAGTCTGTTTGTGTCTGAAGACTCATCTTCAAAGGGACTAATTGAGTTTGTCTCATCGCTCTCTCCATCCAAATGAGACAAGGCTCCATAGCCAGGAGTCTGGCTGCTGTGAATGTGACAGGCTGGAGGATAATAACTAAATATGAATCAACACAGCTCCATGTGACCGGGGTGTATCTGAGGAACAGCACCGAGGAGGAGACCCAGCTGCTGCCTACAGCTCCTTAAACAGAGCTAATGTAAACCTAGCGCTGTCTGAACTGGCCCCGTTACACCTTAAATGGAGAGAACGTCACGCAAAACTCCATTCAATAATTTCCTAATTTTACACATCCATCTTTACTGCCATTTAATAGTGAGACTAATTTCAGGGTAAGACCCAGATTGTGAATCCAGAGGAGTGATATAGTAATTCGGCACATTAATAAACGTTTCCATCTTCAGTTATTTCAATAAAAATCTAACTTCTCTCAGCGGCTCGCACCGGTTGCTGCCGCCCGCCGCGGCGCGTTTAAATGGGAGAAGATCAGAAGAAAACTGCGGCCGAAGCGGGAATAAAGTTGGAAATGGCAAGAAAGTGAGATCCGATGGTACGTTCACTGTGCGCCGAATTAATGTGTGGCTTTTAATCACGTGAAATTTACGTTTGTTTGTATTCTATGTGCGCTGTCGTTCCGGTAATAAGCACAGAAACATAAAAATAGATCTTTTTGACAATGGCGTCTGGCAGGACGTCGCCTGAGAAAACATCACGCACCAGCCTACCTGTACTGCCAACACCAAATCAACGCTTCATGTTGTCTAATAGTCAGAAAAGGCGGAATACAGAGCGGCTGGTGAAAGTATACATTTATAATCATCCAATATCTGAATCATAAATCACATTTTAAAAAAGAAGAAAAGAAAAAAAAACAATTTCTCCATGCAAAAAAAAATAAAAAATAAAATAAAAAAATGAATGAAGGCAGCGACAGTAGCAGAGGACAGACAGCGCAAACATAACACAGCAGAGACAGGCATAGGAGCAACAGGCGACACAAGTCTCCTCACCAGCAGTCACAGTCATTAGCTGTTGTCAAAGTGTTCATATCACAGGGAGGTGTTGAGACCGGCTGGGAGGGCAGCCCGTCTGCAGAGGTATCCGCTCTCTGGTGCACAAGTCGCAGTGTGAATTCGCATCTTCTTCTTCTTTTTTTTTTTTTTTTTTTTTTACCTTACCCAGAATAAAACACCGCACAGGAGTGAACGGTGAGAAAGGGAGGGGTTCTCTGTGTGAAGTCACCGGGTAACAGACACAACCTCACTTCCCGTTGCAGCTTTCAGTATAAAATCAAAGTTGGCGTCACAGTAATTGGGTTTATGTAATGTAGGAATGTAGTGTAAGATGGGCTCATTTAACCAACATGAGTATATTGTGTTTTCTGGATGATATATATTTTTTTATGTCTGTACCTGAATTTTTAACTTTGAATTAAAAACAGAAGTCTAGCGTTGCTGTTAGTTTCGGCCAACAGATGGCGCTAGCTGTTAGCTGTTAGCTCTAGCAGCTTCAGATGTGAAGCCAAAACCGGCGAAATATAATCGTTCAATCAGATTTTTCTTTTTTTTGTTGTTTTCTCTAGGCAGAGAAAATGTTAGCTGGCTCACTCATTGGTTAGGAGCTCATCACCAGGCAGTAAGCTAACGATTGATAAATAATCGAGACAGACAATCAGATTTCACAACCTCTTCAAAGGTAGAGAGTCACTGTTTTTTCAGTCGTCCTTCACCATAGCTTATTACATTACATGCGACTGAGATTGTCTCCCTTTTTATTTTTTAGATTAAAACCATTAGATATTTTAAGGATGTATTGAGCACTGAACTGGAAATGTCCCTGGTTTTCATTTCATTTCTGGTCTTCTTAACCTGATGCTGCTAGTAAGGAAAAAACAAGAACAAGTAAACAACTGGACACACTATACCATATATGATATCTTCAATTTGTGGCATCGAGAAATCAACCAGAGCTCCTATGTCTTTCTCCATTAGTTTACGGTTGTTTAATTAGACACAACTTTATCTTGGAATCTGCACAATATGATCTGACCTAAAGTAATAGAGGTCCTCAGTAAGGAGTACCATTGTCGGGAACTCACTTACTTTCTTTTGGGGGTGCTTTTGAAATAAGCTCCATTTCGTGCCACAAGATATTTTGCATCTTTCAAAATTCATGACCTGTCTTCTCACTCAAACTCAACCGCTGCCAAAACTCTACATCTAAATCTAAAAATAAATCTTTAAAAAAAATGCATGACCTCCTGAATGAGATGTAGCACGCTGAGATCTTATTTTCATCCCTTGATGACTTCTATGGAAGACGTATGTCACTTCCTCACCAGTGGATCAGCTATATCAGCCTCCAAGAGCTGGTGGTTCTGGCCCTTTGGCCACCGAGCTGCCTGTGAGTCTGTTGTGTTGTTGCTGTGTTTGTTCTTCGTGAGTAGGATTCTTTCTCGTCCTTGGCGACTGACTCTGTTTCCAAGAGTTTCTGTTTTGTTTGACTGTGTAGGTTACCTGAGTTTTATTCGTCTGGCCTCGGAGAACCCCGACGTTTCTTGACGTTTATTCTTCCCTGAATCTCTTGTACGTTTTGTTGCATTTTGCTTCATGTGTTAGTCTGATAATAAACACCCTGCTACATTTTCAATGTGTCTTACCCACCTCTTTTTATCCCTTCTGTTTTTGGGTTGTCTGTACATCCACCCGTACGTACGTCTGTCCATCCCATTCTTGTGGACACGATGTCTCGGTAACGCCTTAAAAAACGACTTCAAATTTGGCGCAAACGTTCACCTGGACTCAAGGATGAATTGATTAAGTTTTGGGGACTAAAGGTCAAAGATCAACGTCATTACTGAAGATTTCACGCAGCAATTATGACAAAATTTCACACAAATGGTTCATATTTTCTACAACTCTGGATAAACAGGGATGTAACCTGAAGCCAGTCTGAGTGGAGGAGGGATAAAACCTTTTCTTTGTTAAGAGTATTGATGTTACTGCCTGTGTTCCCCTGGACGTGGGTCATAACAGGCGACGTGATGCTCGAGATGGAAATCTTTTAAGGATGAAGGAGCAATCAGGAGACACGTACTGTCTGAAGCACAAGTACTTATTGCAGCTTGGTGCATCAAGGAGACAGGAAATGGAGAATTACCGATGTTAACTTGTTTAACACCATCCAAAGCACTTCAAGTCATTCCACATCTCTAAACATGATCTGATGTCTCACCTGACTCTCACTGAGGATCTTAAGAAGCGTCTTCCTCTCCGCTCAATGTTTACATCTCCGCTACACTTGCTATCGATGTAACCTTGGTTACTATGACTACTGCTGATGTGAGCGGAGCAGCTGCACGCTCACTGAGCTACAGATAAACAATGGACCATAGTGACCTGTGACTGACCTTGTGTACAGACACGTGTGAATAAAATAACACGGACAAAGACCAGAGAAGGTTTCACCTCATGTCACTTTACCTTCCACATTTCTTACTCTCCTTTTCGTGCCTCTCCTGGACGCCGTGGATGACCCTGTAACACTGGTAGGGATGGATCAGGCGTGCAGGAAGATTCTTGGTTTTGTATCGCAGCCTCTCTGATTGATTTCTGTGACGTTTACTGAAGGTAGAACAGTCTGTTCAGTGGAGAAGTGTCGTTGTTTTTTGTTGTCATGTCACCTGCTAAATACTGTAAAGACATAAAAGCTTCAAAGACAATAGTGGTACATATTGTGGTGGGTTTTTTTTAGTGTGTTATGAGTGACAAATGTCTCGGTGAAGTGTTTTGATTGTGTTACCCTGATTTCTTGGTCGATAGCGCGACAAGTGGGCTACAATTTCCTTTTAACTTTCGTCTATAATCACCATCAACACAGCAGGACAGTTGACTTGACTTTATTCTGTCCTCTTAGCAGGAAATCAAAAACAGTGTCACATTTACACCTGTCCCCCTGCAAACAGTGGCAGGCAGGAACCAAAGGTGCTCCACACTGAAGGGGTTGTAAATAACAAACTTAAATGTTACACCTACAAATTATATATGAAATAATAAAGCGCTGAAACTGATAATAAAATTATTTAATAAACTTAAACTTCATTTTACAAAAAATAAACTTGTATAATACCTCATTTTATTCTACTTTAATTTACCTTTTTTATTTTCTTTCTTTGTTCATTTTGTTTTGTTTTTGCCTTTATTCAGTCATGACAGTAGAGCTGAAGACAGGAAACAGAGACGGAGCGGTAAATGATGCAACTAAGATCCCTCAAGATCGAACCTTCTTCTTTTTAACGTCTACGTCTCGACCACCTCTAATTGATGTTTTAATGCATTTACTCATCTTATGGACTGCACTTATACAGCGCTTATCTAGTCTTATCGATTACTCAAAGTGCATTAGACATCACCCAGAGCTTTATCCTATAGACCTACACTCACGCTCACACACACACACACACACACACACACACACAATGACAGATCAGTATCAGTATCTTCCTCAAGGACACCGACCTTCCGATCAGTGGACAACTCACGCTAATGATAACAATGAAAGTAATGATGATAATGATGATAATGATGATAATAATAATAATAATAATAATAAGACGGTATTTGTGTAGCACTTTTGTGCTGCTTCAAATGAGTCAAATATAAAACATCCTAACAAATCAAAGTAAAATCTAAATTAGATTAAAAAGATAGAACACAATAAGAATTTTCTAAAAAATGAATCTTAAGAAATGATGGATCATAAGGGGATAAAAGCTCAGACATATAGTCAGCCCAAACCTGGCCTTAAAAGTAATAAAGTAAAGTAAAAGTAAAAAATAATTTTAAAATCAACCCTGAAATGAACGGGCCGTCAGTGTTGAGATGCTGAGACCGGAGTGATGTGAACAAACTTTTCTATGATCTGTGGCTGAATTAAAAGACTTGATAAGTTGATAAAAAAAAACATGACTGAATAACTTTGGTGTAAAACACAAAACCTGATCAAAGATTGCTCCATGATTTTTGGCGGAGGGTTTCGTGTAGTTTGTTATTTGAGTTTTCTATGATTTGAATTCTTTTTGCAGAAGGACCAAAGCACGATGAGCTCAGATTTAGTTTGATTATTAATTGCAAGAAATCGTCTGTCGTCCAGTATTTTATTTCAGTGAGACAGTTGTGGAGGATTGATATGTTAGACCGGTCTGATTGGTAGATAGAGTTGTGTGCCGTCAGCGTAGCAGTGAAAATGGACAACGTATTTACCAAATGATGTCACTGAGAGGCAGCATGTACATGGAAAATAAAACCGGACCCAGGATTGAGCCTTGCGGGACACCATAGGATGAGTTAGTGGAGGATGAGACTAAGCCAGCCATTCAATGCTTTGAATTAACTGACAAATTTTTTCCACCTTATTTCAACTTATATTGTACTTCATTGCCCAAATACAATTTGTAATCAATTCAATTATCACAAGCTTTTGAGATTCTGTCTCTTACTCATATTGTCTTCAGTTGATTATAAATGACTTTCCTTCCATGAGAGCTGCTGTTACATCTGTGGGGTTAAAATGTGAGGCATCGGGTGAAGTATTGACACAGATTGAAAACTGTAAATTATTTTATGACACTGGATGAAATGTAGGACACACTGTGAAGAGAAGAACATATTACATTTAATTGGTTAGTTCATTATTCAGTGAAAGAGCTCCTGGGCTGTGGCTCTGTTATCCCTCTTAACCCTCTGAGGTCTAAGGGTATTTTCTGGATTTCTACACTATTTCTTAAAGTCATCTTTTAAAAGCTTGCGTATCACATAATGCTCAAGTGTTTTCGTCACAATTTCCAGAACTATCGCAGCTCTTTCTATAACAATGCCCCTTTTTGACCTTTGCAATGTGCAAAAAGATAATTTGGCCCAAATGCTGAAAAACAGAAGCCCAGTTTTTGAAATGGACCTATTAAAGTCTTAGGTTCATAAACAAATAGTGCAATGTATGAGTAAAATATAGATAAATGTTTAATAAATGGCTAAAATTAGATTTTTATAATATCACTGAGTCGAAGCGCTGAGCTAAAGTTTAGAGGTCTGTTTTGAGGCCTTCTAGCTCCGGCTTTAAATCATGTACAGTCCCGCAAGAATAAGAAATGGAAAGTGGAGAGTCAACAGATTTTTAACAACATTTAAACCATATTTCTACACTGTGTTATCGCAAACATATTAATGGAAATACCCATCGACCTCAGAGGGTTGAATATGGGTCTTTCTCCTCCGGCTGCAGGCGGTCTGTGATTATAGCCTATGTATAGTACAAAAAATACTAATATAAGGTGTAGTTAATAGGTTGTGTATGAATGAAATTTCATTATAATGATTCTAACAACCTGTAATTCTATAATTCCATGAATGATCCGAAGGTCTGACACCGGAGCTGATCAGTGGTCACAGCTTAGGAATGAAGGCCATCCAGAATGTGCCACAGAGAGAGGAGAGGTCTAATTTTAGAACATGGTGATAAGCTGTGCTCCCGGTGGGACAGGGTGATATCAAAGGAATGCATGCTGACTCTGTTGCCATGGTGATCATAATTCAGCTTGGATATCTCCTAATTAGATGGTGGGGCTGTAAAAAAAAAAAAAAAAAAAAGGAAGGAAGAGAAAAAGGAATAACATGAACCAAAGTCATCATCATTACAGCAATAGGAATCAATAGTTCCTGCTCAGCTAAGGCACTATTTATATGGAGTGGTGGAAGTGGGTACACTTAACTCTCAGAGAGCCGAGGGGATGGTGGGAAGGCAGAATCACGATGCAGCGCTGCTTCTGCCGTGTCCTCGTCCTCCAGTCTGCAACACTTTAACGTTGTCGTGTGTTTGTGTGAATGCATGTGTGAATTTGCAGTACGTAAAGGTGGGGAATCCCCGACACTCTTGATCTCGGTGCATGTTAGCTGTTGAATCACTGAGCAGAGAGTGATGCATACAGCAAGTTCTGAGGCCAAAATATCCCCCAATGAAAATGTCGGGCTTTCCTTTCTGACAAGAAAAAAAAAAAGGAAGGAAAAAAAAACCTTGTTTCCTCATTTATCTGTGTCAGATTATTTCAAATTAAAAAACGGATGAATAATTGATTTATTCATTAACTGGATGTGACATGCAGAAGAGTTAATAAAACGTAATCTCTAAAAATGGGTCTGGGAAGACATTCCCCAGTACAGTAATTCATCATCTGGTTCCGGCTTTACATCATGTTATTAAATTAAATCACGACGATACAATATTCATCAAGTGAAATACAGAGCAAGAGGTGCAGTCCTGCCATATCACATGAATTCAACGTTTCACTGTCAGAGTTACGAGCTACTTATGAAGCATCAAATCAAAAAGGCATCATAAGCATATCGTAGGAATATTGTGAGAAAATGAAGCTTATTAGCGTGTGTTATGTAATTATAGAATATTATTCTTGCCTTCTGGCTGCAACCTAAAGATGGTGCCGGATTGTCGATTAGTCCATCACGTTGGAACACAGCACATTATCTCAGCTACTGCTCAGCTTGCCATGTCCCCACAGGATGAATCATAATCATATGCTGACTGTTTGACGTTTGCTGTAACACCATTATCAAGTCAAATATCCCCCAGTGGTCAACACACGTTTCCATGACATTTGTCTGTTAAACTAATGGCTGAAGTTCCATGACATTTGCCTGCAGAGCAGGAATCCTGATGTCTTTGGTGACGCCCTCAATATTTGCGACTCTGGTGACACCAAATCTTTTTCTTGTATAAAAGAAAGATGAAATCTTTCTCATCTTTTAATCCACAAATATTTTTTATCCACTAACTATAATCTTGTATTCACACTGAAAAATCACAGTCATGAAGTAATAATGTGAGGGACCATCATCCTCTTCCTCCGTCATGACTTGATCTTGTTCTTACACATTATTAAAACAAACAACATACAACATGTTAATGTAACGGGGACATTTCCAGTTCAGTGGTCAATATATCCTTAAAATATCCAGTGTTTTTATCTATGAAATAAAAACGGGGACAGTCCCAGTTTCATGTATTCTGCCCATGAGTAACTGTTGCACTGTAATTAACTATGGTGAAAGACGACAAAACAACAAAACAACGACTCCCTGCCTTTGTAGACGTCGTGAAGTCTGATTGTCTGTCTCAATTATGTATATTCCTTTAGCCCCTAAGAATCCACAGATCAAAAGAAACAAAAAGGTTTTTATAATAATATTCCAGGTTGTGAATACTGTCAGGTGAAGTCCATTGCAGACAATCAGGCGACTTCTTCTTCTTCACTTCTTCCAAAATGAAAACTATATTTTCAGGTTTTCATTGAGTGAGTCAGGTGACCTTTTCTTTGCCTAGAGATAACAACAACAAACAAAACAAGAAAAGTCTAATTGGATAATTCTATTATTTTCATGGTTTTAGCTTAATTTCTGAAGCTGCTAAAGGCTAGCAGCCAGCGCCCACTGTTGGCCAAAACATGCGCAAAGTTAGACGTCTGTTGGACGTTCCAGCTGGGGACAGGAAACCAAAAATGGGGACTATC
Organism: Seriola lalandi dorsalis; assembly: GCF_002814215.2. Lineage (NCBI taxonomy): Eukaryota > Metazoa > Chordata > Actinopteri > Carangiformes > Carangidae > Seriola > Seriola lalandi. The sequence continues at coordinate 285,343 of NW_019525333.1, forward strand.
CCTGGAAAACAGGGATGTCTGGTCACCCTATGATAGATGCATTTTCTAAATTTGAACAGAGCCAGGCTACAGCTGCTGATTTCAGTCTTCATGCTAAGCTAGGCTAACTTCCTCCTGTCCCCTGCTCAGTACAGACATGAGATTGACATCATTTTGTCCATTTCACAAAAAGCAAATAAGCCGATGTCTCACAATGTATAGTTTGACACTGTGAGACATTCGTCTCATTAGTCTCCAGGAATAACAAGATTGTTAGTAGAGCACTGAACAGTTCTGTGAGGTGTAACGGACTTTACAGTCTGGAGCGGCTAATGAGGCTTTAGACTTGTGTATGTTGACCTACTTATTACAGTGTAAAATAATAGATTGTATATAAAGTTATACCATATATACTGTATAAACACACACATACACACACACACATTTTAAACTTTTGGACTCCACTGTACATGATTTAGTTTTAAATGAGATTTGTTTTACTCACAGCACCTAAAAATCTCTGTGGGGCAATTTAGAAACACAGAACCACGTCTGCAGGAATATATGAGCTTCCAGAATGAGATATTCTTTATGTTCCCACATAATCATCACGTCTCCCTCTGGAAGCCACAAAACAACCGTGTGTCTCTTCTCCTTTTTCTGAAGCAGCAGAATAATTGTCGTTTCAAACTTTGCAGAAACATTAACAGTTTGAGAAAACTGTCCATCTCCCTTCGGGGACTGTTTACCCGATTACTTCGCTTTCAGTCTGGACGTAATGGCACGTTGTCCCCAATTAACCTCTCTTACTCACCCCTCTGCTGTGGTGACCCCGTGTTGTTCTCTCACTGCTAAAGACAAAGCAGGACAAAACAGGCTAACACCAGAGGAAAGCAGCACAGAGCCAGAGGTCGCAGCGTGGAAAGTGCCTCCATAAGTGATCACAAACAGCACGACTGTGAGATCATGCCTCTATGAAGATGGTATTAAAGTAGGTATTAAACACTATTTATCTCCTGTTCAGGAGCCTGATACAGGAAGCTAACAGGATGCAATGCAATTCTCTTCTTTATTCAATTATTAATATCAACCTTTTCTTTTGAATGATGTTTTCTCTATTTACTCTAATGGATCTAAAAGCTTTCTGCGTCTCCACGTGCTGTTTCTCCTCATGATTGTTCTTAGGTCATGTGATTTAGGGATAATGTGAATAGAACTGTCTCCTAAACTCTAATGATTAAACTCTAGTGAGAGGGGGGTATATGAAAACAAAATGCATGACTTGCTGTGAGCCAGCACCACCTGCTGGTACGACACAAACTCACACTTACACAGTTTTTTTTTTTTTTAATGATCAAATAATAGACATAGAAACTGGACCTTGTAAAATCATGTCACATAGGTTCCAGTCACAGTCAAAGCCATATCACCTCCAAATCCATTTTCAAGCAGAAAAAACCTTGTTTAAACTTGACATTTTCTGCTTTTTATCATTGTAACTTCATTAACTGAATAAACGCCACATTTGAAAATGTCACTTTTGGTTCTACAGTGCATTTTTCACTATTTTCTGATATTTTCTCGACAAAAGACAATGACAGATTGATCAGATCAATTTATCAGCAGTGTTAATGAGTGAGGATTAAGTGCAGCCTGGTTTAAGCTTGCTGCCACAAATTGCAAATATCGGTGAGCAGAACAAACCCCACAATTTCTGTACAGCTTTCCCTGATAGAAACCATAATACTTCTTCTACTACAGAATAGCTTCTTTTGATGCTAACTACATGTAAATTGGATCAATGTCATGTCCAAAACTAGAACTACTTCCTCGCAGTTGTATCCCTCCGCCGCTCAGACTAGTTTCAGGTTACATCCAGAGTCAGAAAAATATTAATCATATGTGTAAAAATGTGTCATAATTACTGTGTGTAGTCTTGAGTAAAGGCTATAAAGTGTTTTGTGAGGTCATACTGACCTTAACCTTTGACCTTTAGCCACCAAAACTTAATCAGTTCATCCTCGAGTCCAGGTGAAAGTTTTGTGCCAAATTTGAAGACGTTCTCTCAAGGTGTTTGAGATATTACTAAACAAGACCAAAACCATGTTTTTTGAGGTCACCATGACCTTGAACTTTGACCACCAAAGTGTAATTAGTTATTCCTTAAGTCCAAGTGAACGTTTGTACAAAATTTGAAGAAGTTTTGTCGAGGTGTTACTGAGATATCGTGTCCACGAGAATGAGAGAGACGGACAACCTGAAAAGAATATGTGTCTCTGGCCGTCGCCGTGCGGAGGCATAAAAAACATCATCAACAATAAAACTTTACAAGGGTTAAGAGCTTTCCTCGGAAATTTTAATCTTTGCAGTTTCAAGTCTTTCATTGAAATTTCAGGAGGAAAAAAAGGATCCAAACTTCTCTACATTCACAATATTCATATGATCAGTTCATAAGAATTTTCACAACCAACCAGCAGCAGGACTGATCAGTTCTTCTCTTCTCACATCTGATTTCAAATAAAAAGTCAAGAATTAGTCTCAGTGTGTTGTCAGACGCTGGCGAGACACAGTGACGCGTTGGTGCCGCCGAACCCAAAGGAGTTTGTGAGGGCGACCCGTCGGCCCCGAGTCTGCCATGACTGCGCGGTGCAGGGAACATAATTCAGGTCGAACTGTGGCTCGGTGCGGTCCAGGTTGAGAGTCGGGGGCAGGACTCCATGGTAGCAGGCTAGAGCGGTGAACGCTGCCTCCAGGGCCCCGGCTGCTCCGAGCAGATGTCCTGTGGCTCCCTTGGTGGAGGACACAGCCAGGCTGTCAACGCTTTGCTGGAAGAGCCTCTTGATGGCGGCGTTTTCAGCTGCGTCACCCAACGGCGTGGATGTGGCGTGAGCATTCACATATGTTACATCTGCTGGTGAGACACCGGCGTCTCTGAGGGCTGCAGACATGCACCTGTGGAGACAATAAAAGATAATGCTGCTTTATTACAATTTGGATCTTGATTTTTTTTTTTTAAGGCATTAAATCTATCAGTAATAAAAACATTGTATAACAGTAACAGTATAACCAGATTATCTACGTCACGTTATTTCAAGGTGAAAATAAAATCTGGACAGCAGTTCCTTTCAGCACAGGAAGGCCACAGTACATCAAAGCTGAGACAGGAAGTCAGTCTGTAAATGTGATGTTCCGTTCTATCATCTGTCTCCTTTTCTTTCCCCAAATAATTTGTCTATCCTGGGTATTTGTTTACAAAGTTCCTGCTCATTTATACTTCTATTTCCTAATGTCACTGTGTTCCCACATCTCAGGAACTAAAGTTGAACCATTGAATATTTGTATGTAAGCAATGGACCAAATGAAAGGAAATCTAAGGAAATGATGTACACAATGTTTAGTTCTTCATCAAACAGTGACACAGTTAAAGCCCAGCTGGTGAACATAGTGGAGACTGTATGTAAGCCTGTAAGTGTGGCATGAAAATGTCCCTCCACCCATTCTATTAATCAAATTTACCATGCAACTTCTTGATTGACTGTAACTTGTAACCTGCAATAATTCTGTTATTTTTGTCATTATTTTATAGTGGGATATTGAATATAAGAAAAAATATTGGTTCAAACGTAAGAAAAAGTATCTGCTTCCGAAAAGCCAAAAATCAGTCACCTGAATGCACCATCCCCGTCTGCAGTGGGTGCAGTGATGTGGCTAGCGTCCCCTGAAAGTCCATAGCCCAGGACCTCTGCGTAGATCCGGGCCCCCCTCTTCACTGCGTGGTCCAGCTCCTCCAGCAGGAGCACAGCGGCTCCTTCGCCCATCACAAAGCCCTCCCTCTCTGGGTGAAAAGGTCTTGATGCCAGCGCAGGGTTGTCATTCCATTTGGTGGCGAGGGCACGCGCCCTTGCAAACCCAGCTATTGACAGAGGCCCTACACAGGACTCTGTTCCCCCTGTAACCATAGCAACTGCATCCCCATGGGCAATGAACCTGGCAGCATCGCCTATAGCGTGTGCACCTGTTGTGCACGCCGTGGACACGGCATGATTGGGACCCTTCAATCTGTGTTTGATACTTATGTGCCCAGCAGCCATGTTGACGAGAATGCGGGGCACAAAGAAGGGGCTCACTTTGTTGTATCCCTTCTCTTGGAAGGCAGCGGCGGTGCGAGCAATCTCATCCAGTGACACCATGCCCATGCCAACAGCCACCCCTGTGTTGAACTGGTCCTCTGGGGCTTTGGGGTACCACCCCGAGTCCTCCAGGGCAAGCTGAGCAGCTCCGAGAGCCATCACAGTGGCTGGTGACATGCTGTTGATCTCCCCCCGAGAGGCAAACTTCTCCTCATTAAACTGACCCTCCTCTGTCCCTCTGGTTACCAGAGCGGCCACTTTACAGGGAACAGTCTTATACGCCTCTGAGTCCAGAGCAACAATCCCACTCTGGGCTTTAATCAGCTGGTCCCAGGGCAGAGCAGTCCCTGTGCCCAGAGGACACACCAACCCTATGCCAGTGATAACCACCCTCCTTCTCTGCTGTCCAGAGCTGTGACGCCTGGACTCTCGGTTTGGACAAACGCAGACACTCTTCTGTAGAAGTGTCCCCATGTTCTGTGGCCTCAGCAGGAGTTTAGTCCAGCAGGACAGTGGTAGAGCAGACATCCTGTTATCTATGAAGTCTGACAGCTAGCTTATAGCTTTGGTTAATGCTCCCTCAACATGGGAGGGATGAAGTTACAAAGCTAAAGATATAATTAATATCGTCGTGACACAGCTGAACGTTGGTTTATTACTCACTCGACAGAGCTCCACTTCAAAGTTAGTAGTCGACAGATCCATAGAACACATACTACAAACATCCATACAACAAGAAGTCGTCCTAAAATTTGCCTGTAACTTTGGATCGCCTTTGGGAACGCCACACGCGTTTAACCTGGAAATATTCGGTCTAAACTGTTAAATTAAAATTATTAACACGGCAGCACAACAGATACGATTTCCCAATTAAACGTAACTATAGAAAAAAAAACAATTACATACAATATATTTTTTAAAAAGCTGCGAATATTCATTCAGGCGGTTGGTGGGGCAGCCTCAGCCTCAGCCTCGGTCAGGACCCAAAACATCTAAACCGCAGTTGCTGTGTTAGCATTAGCTACCACACTCAAAAACTAAGAGGACTTCACAGATTGGACGGGAAATACTAACATGGCTGTGTCACCAGCGGTCACAGCGTTGTGTGAGAATCCAAACGAAGTTTTCCTGGACGTCGCCAAGTTGTTACTGACATATGCGGACAATATTTTAAGGTACGGTTGCTAACTTAATGCTACGCTACAACCCGGCTCTGTGTCAGTTGACATGTCTTATGTCGAGCTGAGGTTGTCTCAGAAACAGTAGCTTAACAGTCGAAAAAACGTAAAAGGCTAGTTGTATTTGAGGGCTCAACTTGTATGCTGTTGTTACCGTTAAACCAAACTGTGTTTAACAAAACCTGTCATGTTTATTTGCCCTTGTTAATCAGTAGACGTTAAACATAAACGGACCTCCTGTTGTCTTGAGGTTAATTCAGCACACCACCACCGCGCCAGGTTTTTAAAACACTAATCAAGATAAGGTTTTGACATGTTCAGATTCATCTTCTACCGAAATCAAATTCTTATGGATTCATACTGGCACAAGAAGGAAAACGATAAAGTGGACAAACCGGCAAAACAAGCTCTACGGAAAACAATTACAGTCATCAGAATTAAGAAATCTAAAAACGGAGGGGAAGAGCATTATAAAGACAAATATTCACGGAGAATGCAGCAGCGGACAATGAGGAGAGACATTTAGATTCAGTCAAAAACAAAGTTGGCAGTGTAAGGAACAGGAGAGAAGAGGTCATCATATCAGGATTAGGAATAGGACACAGCAACCTGAGTAGAACACTTCATGATGGATTAACATTCAACCGGTCTCTGTGAGCAATGTCAGGCACCAGAAACAGTAGAACATGTCATTATCAACTGCAATAGATGCACATTGGGGATGAGAGGAAGGGAGCTGAAGAATGTCCTGGAGTGAACAGAGGATATTAACTTCCTGCGGGGAAACAGGACTAATGAAAAAGATCTAGTAGACCGGACAATGTAGGAGCTGAGTGATAGCGAAAAGATGGCAGGAATGCAACTGCTTGGATGCCAGCTGCTGTTAAACACCAGGGAAGAAGAGAGGAAAGTGAGACATCTATTTCAAATGAACAAGGGCAGGGAGTGGATACAGGAGAGAGGATGGTGCGTTGAAAAGGTTAAGGTTGGGTCACTGTGCGCTTCAAAACAAAAACACTGAGGGTGGTAGGGAAACACCAGCTTTTGTGACAGATGCCAGGAAGTGGATTCAGTGGAGCATGTGCCTCTGAGTTGTAGGAGGTATCGGGGGCACAGAGAGAAATTATGTGGAATGATCTGAGGGATTTCACATTAAAAGGATTACTGAGCATGGCCGACGCAGCACAGGTCAAAATGCTGATAGGTTTTCTAAGGGATACAGGGGTTTTATAGGATATGATCGTGGTAATGCACCAATAAGATGGATGCCAACTGCTGTAAAACATAATGATAATGAAGAAGAAGAAGAGTGACACACCAGGAAGAAGTCTTACATTTGTTTCTTTGAGTAGTCAACATTTAGAGAAAGTGCCCACTGTTGTGCAATGGTAAAGCAAAAAGCAGTAAAGTAAGATATAACCCATAATTGTGTGCACAGTAACAACAACACCGATTAATCTAAGGACACTAATTTATCATTTGTGTGTTTACGTCCAGCAAATGAACGCATAACTCATTACTTTGTTCATAGTAATTTGTGTCTTATGCCACAGAGGAACAAAAGGTATTGAGATCAGCCCACTGCTGTACTTCCTCATTTGATGCCACTCCCCCACAGGTCTCCCAATGAGGAAAAGTACAGGTCGATCCGCATAGGGAATCCGACGTTCTCCACCAAGCTGTTGCCCATCAAAGGAGCTGTGGAATGTCTCTTCGAGATGGGATTTGAGGAGGTAATCAAAAAGAAGCAGCCAGGGGGCCACAGCAGGAGTTTAAAGCCAGTATTCGTGCGATATTGCCTCATTCCCTAGAGTCTATAAAGTCAAATGTGACCTAACTACCCTAGTTGCACCTCTTTTCAGGCTGAGACCCACTTGGTGTTCCCTAAGTCTGCATCAGTGGAGCAGCTGAGGCTCATCAGGGAATCCATAGCAGCAGAGAGGGATCAGAGGCTGCCAGGAGGACAGCTCATCCGACCAACTGCTCAGGCCGCCTCAGCTTCAGCCTCAGCTTCAGCCTCAGCCTCAGCCTCAGCCTCATCTTCAGCTTCAGCTTCAGCCTCAACTTCAGCCTCAGCCTCAGCCTCAGCCCCGACCCCAGCTCCAGCGAGCTCTGCTGCTGCTACCTCCATCCAGCCAGTTTCACAACCTCCATCACAGCCATCATCCTTGGTAAAGACCCTGGTTTAAACAAAATAAACTGGGACTCTATTAATTTATAGCGTTCAGCTGCAGTGTCACAGCACAGGCTCAACACACTGTAACTCACTTTTTCTTTTAGCTCAGATCTGCTTTCATTTGAAATTGAGAATAAACAAATCTATGGTGAACATCTTGACTAATTAATTACAAACTCCAGTAATTGTCAGTAAAAAAAATGCAGTTTGCCAGATTAGGAACAGACAGTGAGATGGCCTGACAGCATTTCAAAACCCCAAGTTGTATGTATGCAACATTTATGATTTGGCACTAGTGTTTGGAATATTAATTCATAAAGATTTCACCACATGGTTTTAGGATAAATTACTATTTAATTAATTACTATAACGGATTACTATCAAAAAATAACAGAGTGATGTGTTTCTTCTTTTAGCTGATATGGTCTTTGAAAATCCCTTATCAGATTAACTGCAAAACAAAATAAATTAAACGTCAAATAGATGGAAATGGGGCGGGGGAGGGGTGTAGTGCGCACAATATGGTGCTCTTTGCAATGCATCTTGAAATGTGCTCATTGGTGACTGTGGTGATTAATCATTATTCCGTACACTTAAGATTTTGGGGTTGAAATTGGGGTACTGCTTCTTAAATTCTTTATGCTTTGTTTCTTTTCACTGTTAATGGTGAAACACTCATTTTAAAATTTTAAATAAAATAGCTTTCATACAGTCACACTCCTGAAAAATCGTGACTTGTCTGTTTCACAATCTCTCTCATTGTTCTTGGTGGTGACTGACCTGGATGTTTTCGTGTCTTTCTGTCAGGAGAGCAGCATGAGCTTCTTTGTGACTCTCCAGTCTAACTTCCAACATGTGATGCTGTATGAAAACGCCGAGCTGCAGCAGAAAGCTAGGAGCCACATCCCTCACCAGCAGCTGTCCTCGGCTGCTCAGCTCAAGCTGAAGGAGGCTAAAGATGCCGACCCAGGTGAAGTCCCCTCACTCAGAGTCATCAATCTGTATCATACTGCCTGCAAACAAACAGAAATGTTGCACGCTCCTTTACACACTGATTCAGAGACACTGACTTGCATCTGTCTTGCTTTCCTGTTTGTAGAATGTAAACTTGGAATAGAAGACTTCCTGGTGCTGGAGTTACTCAGGTGGTTCAAACAGGACTTCTTCTCCTGGGTGGACTCTTTGCCCTGCAGCCGCTGTGGAGGTTCGACCCAGAACGCCAGCTCCCTCAGTCCCAGCACTGACGACCTCCGCTGGGGAGCTCAGCGAGTGGAGGACCATTACTGTCAGGCCTGCAGCCTCTCCAACAGATTCCCAAGGTTTGTGTGTGTGTGTGTGTGTGTGTGTGTGTGTGTGTGACATTTTGTCTAGTTCCTACGGCTGCAGTGAGGGAGTTCAGGACGAGTTCTTGAGGTTAGATTTGAGGTCAAAATTGGGATTAGGTTGCAGAACAAGTTAGGCGGTGATATTGAATATTTTTCATTTCTAGTACATTTCCATTTTACTTTTAATTTTGTAGTATTCATTGTTAACTAATTTTAAAATGGTAAGACAAAACACACAGAATAATATGGATCGCTTCAGCTGATGCACATTCTTCTGTTTTATTAACACCAGGTACAACAATCCTGAGAAGCTGCTAGAAACCAGAAGGGGGCGCTGTGGGGAGTGGGCTAACTGTTTCACCCTGTGCTGCAGAGCCCTTGGCCTTGAGGCCAGGTACATCTGGGACAGCACAGGTATGTACATGACTGACTGATGTGGCATCGCCAACTTGATTCTCTGCACAAGGAGGAAGAGCAGAAGTTTATTTATCTTCTTTAGGAACACGTCACTACATTTCACAAATGATCAGAATTGGCTTTTGAAACCTCTTAAATTCATATTAATTCTGATATCAGAACCAGCTGTTCAGTGTGAAAGTCTTTTCCTCTCTGTGTTGTTTCAGACCACGTGTGGACAGAGATCTACTCGGTCTCTCAGCGTCGCTGGCTCCACTGTGACTCGTGTGAGAACGTCTGTGATCAGCCTCTGCTGTATGAGGTCGGCTGGGGGAAGAAACTGGCCTATGTTCTGGCTTTCTCCAAGGACCAGGTCAGAAACACAGACACTACTACTAATACTACTGTACTATTACATAAATACCAAAAAACTACAATGTGTTAGTCCATCAACACTCTCTGATCTACCCTAACAGTGGAACTCAGCCCAGTGGTTCCTAATTAATCTTTAAAAATGACACACAAATGGAGGAAATAATGCAAATGTTTGGAACTACTTACAGCTGCGGATTAATACACAACCATTGAGGTCTGTGGCACAGAGGAATAAGAAACAGTTTACTACAACATTCATTTTTTGGTTTGATCTTTTCATGGAATTTGTAGATAATGGCCTGAAGAGTCTCTGATATATTCCTTTAGTGGATCTGTTCCATAGTTTTGGGAGAGAAAGATGATAGTTTGGTGACATGAAGACAAGTGATAAAGTAAGTTGATGGAAATAATTCTGTATAAAATTGTCACTGTGATATTATGTTGTGTTATTATCTATGCAGATGGTTTGTTTTGAGGGATTAGATGCTGTATATGACTCTGTTCTTAGACTTATGACTGGGGATTCCTACAGTACCCATCATTGCAACAAAAAGTTGTCTGGTTCTCTCTCTCAATGAGACAAGATTTATTTATTTATTTATATTCATTTATAAAGCATTCTTAAATAAATTACCAAAGTACAGGACTGGATCCTCGGGTGAACACCGATCTTGGAAAGACTGCTTTTAGAGTTTATGCTCCAGATTTATGGAATAACCTACAACAGACTTTGAATATCGAGACAAAGCATAGAAATACTTGTTTTAAAATCTTTCAAATCGTAATGTTTCTGAATGTAATTGTTTTTATCAGGAAGTGATTTGTTTATTCTGATTGTTTTAGTTTTTTTTCTTTCTGCTTTTGTAATCTCGAGCGTCACCTCTCACTGTATCGCAGAGAAAATAAGTAATAAGATGAAGGTTCTGGTTCAGGTTAGTTGTGATGGCTAATGTCGGGGTAAAGGTCATCGATATGTGTGTGTGTTTGTGTGTGTGATGCAGGTGGTGGATGTGACATGGAGGTATTCCTGCAAACATCCAGAGGTTTTGTCGAGAAGGACCAGTGTTCAAGAGGCCTGGCTGCTTCACACCATTAATGGGCTCAATGCCTCAGTAAGTCTTCACTCTGTAACCCTACATGTCATGACGTTTCCTGCCGTGACTCTTTGTGTCTGCTCCGGTTCTGAAGAGACAACAGTCCCTGAGTCCAGACCGGATGAAGGACCTGACGGAGAGGCTGCTTGTCGAGCTGGTGGAGTTTATTTCCCCCAAGAGGCCAAAACCAGGAGAGCTGGGAGGACGCAACTCTGGCTCTCTGGCCTGGAGGTTGGCGAGGGGGGAGACCAGAGCGGCTGAGCCAGGGACCTCAACACAGGTAAGGTATATTATAAATGGTGTTACGATGGAGCTTATTCCAATCAGCTGTATGTATCCACTGATACGTTTAATTATACTGCATATGTTTAACAGTTCTCCTGTACACGGAGGGATTATTACCTAAACTCCAAACAGTGGTAGATTACCAGAACTACAAAAATAAAACCAGAGTTGTAACAGAGACAGTTGAGAAAGGAGCATTTACAATCATCAATCTTATACATGCAACCATGAATTTAAAGTTAAATCTGAAATAAAACTTGTATTTCCCTGCGTGGTAATACTGTTGTTGTTATTATTATTGAACAGTTTTTGGAGGGAAAACAGAGAGTATTATTAGACTGATACGATCTTGTCCCAGGTTGATCAGATTTAAGCCAACAGATAAAAACAAGCAGCAAAATCAGGCGTAAATTCAGACTCTATCTACTGTTGTATTGTTGTTATGTTTTGACTTGAGCGAACAGTCACAACCACGCCCACTTAGGAGACAGGAAGTTTATACCATTTCTTACGCTGCTTACAGTGCAGTCATTTTCCTTTATTCTCCATCAACTGATCCAGGCTTTTGTGTACCAACGTCTGAAATTAAATTAGGATTATACTGATAATTTAACTCATTAGCCAGTTTCTGAGGTCGACCTGTCTGAAAGTAACTACTGCAGTCTGTAATGCTCAGTTTATGTTTGAGGTTCATGGTCATTCTTGAAGCTGAACTTTGTGTTGCTGTTGAAGTGGACTGCATTCTACCGAGTGGTGTTTCTAATATTTACTCTGTCATGACCGATATGAGCTGAAAAACCAAACACACAACCAATATTAGTACAATAAATATGTGATCAAACTAGCTCGAAGAATTAGAGCTTGATTGGTGACTGTGTGTGTGTGTGTGTGTGTGTGTGTTTTTCTTAGGCTGCAGGTTACGTGTTTACTCCTACTGAGAGAGAGAAGAGCGACAGGCTGCTGCATGTGTGCTACAGTGCCACCAAAGACCAGTACTGTCGACTGTCCGACGGGTCTCAGGTCACTCAGAACTGGGATCAGTGCGCGTGGAGGACGGAGTCCGTCTTCAGAAAGGTGGAACAGGACTGGCAGATGGTACGGTGATTAACGAAGCAATGTGTTTCTGTTCTGTGATTTGCAATGATAAGAGTGAGGAACCCGGCTGGGACGCACTTGTTGTTCGATGCCCACTTGTGACTTTTGTTGTGAAAAACAGTCTGGTCCATCACTTTTTAGCGTCCCCTGGAAACACTGTGGTTGTGTTGTGAGTATTTGCAGCTCTTGTGTTGTTAAACTGATGAAGACGTTTTCTGTTGTTGTTTGTGTTTTGTCTGTTTGCAGGTGTTTTCTTAAGTTGCAGTGCGTTGAGCTCTCAGGGCCACCGTAGTTTTGACCCGATTGTTCTTCTTTCTCAAGGTGTACATAGCTCGAACAGAAGGCTCCTCTGTGGGACGAATCAGCTGGAAGTTTGATTTTGCTCCAGTGGGAATGAAGATAAAGTCTGTCTCGATCATGGCCAGTAGCCAGACCTTCCAAACGGGGAAAGTCTGCTGGCACTTGCAGTCAGACAAGATCACTACAGAATTCTCTGGAGGTATAGTTACGTAATTACCACTTTATTCTCATAATATTATTACTTTATTCTTGTAAACATACGACTTTATTCTCATATTTTCTTCTCATAAAATTACAGCTGACTTTATTTTCCCTCAACGTGGCCCTAATACTCCGTCATATGTCATAAATATTCTGATAAAATACTACAAAAATATGATTGTATGACATGATCCCTCGTGATAATCTCCTCTCCTGTGTTTGAACCATCAGATGGGACGATGCAGTCGTTCTCTACTCTGTCCGGCTCTTCAGACTTCATCGTTGTAGCAGAACTCAGTGGTGGAGAGGGGGAAACATCGTGGCAGCACTCTCAGCTGTTCAGACGGAGCATGAAGGAGACAGAGGGGCCTTCATTTGAAATCCTCGTTCACCTGGAAGATGCTGAACAGTCGTTGTACTCAACAAAACTGGACCCCTAATACTTTTTCACTCTTGTCTGCTCTGACAAGTTCAGAGCGAACTGTTTGAATCATAGTTTGAGCTCTAGAATTGATGTAAGTTTACAAATCAGTGCAATATGTGTTGTTCATCCAAGATGATTAAATATGCATGATCTAATGATAGATGAATGACAACCTGAGTTTTGTACCTTTGATCGGACCGAGGGCCAAATCACCTAGGAGACATGAAGTCTACGATATAGCTGTGCAGAGTTTTAACCATAAAGCCATAGAGTTTTGTAACATATGCCTCCGCTGTGAATGTGTCTGTAGTTTGTGATGCATGGACACATTTCACACAGCAAACCATCTCCTGCTTGTTAGGGTCCCATACCTGAAGGGACAGAACCATATTGTTTTTGCTCTCATTACTGTTTTTATTCTTCATTACAAGCGTTCACGCAGCAAAAACAAAAAGTCCACCCCTTTCTCCTCAAGGTGGCGCTGTAAGGATCAATTTTAGGTTTTTGCAATTATATCAAAAATGGCTCGGCCTAGTCAAAATTCTTTTGCCATTTTACTCTCTTGATTCATCTGCATATTTTCTCTAAAAAAAAAAATAAAAAAAAAATTCTAATATTCAAACAAACTAGTCAGAGGCCATTCATCCGATTCTCACAAAATTTGGTATAAGTCATCTATAGACAATACAGGCAAAAAAAGGAATTACAATGAAAATTATATCATTTTAAACCTGTGTTGTGAATCTTAATTTACATAATGGCTCAGAAATCAAAATTGACTAAAACTATAGTAACCAAACTAGCTGCATGCATCAGATGCTAGGTCATAGCTTTGCTGCGCAGTGTTTGGATATTGTGGCTTTAGATATTCAAAAAATGCTAAATCAATTAACATCTATATTTCCAAAAATCATTTAAATGCTACTAAATTTGACAGATATTCTCCACATGGCAGATATCAAGTGAGTCCACAGTGATATTCACCATCTTGCTGTAATTGTTGGATTCAAAGTCACCAAAATATTTGATCATAAAATACCACGTTTGAACATAATGATATCTTCTGAGAAGGTGTGTGCGGCTCATGTTTTCCCACTCACCTTCTCTGAGGATGCAGAGGTCATGAGTTCAAACCCTCAGGTGACCAAAGTCCTACTTAAGCAATAACATTTCAATTCATGCAAGGAATCTGGAAGCTGTAGGTCCTCGCCCCTCGTACCCTTTGTATGATTGACTTGAAATTACAAACACTAGTCCAGCTCACTGTGCACTTCAAAAAAACCCATCTTGATGGATTTTCCGACATTTAAAATTTTTGGGAAAAACATATTTTTTGACATCTCCTCCTAGGTCTGATTGCTATGAAATTTTCTGTCGATTATCATTGACCAGACTTATCAAAAGACCTTATTGATATCTTATTTAGTTTTCAAGATATTGACCAATAATCTTGACAAGGGGCGGGGCTTAGCAGTAAATTGGTCATAACTCATTAATGATTTGTCCAATCCTCATAAGTGTTGATAGATATCTTCAGGCCCTTATTAACCAAAATCTGAAGTATAGCCATATTGATTGGTCTGACATGTGGACATGGCCTATCATTATCATATCAAATATCATATTTGCTCATAACTCAAGATCCTGATTGAACTCACTGGTGACATCCTGCGCTATCTCCTGAACATACACAGTTTTATTCACATCCATGTGATGAAGCAACTGTGTGACTGGATTCACTTCTTCACTGACTTTGCTCCATTTAGTCAACCCTAAACTCAACTAAAAAAAAAGTCTGACAAATTATTTTTAAATCCCACAATTTCCAACCTTAATTGACAATTTTTGTATCAAAAATGTAGAGATTTCCTTTGTCCTGTATCACCCAGTTTTGGTCTCAGTTTTTGAGGAAGTGATGGGAGTACCCCCCACCTCTCCCACTGACTGCAATACAAATTCAGGAGCAGGTGTTACTGGGCAGAAATGGGCAAAGCTGATTCTGATTGGCTAATTAAACTCATTAATTTCTTAGCCTTTTAACTCAGGTATGAGAGCAACTTTAAGATAAATCAACACGGTGTATTTGCGTGTACTTGTGTGTGCGTGTTGATGTGTGGTTATATGCGTGTGTGTTCATGTCTTTCTATAATTGTGAGGTCATTTTGGCCAGGTCAGTGTCAGGATAAGTCTTTACGACATGAATGAAAATGAAAGTGACGTACACGCACCAAGCAGCAGGAACATTAAAAAATTTCTCCGGAAGTTTTCTAGTTTATAATGATGATACTGTGCAATGGTATTTTCACACATAACCATCCATTCTTGTGTTTAAGTATAAACCAAACAAATTAATGTCAGTGTTGGTGTAATTGAATGAGTGTTAGAAAAATGTATAGTGGTATAATAAAGATATTTTTGCAGTCTGGTAGTAGTCGAGTCCAGAATAATGCTAAGGCATACTACGCAATATATTACACACTGTCTCGTCTTTCAATGATTTGGCTTGAGTGAGTTTTTTGTCGCCATCTTGCGTTGGAAGAAAAGCACGAGCCGCTGAATGTTGACGTTTTCTATTGGTCGAAGTACCGGCGTCTTTGAAACCCCGCCGCCTGATTGGTCGGTTTATCCTCGGGACGATTCGCCGTCTGTCTTGCAGATGGCGGAGCCGGACAGCGGATGTTGCTGTTAGCGAATAGTCGTTTTTATTTCTAAATGAAAAGTATTTAACTCGGTCGTTTTCAAAGCGTTTCTGTTAAACTCATATTTTATTCTGTTGAGTTTTCACATGAAATTGTAAACCCGTTATTGCGTGCATTTTGTACAGTATTTATTTGCAGCAAGTAGCCCGGTTAGCATCTTTGTTGGAAGTTTAGGCCTACTGTGCCACCGCTTGTCGATTTTAACAATAGCCGCGATACACTCCCCTCCTCCGCTTGTTTTGATACACTCCGAAGGATTATCTTATCAACAACCGAAGGAAGATCATGGACGATAAACAGATTTTTGTACCTTTACGTAACTGAGACGTTTGTTATGCTGACGGACTTTTGAATTCACTGGGAATTGAGTACATTTTGCGAGCTGCATCAGTAAAAAATTAGGATCACAAAGGAAGATGTCCAGCAACGCAGCAGGAAGCGGGGGTCTGGCTTGGATGGTAAGTTAGTTTCAACATACAACTTCTGAACTAACTTACACGTCCACAATAACAATACTGCTTTTTCTATAGCTAAAGGTATTCACATTTGCAAGGGTGCAACCGGGTCGCTACAAGCTTTAGCTAGCATTTAAATCTCGTACCAAGTGTCTATTCCCCTGTCCACTGATAGGCTTGTTTAAGACCAGCCAGCTGCGGTCTCCATTTAAATCCTGACCGGGTTACAAAGGCCGTCGCCTCGATGCAGTGACCCTGGAGAGTTGTTTTATGGAGATAACATCTGATTGTGTGTTGTTTTATCACAGCAGCTTGTCTCAGGGTTAAACCAGACTTCGACACACTGGCAGCTGTAAGCGTTACTGTAGCTCGAAGGGCCCGTAGTTTACGTCTTCAAAATAAAGTTTGGTATCAACTTCACGAAAAAAGAAATGCAGCCACTGATTCAGTCGTAATTAAGCATTAATGGACAGGAGAAGTTTGCGGCCCAACCCACTAACACCATTACTTGTTTATTACAGTGCACGTACTAATGAATGGAGCAAGTTTCATCTCGGCGGAACCTACTGTCTCTTTAACTTTGTGTCTTTATTGTTTCCGTTGATCCGTGAACGCACCGTGTTGACCGTTAGGACTAGTCATTGTGTTTAAATGGGCCTAGTTAAATCACTCTGAAGCCAGTCAGCTACTACATGGTTAACTGAGCTTGTTTAACTTGTGTAAGCAAAACAAAAACACAGAGCCCAGTGTCTCTATTCACAGTCACGGTGTGGGAGATTTGTTGTGTTGCCAGTAAAGGGAATAAACACTTCACACATATTGGTAGTAACCAATAACCAATATGGTGACCCCAGACCCCCATTCAAACAAAGGCAACAGACTCAGATCTCTCTGGTTTGTGGTTACAGTTACAGTTCAGTGCAGTAATAGCAATTTGTGTGTGATCTATCTGGTAATAATTGCACAGTATTTACTCAGTGTAATGTCCTTACCAGCACTTTAGTAACATGGGCAGTAAAAATACGGGCAATTAAGTGTGATTTTATAATCAGCTTTTTAAATTAGGTAATGAAAACTAAGTGTTGTAGCTGTGAGACTGTTGTCACAAGTTATATTCTGTTTACTTAAGTGAGAGAAGAAGATATGTAGATTACTTTTAAACTCATCCTTTTGCCTTTTTATGCCTTATGTAAAACTAAATTGCCTTATGTAAAACTTTATGTTTAAATGTCTTTAACCTCCTAAGACCCGAACTCTTGCATGGTGTGCATTTTTAATTTCTCTTTGCTATTTAGGCTGATTGGGACCTGATGAGTGTAACAAAAAAGAATTATCTTTTTACATGATGTAGTGTCTGAGAAAAATGATGTCCACATATGAGGACATTAGTTTTAAATTTCGATAGAAACCAATAAAGAGACAATTGAGTAATGATGTGCAAAACTATTTATTTGGTGCCAGAACACAGCAGCATTTTCCTGAGTGCAAAAACAAAATGAGAAAGAACAATTGTGCCCCTTTGAGCAATATGGCCCATTTGAAGTACTGCTAACAGTTGCAGAAAGACGTATGTCTATAACAAAGTAAAAAACATTCTGAACATTTTGCATTGTTACTGTTCTAAACTGTTCATTTCAATTTCTGAACATGGCTCATATGTGGTCACCAGGCCCTTGTTGAGAAAAAGTTAGTATTGTGGTCTAGAGAACCCAAAATGTGAAGTCCACATATGTGGACGCCAGGTCCTAGGAGGTTAAATGTTTATTATTTTGCTGTAAAGTCGGAACACAAACTTACAAAATAATTAAAAAAAAAAAAAAGCCACAAACATACATAACAAGAGTAGCAACAGTCACAGATAGATTAAGTGCAAGTTATTGTTTCTTTAAAAGGAACAAAATTAAATTTACATATTACAGTAACTTTTGAGAGACAAAGGGGGAAAGAAAATGCACAGCATGGTGCTTTACATTGAACTCAACACATTCATGCTTAGCCTGGAAGAATTTCAGTACAGGGTCCCAGATCTTGTCAAACACACTTCCTCTATCTTTACTGTAAAATCTCCTATGTAAAACCTTTTTTTTTTTTATGTGGCACAGATGTTGGTAAAAACTCTAGAGACTGTTTGTGGAGATCAGCAGTTTAACAAATAGTCACAGCAGCCCTTCTGGCACCAACAATCATGCAACGGTCAGAGTCACTTAATCACTTTTTTCCCCTCATTCTGATGTTTGATGTGAATATTAACTGAGGCCGCTTGTCTGTACCTGCATGATCTTATTAACTGCACTGCTGCTATATGATTGGCTAATATGATGTTTGATTAGTGTATTAACTTGCTTTACCTTGCTTTACTACTACTACTATCTTGTGTTGTGGGATAGCAAAGATTCGGAAAGATTGAAGAAATTTGTGAATGAAACTTTTTTTTTTCAACCCGATTCGCAAAATAAAATAAAAAAATTAATTGATTTGGAAAATGTTCATTTCTAGGCACTTCTGTGTCCTACCTGTTTCTTCCCTCAGTTAATTGGAACTAAGCTGACTTGTAGTCTTGTGTTGCGGTGCACTGTGGCTTCAGAAAGTATTCAGACCCCTTCACTTTTTGTGCACATTGTTGTGTTGTAGATTTAATTTTAAATAGATTAAATGGCTATTTTTGCCCACCAATCTACATGCAAGAGCCCATATTGACAAAGGGAACAGATGTTTTTAGAAAAATTTGCAATGCAAATTTATAAAGCGACTTTACACCATTCACTGTTACATTTCTGTTAGTTATTCTACTATGCTGTTAGTATTTTAACCTGCAAAACCACGGCGTGGTCAGTTGAGGAAGTGTAGACGTTTCTCTGTTTGGTGTCCCTATAATGCCCTCCATTGTTTATGTGTATGGCACGTTGAAGAATACGTCACGTTGCCACAACAACGATGCTGCATTTACTACAACACAACAACAGAGTTTTCAAACTAAAATGGGTCGAGCATGGTTTCAAAAAATCTCAATTTTCGGGGCTTGAAAACTCCAGAGTAGTGTGGACACCAGGAGGAAAACGTAGGAGAAGAGATGCGTTTTAAAATGAAAATATATTAGTGTGAAACCTGAAGACGCTTCTCATCCATCTGACAGAGCCTGAGAGGATCTGACAGGAAGAATGAGATAAACTGCCCAAATCCTGGTGTACAAAGCTTATAGATTTACCCAAAAAGACTTGAAGCTGTAAGTGCTGCAAAAGAGGCTTTTATACATTTCTGAATCAAGAGTCTTAATATTTTTGTAAATGAGGGATTTCACTTTTTGATTTTTAATAAACTTTCTTGGGTTATTGTACAACAATGGCCATTTTATCCATCTAGTATTTTATCTACAACACAAAGTGTGCAAAAACTGAAGGGGTCTGATACAGTAGCCTCCGTATGTTTTTATCAGTGCAAGAGGCTGAAATTCATTCTCCATGCTGTATTCATTTATTAAGTTCCTGTTGACATGGGTCTGTTTGCAAGTAAAACTATTTTATTGTTTCTTATTAAGTAACTGAAAAGAATATTTGAAATACCTTGCACCTAATCCTCACACAACATTTAGAACATGATATTTAATATAGATATTATTGTAGTTTGAATTAGAGAGATAAGATATAAAGCTCACTTCTGTATAAGCACAAGCTGACACACCCCAGTCTTCCGTTTACAGTGTGATGGCCAGTATTTTGCTTCTGTTGAGAGGAGTGGGCCGTTCTGACTGTGGTGGTTAGTGCTGATAATCTGATGTCAACAGCACAGCCCTTTTTTTTTTTTTTTTGTCCCAGAGAGTTATGCATCTTCTAATGATAAAAAAAAAAAAAAATTCTGTTTAACAGGAGGCTACGAACGGCAGAGGTGATAGTGGCAAGATGGAGGGAGCCAAGAAAGACAAGGCCGGCTCCAAGCTGTCTGTGGAGAGAGTGTATCAGAAGAAGACCCAGCTAGAACACATTCTTCTCCGTCCAGACACGTACATCGGCACCGTGGAGCCCATCACCCAGGTGAATCCTGAATTTAGACATACAACCATTGTAATTCATAAACACTGCTAATATTACATGTTGATTTTCTTTGTAAAAAGCTGCTCTGAAGAAACATTTCCTGGTTTCATCGTCCAGGTGTGACCAAAAGTAGTTGATGTTTTAGCTATCCCCACTAAATATATATTTTTTCTATACATTAAAGTCACATTTTAACCCACCATGTTTGCATGTAATATGTTACATATCAAGTCATAAGGCTAAATGAGGCTAATTTAAACCCAACTGTGTTTTCCAAGACGAGGTCTATAGTGTTGGTCCAGTTGAACATCCGTTTAATGATAGTCAGACTGTTTCACAAAGATAAAGACTGACTAGTTTTAAGGTAAAAACTTTAGACACCTTAACCCCAGTTTAACTCAGTTCTAAGACCAGTGTTTCCATGGTAACAATCAATGACACCTGCGCCGAGCACTGGCACCCACCAACCAAAAAAACAGGAAAATGTGGCAGATAATTTGTGGTTTGGTAGCATTGTCTCAGTCTTCAGTCCCTCTTGTAACTGTGTTGAATTCTTCCTAAAGACAAACTGCTGGGGTAAATGGAGCTGAGCGGTTGGATGCGGTCGGCCATTTTTTTTACCCAGAATTCATTGCACCACATTCCGGCTTAACGTAGTCAAGAACTAAACTGCTTTGTGCAACAGATGAATTGAGACTCAGTCTACCTGAAGCCCGACTGTTTGTTCTATCTGAGACACAGTCGGAGTCTGTCTTTGTGAAAGTGGCTTCAGGCGTGGAGCTGTAGAGGCACTTTATAGTCGTTAACTTTCAGTTAGAGCTGACACTAAATCAAATATAACACACACCCCTTCCACATATATTTTGGCATCACCTTGGTACCGATGCATCAGTTCTCACGACATCCCTTCGAGACAAACTGAAGCTCTGGATTTTCTTCTTCTGAACACACAGACTGGACCACAACAACTTTTTAGGCAGGTTGGCCATCAACAAGTTACAACAGATCACTGAAACAGACGAACACAAAACAGGAAAATGTTCTCACATTCATACATATGATGATTTTTGCATATAACCAACCGTGGGATGGCAGAGATCTCAGGAACCAAGGACGGTCATGACATAGATCACGGGGAAGCCACACATTTTTATATTTTTGTTTTGACCAA
>NW_019525333.1:307668-313442 GCF_002814215.2 Seriola lalandi dorsalis
CTCGGCCCGGGTGTTTGTAAAGGTGTTTGATTAATAACGCCATTGTCTGAACATTATCTCTGTGTCCGTGTTATTGCGTGAGAGGCACGAAGCAGAATCATTCTCAGCAAAAATTAAAGTCACAGTGTCTTTAAGTAAGAAATTTATCATTTGTCTCTGAACTGAACCAAGTGGAGTAAATGACTTTCCTTCAGCTGCTTTAAGTCCCTATTGAACTTAATTGTATCCACATGGTGATCATTTTTACAACCAATCAATCAGTTGTTTCATCTGTTTAATGCTGTAATATTAAAAAACATTTAAAAAAGCCCGTCCGAAAGACCGACGTGACGTTTTCAGTTGTCTCGTTCTGTCTGACCAACAGTTTGAATCAGTTCATTGTGATTATAAAGCAACAAACTCTCACACTGGAGAAACTGGAACCAGTGAATTTTTTGACATTTTTGCTTCATTTACTAATTGATGATCAGAATCGTTGCTTGACTGATTAATTAATTAGCTCTCTAACGATGCTGTTTCGTATCAAGTCTTTATGATAGAACGGTAACACTCTCTATTTAAACTATTCATGAGTGAAATACTTATTTCTTAGTTTATTGTTGTTCTGAAATCATTTGTTGATTTATGAATAAGTCAATGAACAGGTAATCAATCAACAGTAACAACAAGTAATTAATTGTGTAAACACTTAGCAAAAATGCTAAATGTTTACTTTCTTTCTATTTGCTTTTTTTCTTTCTTTGTTGTTGTTGTTTTATATTATTGTAAATTGAACTTCATCGTCGGTCAGAGAAAACAACAATTTGAAGACGTCACATCAGGCTCAGAGATTCGTACATATTTTATATTAAACAGTTGATTTTTTCTGTATGAAATTATACTCATGTATGTTTTTAACTTGTTATTTTGCTGTTTGTTTTTTCCTTCCAGTCAACGCAGCAGACAACAAACAAAGGGACAAGAACATGACTGCCATTAAGATCACCATCGATCCGTGAGTGCACGCCGTAGTTTCACCTCCACATGTTTGACTTTGACTAAACTTTAACCATTTCTTTGTCTCATGACCAAAATGTTGGAATTCATAACTTTTCTGGACTCCTTTTTAAAAAGCGGTGGACGGGTAGTTCCCTTGCTTGTTGCTGTGACTGTGCTCCGCTGTGTGTTGTCCTCATGCTGTGGATATAACCGGAGCTTGCTGAAATACATGCAGTCGATGGAGGAGGCTTGAGTCATGGGTCCAGGCGGTATACAGTATAATGAGCCTGTGCTGAAATGCACTGAGCTCTTGTTTTATATGCGGTTCACCTCCAGCCTGTCAGCCGCTTCCACGTCTGACTGCTTAAACAGCATCATGTCCTTTAGCCCAGCTGCTGCGCTCTCTAATGTCCCCTGCTGTATAAATGATACCATTAGCCCCGTGGCGCTCAGGTCTCTGCTGCTAATGTGAGGAGCAACCCCCTCCCCACCCCCCAGTCAGGAGCAAACGCAGCAAAAGTGAAAATGAGTCAGTGAGGAAATATGCGGTGAAAGCCCTACAACCCTTTGGCAAAGCAGAACGTCCATTGTTAAAGTTCTGACAGTTAATTAGCATCGTTTCTATTCGTGCCAATGTCGGCTAAACCTTCAGATTGTCTGTGTCCAGGTTCCTCTCATATAGCTTCTGAAAACCTTTGATTTCTCTCTCCCCCGCCTCCACCAGTGAGTCCAACACCATCTCCATATGGAACAATGGTAAAGGAATACCCGTGGTGGAGCACAAGGACGAGAAGATGTACGTCCCAGCTCTCATTTTTGGCCACTTGCTCACCTCCAGTAACTATGACGACGATGAGAAAAAGGTCACAGGTGAGAGACGCCATCGTAACTTCTTTTGTTAGCGGGTCAGAAAGGTGAAAGTTAACCCCTGCGACGCTAACTGTTTATCTGACCCCAGGTGGGAGGAACGGGTACGGTGCTAAACTCTGCAACATCTTCAGTACCAAGTTCACGGTGGAAACGGCGTGTAAGGAATACAGACACAGCTTCAAACAGGTGAGGATGACTCTTCTATTAAAACCTCTGTCACCGAGCAAATGACACCAGGGTCAAGTGTTTATATTCATTATTGATTTGAATTAATTCGTTTCCTGTTGCTTGTCACTAAGACGTTTGCATCTTTAGATGATCTTTTCCACTACACTGAAAGATAAAGTAGTTGGCTTTAGATAGATGTTTAGATAATATGTACATGGTATGTTTGTATATGTACTCTTTATATGTATATGAATGCGTCTTTCTGTGCTTTATTTATTTATTTATTTATTTATTTATATTATATTTTCTCTTTTTCTTTCCTTCTCTTTCTTTGTCTCTTGGAATGGTAGTTCACTTTGTATTTGTGCTACTTGTTTCTAAAATTGAAAAGTCAAAAATTAAATAATAATAAGATAATAATAAATAGATAGATATATACTTTATTCATAATACTTTAATAATAATAGTTAATAATAAACAATATAGTTCAATAGTCCAGGTCATGAGTTACTGTGATTGGCTGAGGGGTTAAACAGCCTGAACCGCTCGGTTCTTTAGTAATCAAATAATAAATCAATATTTTTCAGGGTTATTCTGTCTGTTATTCTGCAGGAAAAGGTGTTTATTTCCTGTTTTCTAAGTTAGACACAGTCACTGCAGATCTGGTTCTTTACAAGCTGCTCAACATTTACTGATCGTACTGACTGATTCGATCTGACTGTGGCACATTAACTTTAAAATCTTCGCCTTGCCATTTTGATCCTTGAATGAAGTTATTGCTGTTTTATAGGGTTTCTGACATCTGTTCACATCAGAGGTAAGGTCGTGTGTACAAACGCCACTTTTAGCTTCTTCCTTGAGGGTGAAGAGGGTTGTTGACAGGAGAACCGTTGAGCCACAGGGTGTTTGATATCACAGCTGGTGGGACTAAATGCACTGGACACAGTACAGGGTGTTCTGAGTTCAAGAGGATCGTACATACACATCGCATGAATGAGTGAGAAAATAAAACAATGTAGAAGTTGATATGAAAACTTTCTGTATGAAGCTTTGTGTTCTGCTTTCCTCAGACGTGGCAGAACAACATGACCAAGACTTCTGACCCCAAGATCAAGTTCTTTGACGGGGATGATTTCACCTGTGTGACATTCCAGCCAGACCTGTCCAAGTTCAAGATGGAGAAACTGGACAAGGACATTACGGCGCTCCTTACCCGCAGAGCGTACGACGTGGCGGGCTCCTGCAGAGGCGTGAAAGTTACACTGAATGGGAAAAAGTTACCCGTAAGTCTAACTACACACTTTAAGTGTAAATCTCCATCATGGTGGACGTGCATAAACTGAATGGAGGGTATTTAATATAAAGCTGCTGTTTTCTTCCTTAACTAAAAACAGGCGTCATATAAATTGTCATGTTTTTGATTTTAAATGGTTTCAAGCTGTTGAATATTACTCACCCAACCTTACCCGTCCTCCCACGAAAAAGATTACTGGCTTCCGCAGCTACGTGGATCTGTACGTGAAGGACAAACTGGACGAGACGGGCGTGGCCCTGAAGGTGGTGAACGAAAGTGTGAACGAGCGGTGGGAGGTCTGCCTCACCATGAGCGAGAAGGGGTTCCAGCAGATCAGCTTCGTCAACAGCATCGCCACCACCAAGGTACCTGAACACGAGCGCTGACGCCGCTCAGCGTGAAAACACCCGGTGGGATAAACAAGACGCAGCAACAGAGAGTGACAGAGTGTTTTTTAACACGGCGGCGTTTGTTTCAGGGCGGCAGACACATCGACTACGTGGTGGATCAGATTGTGTCCAAACTAATTGAAGTGGTGAAGAAGAAGAACAAGGCAGGAGTGACAGTCAAACCCTTCCAGGTTGGTGTGACAGATTATTTCTGCAGCGTTTCTGAATGTGGTGGTGTCGCTGCAGATGTGTGTTGACCCCTCTGCTCATTCGCGCTTCAGGTGAAGAACCACATCTGGGTGTTTGTGAACGCACTGATTGAGAATCCCTCCTTCGACTCCCAGACCAAGGAGAACATGACACTCCAGACCAAGAGCTTCGGGTCCAAGTGCCTTCTGTCAGAAAAGTTCATCAGGGCTGTAAGGACGCTTGTCCCCTTGTTTCACCGCCTCACTCCTGTTTTTATTTGGTTTATCGTGTCAAACAGTCGGGCATCTGTCATGAAAAGGATTTCGTCTCTTTGTCACCCACAGGCGACCAACTGTGGGATCGTGGAGAGTATTCTCAACTGGGTGAAGTTCAAAGCTCAGACGCAGCTGAATAAAAAGTGCTCATCTGTGAAGCACAGCAAGATCAAAGGCATCCCCAAACTAGATGACGCCAATGATGCTGGTGTGTTAAACAGTTTCATTATTTATTAACATGTAGAAGCCTGAACGTCCACAGCTCTTAACCTAAACCACAGATGTGTTTTACAGACGTTTACAGAACACTTTAATGGGATGAATTGTCTCATGAGGCGTTACAAAGCTTCATGATGCATCATCTGCATATTATGAGGAGAGCTTTAATTAACACTGTTGGTTTAACACGTCTAATAATGAATATACAACCTTTATTTACTTCAACTGGAGATGAAATAAATCATTTCCTCAAACGGTAAAAACAAGACTGCACAAGTTTGATGTGTTCCAACAGTAATTTAACACTTCCTTATTTACTCACTTTTTATTTATTTGAATACCGGCTTGTATTTCTACAATTTACCGTAATTTTGTAATTTGAATAATCAGTCTTTTCCATATCCGTGTCCCAGGTGGCAAACACTCCTCTGAATGCACGCTCATCCTCACTGAGGGAGACTCGGCCAAGTCTCTGGCCGTCTCTGGACTGGGAGTCATCGGACGCGATCGCTACGGAGTTTTCCCGCTCAGAGGGAAGATCCTGAACGTGCGAGAGGCAACACACAAGCAGGTATGAGACTGGATATTAGAGAAATTCCTCCCACAAACAAATATATGACAAACGGTGTGAGTGAAGCTGCAGCTGGTGACAGGTGATGAACAAAACAACAAACACAAACGACTAAACTTCAGTCAGTCAATGAATTACCTCGATCATCGATACAGAAAAAGCTGCAAAGGAACCGATAGAAGATGATGTTTAACTTGTTTTCCCGTTCATGTAGTAACTTATTATTATTATTTGTAGATAAATTTAATTTTCCTTCCACAATTTAACGCATGTAATCGCATATAATCATGATTGCAGCGTGCGCACACATACACTCCGATCAGCTGATCGTAATGGAGCTGCTCGTCATGTGTTGGAGCTACTGTCACTAAATTGAATAAATTACTATAATTGGATGCACAAACTCTTGCACATGCCACAATTACTGTTTATTTTTTTAAATGTAAAAGAATGAACATTAAATGAAAGACTCAGTTTTATTTGTCTGTTTCCTGCCAGGATTGTATTTACTTCTTTTCACATTAAAAATTACAATTAATTGCCCAAACTTTTGCTTACTACAGTATGAGTTAGGGTTATTTTTGGTTTTGCTAAAATCAGTGAGTTGAAATTTTCTTTCGCATAATCACATGATTCCAACCTAATTTAAAACAATACAGCTTAACGAGCTTTATTTACATGTTAACAGATCATGGAAAACGCTGAGATCAACAACATCATCAAAATCGTTGGCCTCCAGTACAAGAAGAGCTACGATGACGCGGAGTCACTGAGGAGCCTGCGGTACGGCAGGATCATGATCATGACTGATCAGGTGACCG
>NW_019525333.1:314545-328928 GCF_002814215.2 Seriola lalandi dorsalis
CCCATGAAAAGTTACAGGCTGTTTTAAGGGGAAAAGATGAGCTGTTTACCAATGTATGGTTACTGTTTCTTGATTATTATTATTATTATTATTATTATTATTATTATTATTAAAAAAACGCACTTTTGAGGGTCTAAATTCACATGCCTGGAGCTGACCGGAGACCATGTTTTGTTTAACCTCATTTGATGTAAATTTTCATGTAAATTGTTTTTTGTTTTTTGCTTTTTAATTGATTATTTTTGCTTTATTACTGTTATTCACTGTATTCAAGTATTGTATATATAGTATTTTATTTTATTTACTTATTTTTTAATTAATTAATCAAATAAATTCTTTGTTTTATTTTATTTACTTATTTTTTATTTTTTATTTTTTATTTAATTTTATTTAATTTTATTTATTTATTTTTTCTCTTTTGTTGTGTGTGCTACACAGCTGTCTGGTGTGGGGGTATTGTATGTTGTTCTGTTTGTTTTAACTCAATAAAAAGTATCTATAAAGAAATAAAGAGACGAACACCACTGTTAAATTCAGCATCAGAAAGTAAAATTCAGTAGAAGTGAAGTTCTCTCAGTTCCCTCAGTCTGCAGTTCAGACGCTGATCCTCAGTGTTGTGGTTATTTTTGTTTCAGGCCTTCAGTAAGAAGAAGACAGATGACAGGAAAGAGTGGCTGACTAACTTCATGGAGGACAGACGTCAGAGGAGGATGCACGGCCTGCCAGAGGTTTGTGGCTTCGCTCGTAGCTGCAGTGACGAGAGGAGGAAATATATTTTGCTTTTGGGACCGAGCTTCACAAACTCTTCCTCAGATATGTTTGAACAGTTGTTGTAGATTTGTTGACAGTTTGTAAAACTTTAAATATTCCTATTCTGAATTCAAGTAAAATCACCATTAATTCTTATGTTAATTGGTTTTCAGCAATACCTATATGGAACTCAGGCCAGGCACCTCTCCTACAACGACTTCATCAACAAAGAGCTCATTTTGTTCTCCAACTCCGACAATGAGAGATCCATCCCGTCTTTGGTTGATGGTTTGTATATACACACTTCATCGTCATTACTTGAAAAAATCATCATTATTCATTCGTTCATTCAGCCCTCCTGACAACAGTCTGCCTCTGACGGGATGTGTGTGTGCTTTGCTTCCAGGCCTGAAGCCAGGTCAGAGGAAGGTACTGTTCACCTGCATGAAGAGGAACGACAAGAGGGAAGTGAAGGTGGCGCAGCTGGCCGGTTCGGTGGCGGAGATGTCTGCCTACCATCATGGAGAGGTACAGTCAACTCAACGGTCTCCGAGGGAGGGGGAGAGGGAGAGAGAGAGAGAGAGAGAGAGTCATCGTAACAGTGAGGGAGATGAGTTGTGATGAGGCTAAACTTGACGTTTCTATATAAGTGAATTCACTTTTGCTGTTGTTTCCATGTTTCTGTCCGTCGTGAACGAAATATCTCAGTGTCACCTTGAGGGAATTTTTTTAATTGTGGCATAAAATTGGACTTTTAAAAGCAATATATATATATATATATATATATATAACATAACATAGCATGATGGCAGACACTACGTCTCTGTCATGTTTGCTTTGTAACAGACATTCATACTGATAACAGTGGTAGCTGTATTCAATAGGAATCTGTATTTATTTGTCATTTTACATCCTCAAAATTGAATCAGACAGTATTGTATTCTCTTCGCTATTTACTGACCACCCACTTGTCTTTTACCCATGCAGCAAGCTCTCATGATGACCATAGTGAACTTGGCCCAGAACTTTGTGGGCAGCAACAACGTGAACATCCTGCAGCCTCTTGGACAGTTTGGTACTCGCATCAACGGAGGCAAAGATGCTGCCAGCCCTCGTTATATTTTCACCATGCTCAGGTAAAGCAGCGACGAACGTAACATAACTTTTATGATGCCAAATTCAGGTCACGCTATGAGTTTTAGCTTTGCAGTGATCGGTGGTTGAATGGAGGTGATCTGAGAGTTTCCACGGCTCCGCAGTCTTGTAATTGTGTCGTGTCATTTCCCCACAGTCCTCTCGCCAAGCTGTTGTTCCCAGCGATGGATTCCAACCTGCTCAAGTTCCTGTACGACGACAACCAGAAGGTGGAGCCCGAGTGGTACATTCCCATCATTCCTCTGGTGCTGGTGAATGGCGCCGAGGGCATCGGGACGGGCTGGGCGTGTAAGATCCCCAACTATGACCCCCGGGAGATCGTCAACAACATCAACCGAATGCTCAACCACCAGGACCCGCTGCCGATGGTAAACAGTCTGAGGACGAAAAGCGTGAACAAGCAATGGTGCTACTTTGACACTGTGCAGGCGATGTGATGGTGCATTTACAGTGACGCAATAGAAACTTGTCTGTTACCTTTGATACCGAGGTATTTTCCCTTTACTGTATCTGGAAAGACTTTACCAACACGACCCGCTCCTAACCGTGTGCACGCAGAGACACAGCGGCAGCGCCACGTTGTTTCAGTCACCGTCACACTTCATGAGATCAACAGTCAAAGAGAGAAACACCCTGAGTGGAGAGTGAGAGCCTTAAATGACAGATCTGAATTACTGCACTCAGAGAATTAAAGAGTCTGAATGAAACTATGCTCGTTCCTAAAGTTAAACGACATTGTTGTGGAAACAAAAAAATCAGATCAGCTGATTGCTCATGGACCTCCGTGGCTTGTTGCTTGTCGTGTGGATGCAGGCGGGGAACTAAATACTTTTGTCAAAGTGAAAACAATCTCTCTGTTTTTGTCTCTGTGTTAATATTTGTCCCCAATTTAGCTTCCCAGCTACAAAAACTTCAAAGGGGTGATCCATGAACTGGGTCAGAACCAGTACCTGGTCAGTGGAGAGGTGTCGGTCATTGACAAAAACACCATCGAGATCACAGAGCTTCCCGTTCGGACATGGACACAGGTACACTTCAGCTGCCTTTGATTATTAAATAAGGTTTCTTATAACTGGTCCCACAGAAGGAACTGAAGCGACACGACAAAATAAAAATGAGATGTGTAGTCGTGTGTGTGTGTGTGTGTGTGTGTGTGTGTGTGTGTGTGTGTGTGTGTTTACTGCAGCGTTCGCATCTTGTTGGTTATGTGTTTGTTGTACTGTAAATAACTGAGTTTCTTTCCTCTGGTGTGCAGGCCTATAAGGAGTCTGTGCTGGAGCCCATGCTGCAGGGCAGCGACAAAACGCCGGCTCTCATCAACGACTATAAGGAATACCACACGGATACCACAGTGAAGTTTGTGGTCCGCTTGTCTGAGGAGAAGCTGGCCCAGGCGGAGGCAGTGGGCCTCCACAAAGTCTTCAAGCTGCAGTCCAGCCTCACCTGCAACTCCATGGTAAACCTCAAGTGAAAGATAAATGATAGTTAATAATTAATAAATAAAGCCAGAGGCACAAATTTATAATCCACGTTTTAAATTCTCATGTTCATTTACCAAGTACATAAATCAACCAACTAAACTGTTTTAGCTTTTAGCTATTAGAGTTTGGTGGTCAAAGGTCAAAGGTCAGTGTGAACTCAAGGCTTCACAGCAATTATGACAGAATTCCACACTAATGTTGTAATATTTTAATGACTCTGGATGAACAGGGATGTAAATCTGAAACGGTAACTTTACCTCCTTTTTCCTCAGGTTCTGTTTGACCACATGGGCTGTCTGAAGAGGTACGACTCGGTCCAAGACATCCTGAAGGAGTTCTTCGAGCTCCGCCTGCACTACTACAAACTGAGGAAGGACTGGTTGCTGGGCAGCCTGGGAGCCGAGGCGTCCAAACTGTCCAACCAGGCTCGCTTTGTCCTGGAGAAGATCGAAGGGAAAGTTACAATTGGTAACAAAACAAAACACTTTATGTATCAGCTCCTCATGGAACCGCAGTATGTTTTCTGTTCTAACCCATTTTTATTTTTCGAATCCTCATAGAGAACAAATCGAAGCGGGAACTGATCCGAATGCTGGTCCAGAAAGGCTACGAGTCTGATCCGGTGGTGGCCTGGTCCAAAGCTCAGGAAAAGGTACGGTACATCCACACACACGGATTCACACACTAACAACATGATTTCCAGAAGCAAACATTTATCAAGGCTGCGATAGGAAGTTTAAAAGGCTTTATAGTTACAACTTACGATTGACCAACGCAGGAGAAAGCTGGTCCTGCATCACTCAGAAAGCTGTATCCGATACACAGGAGGGAGGAGGAAGCAGCGTGAGTTAACTGTGTTGTGTGTAATGTTTTCTGTTCGTCTGTGCACAGGCACTGGAAGAAGATTACCGGGACGGGAACGAGAGCGACGGCTCGGTGGACTCCGGCTCCTCGTCGGGACCAAACTTCAACTACATCCTCAACATGCCTCTGTGGTGTCTGACTAAAGAGAAGGTGGAGGAGTTGCTCAAACAGAGGGACCAAAAGGTATCAATCATTATTATTTATTTATGTGTCAGGGCTTTACCAAATGGGAATCGGCCCCTACTTCCAGCAGGGTTCAGATTTAGCATGTGTAAATGTGCAGTAGATGTGAGCTGATGGATCAATATGAATGTGTGCTGATGTGCAGAGAGGAGAACTGAACGACCTCCAGAGGAAAAACTCCGAGGATCTGTGGAAGGAAGACCTGGCCGTCTTCATCGAGGAGCTGGATGTAAGTTCTGTGTTTTAGCCACTTACCTGTGTCTCAGCACGTAAACACCTTCACCTCCACCTTCACTCATTCTCTGATTGTTTCCAGTTGCTTCTTATTTGCCTTGTTTTTATTCCTCTGCGCCGGCGACGGTCAGAGCGGCGGCCATATTGTTGTCGGGTTGTCCGTCCGTGCGTCTCATTCTCGTGGACACGATATCTCAGAAACACCTTGATGGAACTTCTTCAAATTTGGCACAAACATTCACTAGGACTCGAGGATGAACCGATTAGATTTTGAGGGTCAAAGGTCAAAGGTCAGGATCACAGTGAGTTCACATTCTTGTGAATGCAATATATCAGGAACATGGTTTTGGCCATAACTCACAAATTCATTCACTAATTATGAGACAATTAAACTCAAATGTCTATAGGGACAAAATTAAGTGGTGACATTTTGTATCCAAAAGGTCAAAGGTCACCTTCACTGTATCATCATAATGTCAAAAAACACTTCTGGCCATTATTCAACGCTGTAACTCGTGAAGGAGAGACTGGGACCATGTTTCCTGCGGCTCGGCTGGTTGATTCTAGTTTTTAATCAGCGTCAGGAATAGTTTGACATTTCAGGAAATCTGCTTTGCTTTGCTTACAGAGTTAGATGAGGTGAGATCGATCAAAGTCTCCGTTGTAGGGGGTTGAAACCTCTGGAGTAGTGTTGACGTCAGAGATGAGTTTTAAAACTAAAACGTATCAGTGTGGAGGAAACCTCAGACTCGGCGTTTCGCACTCGTTCACACACTGACGCTGTTTGGACGGGGACGAGGGTCATGACTGAACACGAGGTCGTATTTATTTAAGGAGACAGTTCATGACGCAAGATAAAGTCGTATATAACCTTCAAGTTTTACTCAAATAACATTATAATGCTGTTGTGGAATTACATTTACATTTTCAAGAAACTTAACGAACTGCCGTGTGTTGTCTGTCAGAATGTGGAGGCCCTGGAGCGGGAAGAGCAGAGCGCAGGAAGGGCCATCAAACTGGTGAAGGGTAAAGTGGGCAAACCTAAAGTGAAGAAGATGAACCTGGAGGAGACCATGCCTTCGCCTTATGGCCGCAGGGTGGAGCCTCCAACTCAGCCAATCAAATCTGACGCTGCCAAGAAACTGACCAAAAAGAAGAAGGTAACAACTGCTGATGTCGATCTGGAATGAAAGTCAAATCAGGATATTAGGGGGTTTGTTTTGTTGAAACTTGTGTTTTTTGCTCTCAGAGCGACGCAGATCCAGCGGTGAAGTTGGAGTTCGATGATGAAGGTTTGGTTGGAGAGGGAGGAACAGGAGAAAACTCTGTTGCCAAGCCAAAGGCTCCACGTGTCAAGAAGGAGAAGAAAGAGCCTGGTCAGCACTTTGCACGAAAGCTTCAGCTGTTTCTTCTGTTGCATGTTGAAATTATTACCTTTTCACTTCTCACTGTTTCCATGTGTTGAGTGAAAAAAGTATTTCTCATTTACAAACACTTTGAGGTGAAACTTTTCAGGCTGAGGGAAGGCCGATGTTTGTGGGATTGGACTTGTTATATCAGCAGATAAATGTTTAATCAGCGCAGACAGATATCCGTCAGACATGATGGAGTGTTAGCTCTCCTGGTTTAAACACTGCACCTCAGGCCTCTTTGAGGCTGTGCAGTGCAGTGAGAAAACCTGAATCTATTATTGAACAAGGATTCTGTCTCGGTCTTGAGTGAGAGTATCGTGCAGTTCACTAACAGTCTGGTTCCCTGGTGCTCTGCTGCAGGAGCTCCGCGAGTGAGAAAACCTCCAGCACCTAAAGGCACCCCCGCCAAGAAGGTGAAGAAGAGGAACCCCTGGTCCGAGGACGAGTCCAAGTCCGACAGTGATCTGGAAAATAGTGAGCCTCTCATCCCCAGAGAGACCAAGTCCCAGAGGGCATCAGGTACGATTTGATATCATTCAATTTAGTGCAGAGATGCAACAATTAATCAATAAACTACAGACGTGACAAATATTAACAGAAAAACCTGAGAAACAGGAAACAGGAAAACTCTCATCTGTATATGAACAAGAAAATTAAAAAATGAAAGTGAAATTTATTCATCAGTCATCAGAGACTTTCATTTATTCCTGTTTTAATCATGTTTAACTGTCACAGCGTCCGTCGTGTGTTCGTCAGCATTTGTTTCTCCGTGAATACGTTTAAACCCTTTGATACGACCCACTGTCGGCATCAGCTGATGACGGCGGCTAGCGGCGTGTCATTTCATCCCACAGTGAGCTCCTTCCCGTCAAACCACCCGAGGCCAGAAATGAGTCGGCAGCTCAGTCGAGGTTACCTCAGGCTCATTATCCCCTCGGCTCGAGTGTCGTCTGATGCAACCCGGCTGAAACAGGAATAATGATGGTACAAGGCGTCAGAACCCACAGCGGTAATAATGTGGTTTGACACGGACTCTGCTCTTGTCTTTCAGCTTCCAAGCCAAAATACACATTCGACTTCTCGGAGGAAGAGGACGCTGAGGAAGAGGAGAACGGAGACGACGACGTGGTTTCCTCTCCGGTGAGGTCGTTCAAAGACGACTTCGTTTCGTCCGACACCAAGGACCGCTTCGACGACCATAATGACGACGATGAAGAAGATGATGACAACGAAGACTCGTACTCTCCTGCCAAACAAAAGACCACGTAAGACCACGCTAATCGCCACGCTAATCGCCACGCTAACTCCTGAATCGATATTGACTTTATCATTTACACTGAGCGGGTGTAATAACAGCTAGCAGCTAACAGTTAGCCCAGCGGAGCCTGGTTAGCCTGATAGCGTCGGCGCACACATAAACCAAAGAGGAGTTTCCCACTCGCAGTGAATAAATCCTCATGTTTCCACTGACCAATAACAGTTTAACATTCCGCTTAACACCAAGCAGCTAACTGCTAACAGTTGTCATCTGAATATCTGTTGAAGCCTGAGCCAAACTTGGTGCTTGGTTGCAGTTCCTCTAACGACCACTAGAGTCTGGCTCCAACAGTGAGTCAGTCCCCATAGACTCCCATGTTAAAATGTCAAACTTTACAGCAGAAATCAACATGTTTACAGCCTGGTACAGAAACTGTTTTGGTCTCTAGAGCTAATTTCCATCTTCATGACACCTGTTTATATAACTCACCTGTTTATATTTCATTAAGGACTAAAATTACTCATAATTGGGGGCGTGGCCTCTTTGAGTGACAGGTGGGTGAGTGAATGTTTGTCACAAGCCAGCATGCACCGAATTCTCGTTTTTTTAGATCCGCTGGGAGTTAGGGGCGGAGTCAGACACTGCCAAGATGGTGATGGCGGAGCAGCTCACTCTTCACTGACATGGTCTATAGAAGTGTGTGATTCCAGTTTTTCCCCACGGAGCAGTTTAAAAAGAAATAAGACGAAATATTGAATCACTGGTTGAAATCCAGCCTCAGATCTCCGTCTCTCCCTCATGTCCCGTCACCTCTCTACAAAAATGCCACCATTTGTAAGAGAATGTAATATGTTGTCTCTGTTTCTTTGAAGGTCTGCACCTGTAGCTAAGAACAAAGCGACAACCAGCATCTTCTCGTCCAAATCAGCCTTCTCTGAAAAAAGCAATGACAGTGGTGAGTAAAGTGGAACCTGTTTAATTATAATGCACGATGCCGTAATAAACTAATTTTCAGTTTATTTCACTTTAAACTATGAATTGATGAAAATGTTATTTCAATTTTTCTGTTTGCCTGTTACACTACATTTCATAATTCATTTGTTTCCTGCTTCTACAGTTTCATGTTACTGTAATTTAAAGAACAATGGTAATTTTATCCATTTAAATTTAAATCTACACAGTGAAGTGCAAAAAGAGACAGAGTGTGGACACTTTATGGAATAACATGAATGCAATTCTTCATTCATGGTTTAAAAACAATCTGCAAACTAATTCATTTAATTAATGATTGTTCATTATTTAACCAATGACAGTTGTTAATTAAATGATATTAAATAGGACGAAGAAACAGCTCTTTTATTCTGAAGTGTGCAGTAGTGAGTTGTTAGTGTTTCAAACACAGAAGACATCATTTTATGAAAGTTATGCAACACAACAAAGACAATTTTAAAGCGAGTGTAAAATGAGATCTTATGTGCACAGTGTTAAAGACGAGCATCACATTTACATCAGTGGATGTGGATGATGCGCTCCACCAGCTGTTCACGTGTCCAGCTGCAGGAGATGACAGTTGGCTTGTGTTTCTTGTGTTTTGTGTCGTAGACGGGTCCAAGTCCGACAGTGACGACGACAACGGCCCCGTGTTCTCCACTTACTCCAGCAGCTCTGCATTCGACAAAGCGTCGCCAGCAAAGAAAGGTAATGCAGAAGCACGTCCAGCAGGGGGAGCTCTAATGCAGCATCACAGCCTCCCTACAGCGACACATGATTTACAGCAGAATAAAACTCACTGTGAAGGTGCTTTGAGAGAAACTGGGAGATCTAGTGGAAGACGTATTGAATGATGAGGTTTTTATTTATGACTCACAGCAGTGAAGAAGCCTTCTGACGCAGCTCCCAAACCTAAGAAGCCACCAGCACCAAAAGCAAAGAAACCAGATAAATCCATCTGGGACTCTGACTCTGACACTGGGTCCAAGAAGCCAGCACCAGCTCTCAAAGGTACGCCACAAGATTATTACAGGACATAAATAGAATCCCCTTTAACGGTGAGTTTTTTAGTCACTTCCTGTTCTGGTTAACGCTGTGCAGGTAAAGGCCGGGGGAGGAAGAGGAAGGGCTCTGGCTCTGAAGATGAATACAGTCCAATGAAGAAAATGGTAAAACCTGTCGGCAGAGTGAGTATCTCCACGTGTTTGTAAATGTAAAATACATATCCTGTTTGTGCTGCTACTTGTTTGTAATGTACAATGTATTTGGAGACTTTTTATTTATACGTTTGACAAATACTGAAGCTCATCCGCCTCCAGATAGAAACTTCCAAAGTCTTCTGCTTTATCCTGAAGACTTAGAGAGCAGATCATTTTTATTATTTACCTTGAGCCACCAAAATACAGTTTTATTTATTTTTTCATCTATTATTCATGAATCTATAACCAATACAACATTTTAGGTCTTTGAGAAATGAAGTAGGTCTGAAATAAAACAACTAATATTGCAAAAATGCTGCCAGTGGTTCAGAAAACATTGGTTAAGTGTTTGTGTTATAATTTCCTCAAATTCCTCAAACTCAGCATGAACCTTTCACCTACACTAATACTCTTAGACCGACTGATACTGGCTTTTGAATCCAATACAGATATTGAAACATATAACAGCTTATTAATTGATTGTAAATAAATATTTTGATGCTTCATTATTGTAAGTTTTACTTAAATAAATGTTCTGAATACTTCCTTCACCAATGTAAAAATAAATGGAGGATTGATTCACAGTAATGCAGTTTCAGTGCAGTGACAATCTGAACGGTAACTATAACAAAGTATTTTATCGCCCTCATTAGCAGAAGCCTCAGAAACCTGCGTCTGATGACGAGGACGACGACAGCAACAGCATGAGTGCGATGAACGCTCTGTCCCGTGACCGGCCGGGCCGAGCCAAGAAAGAGGTGAAGTACTACCAGGAGTCGGACAACGAGGAAGACGACGACGACGACAACATGTTCGATTAAAGCGAACTCCGGTCATGTTCAAACACACTCTTCTTGTATGGAAGTAAACCTCCTCCTTCTGTGTTCCCACAGACTTTTGTACATTTCCTGTTTCATTTTATTTTCATTAATGGTGATGTTCAATGATTTTTAATGTGTAGGTGTTTTACACTTTTTATTATACATATACAGGTTTCTTTTTTATGCTCATTGAAATGTTCTGTATTTGTCGGAAGTGGCTTTTAGATGTTTAGACGCTGTGCTTTAGCACATTTTAATTGTTAAAATACTATGTAACTTTTTGAACATGAAGTTGAAAGTAAACAATGAAATGTCCATGGTTTTTAGTGGCCTGATTCTTTCATGACTCACAATATTATAAATCTCAAATGTGACATACTTCCTGTAGCTGGTCGGTGAGTGTAAACCCGACAGTTTGACTTCAAGTTGCACAAAAACATTCTTGCTTGTACTGGGCCCCTCCCGGTTTGGATTCCTTCAGTGTCAGTGGTTCAGGAAATCAAACAGACCCGGTGATTCTAACCGTTAGAATGAGATTGCTGCTAACCTTTGTTTTGATTGTTTCTCTGATAACTTATGAACCAGACGTTCAGGAGGTTTTTACCAGCAGCTGAATGATCCACAGAGGTTTCCTCCTCTCCAGAACAAACAGACCAGGGGATTAAAACCAGTAGAAACACCCATAAAACAGTTTCACTTTCACTCAGAGATTCACCGACGCTCTTCAGTGACACAGGACAGGACAGGACGTCTGCAGCA
The DNA here is from genome assembly GCF_002814215.2 of Seriola lalandi dorsalis. Lineage (NCBI taxonomy): Eukaryota > Metazoa > Chordata > Actinopteri > Carangiformes > Carangidae > Seriola > Seriola lalandi. Next base: position 325,652 of record NW_019525333.1, read on the forward strand.
GCCGGGAGCTGAGCTGTCGAACATTTCCTCAGCTTGTTTCTCTGATAACTTCAGATCCAGACGTCCGACGACTAAAATCCTTCATCTGGTTCAAATAACGAGCTGAAAACCACCAAGGTGTGAAAAGTGTATGTGGCTTAAAACTAGATAAAAGTCAATGTTGAGCTTCTGTCAGACAAACACAACAATGACGCATGTTCACAGAGGAGACAGCCGACCAATGAAACGTTACCATGATTAAAACACACAGATTTCTCTGGTTTGAGAATTGATGGGAACATTTGTGATGATGTAAGAACACAATCCAATAACATAAAGAACAGAGGTCTACTTGTTTTTAGACATTTTAATGTGGAAAAGTTACAGATTATATCACTAGTGGCACAATGCACAATGTTTTGATGAGCACACGCAAGGAAGCGCGTCTACATGAGTCCACCATCTAAAAGGTAGCAGGCAGTACAAGACGCCAGCCAGCAAGTAAAGAGTGCAGGTTCCAAATATTTCCAAAAACTTTTCATGTTTTAAGAAAAAGAAAATTCACTCAATGAGTTTGTTAGGCCTTGTGTGTTGGAGGTGTTTGATAGAAACCTCCACAGGTTATGTCTGACAGAAAGGAAGGTAAGTTATAGCCTCCAGTTGATCATGAAGCCAACAACCAGCAGAACAGTTGTGTTTTTTTGACTTTGCAAGGTGTCAGTCTGCCTGTTGATCCCACGCTTTTATTCGGAGCAAGATATATTGATATTTACTGGCGTGAGCTTGTCTCACACAGCAGGATCAGTGGCGCTAACCAAGGGTTTTTGGTGTCACAAAAATAGATCAAGTTCATCATGTTGAGTTGTTGAGTTGCCAGGGTAACTAATGTAGTCAAACCCTTCAAGGAGCAGCTAAAGTGGAAGATGGATCAAAACATAAAAGAACGGGCTCCTCTTCACTCGAATGTGAGTCGAAAAATGAGTCAGCATTTCCACCTGATGCCAGTTTTGACAAAACATGTCACATTAAAGTAACAACACAACAGTATACGCTATATGGCCAAGCAGAAAAACTTTACTTGTCAATCTATTGTAAGTACAGTAAAAGTTTACTGTACCTGTTTTCCATTATAGGCTACTAAACATTAAAGTGACACCTGTGTACTAGAGGCTATAAAACGATGGTGTTTATGTGTGTATATGTTTAAATCTCACTTAATCATTTCTTTTTGCTGCTGCAGTGATTGAACTTACTGGCTCCCATTACATGTGCGCTCTGGATCTGTTAATTATGATTGGTTTGTGTTATAAACTCCACCTCCTTCACCTGAGAGAATCAACAATGAGGAAAGTGAAGTTATCCAGTCTGAGAAAGCTTAACATGAGACTTAAAAACATCAGAGGCCAATACTACGAAGCAGGTTGAGGTTGTCGAGGTAACATCCTACGACAGTGGTTTGCTTGTATCCAGGGTAATTACCATGGTAATTTATGCTGAACTCATGAACTCATCATTGTATAGCAAGGCATGAAAAAAATCATGGTATCATAAAGTAGAAAATGTCATACTATAAAAAGTCGTAAAACGTCATAGTATAGTAAGGCATAAAAATATCAATGTATATTAAAGCATAAATATACTGGTAAAATCATGGTATCATAAACTAAAAAATGTCATATTATAAAAATATATAAAAAGTCATAGTATAATAAGGCATAAAAAAGTCATGGTATCAAAAGGTATAAAATATCATAGTATAAGAAGGCATGAAAAGTCATAGTATAGTAAAATATAAAAAGTCATAGGATATTGTATAAAAAAGTCATAGTATAGTAAGTCATAAAGTATAATTTTATATTAAGGCATATAAATATTAAATTATAGTTCAGCATAAAAAAAATCATAGTATAGTAAGGCAAAAATAAGTTATGGTATCATAAGGTATAAAATTTCATAGTATAAGAAGGCGTGAAAAGTCATACTATAGTAAGGTATAAAAAAGTCATGGTATAGTAAGATATGAAAAAAGTCATAGTATAGTAAGGTATAAAGTATCATTTTATATTAAGTCATAAAAAGTAATAGTATAATAGGGCATAAAAGGTCCTAAAAACATCATAGTATAGTGAGGCATAGAAAGTCATAGTATAGTAAGGCATAAAAAAATCATAGTATAATAAGACATGAAAAGTCATAATATATTAAGGCATGAAAAAGTCATAGTATAGTAAGGCATAGAAAAGTCGTAGCATAGTAAGGCATAAAAAAGTCATGGTATAATAAGGCATTAAAAGGTCAGAGTATAGTAAGGCATGAAAAGTCATAGTACATTAAGGCACAGAAAAGTCATAGTATAGTAACGCATAAAAAGCCATAGATATGTGAAGTATTAAAAAGTCATAGTAAAGTAAGGTATAGAAAAGTCATAGTACAGTAGGGTATAGTAATATAGTAAGGCATGAAAAGTCATAGTACAGTAAGGCACAGAAAAGTCATAGTATAGTAAGACATGAAATGTCATAGATAAGCGAAGTATTAAAAAGTCATAGTATAGTAAGGCATAAAAAGCCATAGATAAAAAGAAATAAAAAGTCATAGTATAGTAAGGCACAGAAAAGTCACACTATAGTAAGGCATAAAAAGGTCATAGTATAGTAAGGCATAAAAAGTCATAAAATGTCATAGTATAAGAAGGCATAAAAAAGTCATAGTATAAGAAGGCATAAAAAAGTCATAGTATAGTAAGGCATAAAAAGTAATAAAAAAGTCATGGTATCATAAGTTATAAAATGTCATAGTATAAGAAGGCATAAAAAAGTCATAGTATAATAAGGCATAAAAAGTCATTAAAACATCATAGTATAGTAAGGCATAAAAAGTCATTAAAACATCATAGTATAGTAAGGCATAAAAAGTCATAAAAAAGTCATGGTATCATAAGGTATAAACGTCATAGTATAGTAAGGCATAAGAAAGTCATAGTATAGTAAGGCATAAAAAGTCATAAAAACGTCATAGTATAGTAAGGCATAAGAAAGCCATAGTATAGTAAGGCATAAAAAGTCATAAAAACGTCATAGTATAGTAAGGCATAAAAAGCCATAGATAAAAAGAAATAAAATTCATAGTATAGTAAGGCACAGAAAAGTCATAGTATAGTAAGGCATAAAAAAGTCATAGTATAGTAAGGCATAGAAAAGTAATAGTATAGTAAGGCATAAAAAAGTCATAGTATAGTAAGGCATAAGAAAGCCATAGTATAGTAAGGCATAAAAAGTCATAAAAACGTCATAGTATA
>NW_019525335.1:0-33598 GCF_002814215.2 Seriola lalandi dorsalis
ACTATGACTTTTTATGCCTTACTATACTATGACGTTTTTATGACTTTTTATGCCTTACTATACTATGACTTTTTTATGACTTTTTATGCCTTACTATATCATGACTTTTTATGCGTTACTAAACTATGACTTTTTTAGGACTTTTTATGCCTTACTATACAATGACTTTTTAAGCCTTACTATACAATGACTTTTTATGCCTTACTATACTATGTAGTTTTTATGACTTTTAATGCATTACTATACTATGTCTTTTTTTCTACCTCTTTTGCCTTACTATACTATGACTTTTTATGCCTTACTATACTATGTCGGTTTTATGACTTTTTATGCCTTACTATAATATGACTTTTTATGTTTTACTATAATATGTAGTTTTTATGACTTTTTATGCCTTACTAGACTATGATTTTTTTATGATTTTTTATGCCTTACTATACTATGACTTTTTAGGCCTTACTATACTATGACGTTTTTATGCCTTACTATACTATGGGATTTCTATGAATTTTATGCCTTACTATACTATGACTTTTTCATGATTTTTTATGCCTTACTATACTATGATTTTTTATGCCTTACTCCACTATGTCGTTTTTATGCCTTGCTATACTGTGATGTTTTTATGACTTTTTATGCCTTACTATACTGTGACTTTTTAAGACTTTTTATGCCTTACTATACTATGACTTTTTATGCCTCACTATACTATGACATTTTATGAATTTTTATGCCTTACTATACTATGACTTTTTTATGACTTTTAATGCCTTACAATACTATGACCTTTTATGCATTACTATACTATGACGTTTTTATGCCTTAATATACAATGTCATGACTTTCTTATGACTTTTCATGCCTTACTATACAATGTCGTTTTTATGACTTTTTATGCCTTACTATACTATGACTTTCTTGCCTTACTATACTATGACTTTCTTTATGACTTTTTATTTACTATACTATGACTTTTTATGCCTTACTATACTATGACGTGTTTATGCCTTACTATACTATGACTTTTTTAGGACTTTTTATGCATTACTATACTATGACTTTTTTAGGACTTTTTATGCCTTACTATACAATGACTTTTTATGCCTTACTATACAATGAATTTTTATGCCTTACTATACTATGACTTTTTATGACTTTTTATGCCTTACTATATTATGGCTTTTTTATGACTTTTAATGCCTTACTATAATATGACTTTTTTATGACTTTTTATGCATTACTATACTATGATGTTTTTATGCCTTACTATAGTATGTCGTTTTTTATTACTTTTTATGCCTTACTATACTATGATTTTTTATGACTTTTTATGCGTTACTATACTATGTCGTTTTTATGATTTTTTATGCCTTACTATACTATGTCGTTTTGATGACTTTTTATGCCTTACTACACTATGACGTTTTTATGACTTTTCATGCCTTACTATAATCTGACCTTTTCACGAATTTTTATGCCTTACTATACTATGTCGTTTTTATAACTTTTTATGCCTTAATATACTATGTCGTTTTTATAACTTTTTATGCCTTAATATACTATGACTCTTTATGCCTTAGTATACTATGTCGTTTTTATGCGTCACTACACTATGATGTTTTTTTAATCTATTTTTGCCTCAATATACTTCTTTTGCCTCATTATAAGATGATATTTTTTGACATTTTTTGCCTTACTATAATATGACGTTTTTTGATTTGTTTTTGCCTCAATATACTATGACATTTCTATGCCTTAATATACTATGACATTCTTTGACGTTTATTTGTTTCAATATCTATGACAAATACGGTAATGACCAAGGTTGCTTATGTAACTTTGACTCTATTTTAAACTCACAGAAACTGATGTATTAAATGTTTTATTGAGATTTCAGTGCAGCTTGACAACAGCAAATGATTTTATTCTTTACAGGGCTTTAAAAGGTGTTGGTCAACTTTCCAGATTGCACCTTGCGACCCCATACTAGTCCTTACCAATTTCTCATTTCTTAAAGGAAAAGAAAACACTCTCAGACTCTGAACATGCCTTATTTTTTAGCTTCAGACAGATGCACTCCCAGTTTTTGATGCCATCTAGCTCTTGTTGCTATCGAGTTTAAAGTCACATTGAACAAAAACATCTGCCAAATGAATGTAATGTAATTAGATCATAACATTTTGTTTGCCGTAAAGCATGATCAAATTTCAAACAATAGGTTCAATCGACCCTGGAGGAACTCTGGATGATGAACATGAGACGCCAAAAAACATCATAATTTTATCAGATACTTCAACCATGAATCTCTTGTTTCCCAGAAGGTCAAAGAAAGTCATGAGCAGCTAGAGCAACAGCTGTAGGGAGCCAAACAAAAAGCACCAGCAGCAGAAGGAGCAGGAGGCTGTTTAGCATTGCCTGAAACCGGAGCATCATCGCTGCCATCAATGCAACAACCAAAACTTTAACTGGCGGCATGTAGAAATGAACCTACAAAGAATTATCATCAACACTTGGTATGTTGCTATAAATATGAAATATTGAGTAGTGTAGCTTAAACAGGCCAACTAACAATCTAAGTTTCATTTTAGGTCAATGAAGAAAAGTTCATAAAATTAGTCAGTAATGGGCACTCAGAGAGCACAAACCTCCGCCAAGGCCAATGTCAAACAACACACACCAGACTTCAGAGAAAAAAAATTCAGGTTCATAGTAAATGATCCGGATGTGCCCCAAAATTTAATGGGTTCCTCCCTGGTCCATGTCCCATCCCTCCACCAAGTTTGGTGCAGATCGGCTCAGTCCTTTTTGCATTATCCTGCTGATAATTAAACAGATACGGGTGAAAACATAACCTTGGCTGAGGTAATTATGCATCAAGTACAACAACAAACTGAGCAAAGTGCTAAAATTGCTCTATTAGAGCACTCTGAAAACAATGAGCACACAGACCTCTGATAGGTTGTGGATTAGAAAATACATGTATATTGTACAACAGGAGACAAATACCTTACAGGAGCTAAAAGGATGTCTATGGGAGGCAAAACAAAATCTTACCTTTTCAAGATTTCCCAGAGACGACAGAACATGATTCCCCATTTGCCCAAAAACAACCTAATATTTAACAGCTGGAAAGAAGCTATAACCTGTCCATGAGCTGGACTGTCATTAATATCAGGATGAAAATGAGTCTGGTTACAGCTGCCAGGGAAAAGAAGCCTCAACAGAGAACATCTGGATTGCATTAGCATGATGTTTTCCTCAGTAACCCACATTTCAATGAACCTACTGAAGGTTTGGAGTTTTTTCTGAAAGGATACAAGTATAACAAAGTGAATGAATGATAAAACAAAGAATAAATGATAAACAGTATCGAAGTGCGTTGTCACTGTTGCATTGACGCTAGCATCACTAGCTGTGGCTGCTGGTGTCTGAGTACATGTTTAAGCTTTTGCTCCCAAAACCTTGTGAGTAGCAAATTAAACTTCCTATTTATCTTTTATTATTCATATTATTCCATGTTAAAATTTAAAATTATTAAAATTATTCTAAAGTCATTTGTGTTTGAGTTATATTTCCTGGCAGAATTTATGACAAGGGCCCTCAGACTGTGACGTGTGACCCGGTAAATGTGCCTCTGTGGAGAGGCACAGTACGGACAAAGATAATCATGAAGCAATTACAGTAAGAGCACTTCATCCACTCTTATCCAGGGTGACCTACATTGAGCAGATAGGAGCTTGGTGTCGGACTCAAGGGCACTTCGACAGAATGCATGGCAGTTGATGCACACACCTTATCTTTTCTGGGAATCAAACTTGTGACCTTTATGTTTTTAGCAGCCTCTCTAAGCACTCAGCCACCATGCACCCGCTTCCTTTACTGTGTAATATCATGGGCTAATGTGAATTACAACAGGAGACATCTGATTGTTGTTTTGAAAGGAAAAAACAATAAGGGGGAGACAAATGAAACACTGATGTTTATAATTCTTTGTTTACATGACAGTTTGCACTCATTCAAATCACCAAATTTATAGGTGCAAGGGAAATTTAACCTTTGAATGTGGCAGCATTGGTCTCCACTCGATCAAATGAAGAAACAAGTCTGGGATTCTGAGCCAAGAATCATTTGGTTAAGTGGCCCGAAGTGAGTCTTCATCAGCTGAAGAAAAAGTTCAGTCATCTGTATTATTAATCTGATTGTTTTCTCATTCCTCATGCATTCGCCCTTCACGTTATGGAGTCTGTCAGTGGACAGATTCATTTTTCAGGTAAATTCGTACAGAGAAATAAGCAAACGCCCAAGAATGGAAGAGAGGGATCATTATTTACTGAGGGTATTATATCTATCTATCTATCTATCTATCTATCTATCTATCTATCTATCTATCTATCTATCTATCTATCTATCTATCTATCTATCTATCTTTTTAAATTTTTTTTAATTACCACTTGATATTGTACGTTCGTTTATATAATGATTGCAACACTTACTAGTGATTGCATTGAAATTTTCTCACATTTTTGTACTGCAGTGAGTGGAAGCATTTATCCTCCAGCTGCTCAAGCGAAGCTCTCTAGTGGTCACCAGTAATGACTGTCATTATACTGGGCAGCTCCCAGTGGCCAACAGTTGGACACTGGTGAAAAATACCAAAGCTCTCAGCTCTCTGTTAGTAAAACCCTTGAAATGTGGACACAAAATGGCTCAGCGTGAGTGAGTGCTGGACGTGATGTGTGTTCCTGAGCAGCTGTCTTCCTCTGATGTACTTTGAGGACTAAAGCAGATTGTGGCTGACATGAATCTGACAGACCAGCTCCAGACAGGATCACGTTGGACCTGTTTTATCCTCCGCACACAGGCTGCAGAACAGATCTACAATTTTAGCCTTAAAAAGCTCTTCATGGTCTGGGTCCTTGCTGTGTTATGGGGCTTTGAAGGCTGTATGATTACTCACATAGCTTGTAATCACCTGGCAGGGCCCCTCAGGCTCTCCCAGAGGGACCAGGATTGACAAAACCTCATCTGACAGGGCCCTGAGGCTCAAAACGACCCGCCTGAGGAGAGGGGCTACTTAAATCTGTAACATTGTTAGGATCATTGTAGTTTCATTAGTCATGTCCTGATTTTTTTTTCTTCCTGTTTTTGTCTTTATTGGACAGCATACCTACAACAAATACTTGCTACCTGAGGCTAACGCTGTCCAGCTTTTGTCCAGACTGTGTCAACAAGTCCTCAAAATGCTCATTTCTATTTTTAGCAAGCAGCGTGGCTCTAGGGATGGCAGTGTTGGTCTTTCTGTTTTTTTTAAGACATTCATGGTCCCACGAGTTTGAATCCTACTGACTTTGATGATCTGACAGTGTCTCCAGCGCCACCAGGAGGCTGATATTTGATACACGCATTCATGTCATGGATGAATTGTAATAACTTTGTGATTCCTCATCTAGCCTTTGGTTTGTGACAAATACTTACAAAATGAATGCAGTGTTTATGTATTATACTATAACATTTTGTATAGGTGATGACGTGTCATGTTATTGTATCTTCCAGCTAATGATTATTTACATTTTTGCTTAATCTCTCAGTGATATTAACAATTAATCAGTCAGTTGTTTAGTCTGCAAAAAGTCAGAAAACAGCCCAAGGCAATCCTTTCAAATTTGTTTGTTTTGTCTGACTAACAGACCCAAAATTATTTATCTTGCAAAGGTATGAAACAAACAAAAGAGGCAAATCAGTGCATCTAAAAAGCTGCAGCTTGCTTGATAAATCACTTGAATGAAGATCAGTATCTAAATTACTGTTGGTGAATGTTCTGTTAATTGTTTAACTATTTGTTTAAGCACTACACTTTATAATGAAGCTTCTGTATATTATATAAACAGCGTACATGTCTGAAAGGCTCAGGTGATCCTCTTTTCTTTGGCACCGATGTTCCCTGAAGCCTCACACACATTCATCGGTGGGATAGGTGACTATTGTCTGTTGTAAACGTCACCGGCTCTTGGGAATGAAAAGGAATCACTGCAAAATCAATTATGCAATATCAATACTCCCTCCGTTATGTCGCCTCGCACAGCTATTCACATTCACGGGGAGAACAGTCCCTTCCAACCTGTTCAGAGACCATTAAATTAACTGGAGGCTGAATAGTGAAATGGGACGCTCGGGAAAGAATAAATTCAGCGTAAGGCATCTGAGCGTGCACGGCAGAGAATGAAAATAATTCAATTATCAGTGGCTTTCTTTAATATGAGTCATGTTGCATAAAGCATGACTGTGATATTGATCCACAATGCTTAATGTTCCCTGCTGCTGCTACTTGCTGTGTAAGGGTGTGTTTAGATTGGATTATAATCTTTGTTTGGCATGAGCTAATGAGATTTCAGAGACAGAAAATGAAGGCTTTCGTTCCAAAGTGATTTTTTTCTCTATTCTGGGTATCACTCAAAATGATCAGAATTTCGAAAGCCCCCGGGTGATACACGCAGAAAAACAAAAGTTGTTTTTGCATGAGCAAAGGTTTTAGGAGGACTGATAAACTTTTCTTTCATATCAGAATAATTTTTGCGAGCAGGTGTTTTCAAACGATAAATATTCATAATATCATTACGCCTCAGATGTGTTTCCTACATCCCAGCAGATTGTCTCCACTACTTACAGCTGCCTGTGTAACAAACCGGCTTCTTCCTCCTGCCAGCATGCATTGTGCAAGAAAAGGTTTTCTGTGTGAACAAACGATTCATGTTTTAGTTCTGCTTTCTTATAGCCATAATGAAGCCACGATGACATTCACATCAACAGTTTGACTTTTTTTTTTTTTTTTTTAAACGAGCAAATGGTGAAAAAGGCTTTAGTGAAGACGTAGGTTGTCTCTTATATAATAATCCAAAAAGCTCAGACTGTACATTTCTCCTCAGCGGGATCAGCTCGCATTTAAAATTCTGATCCGCTTCAGCTTGCCTGCCCTCCCTAAAAAAAAAAAAAAAAAAAAACCTGTGGATGTGTGATATCAGCAGAATTATTAAGTAACACACAACAGAGGCACATATTCACTTGCAAAAACCAAAATTAGATTTTTGAATGTCTTGCTTCAGAGCTAGGAATGATGCAGGTTTTTTCAGGGAGGTGTGCAGCAGATGATTGCATATCAACATATTCAGTGTTGCTGTCAGAGAGAGGATTGTTATTCTGTGTGGTGTCCTGGAGGGTCTCGACTCAAAGAGCAGCCTGGGCCTGGAGCCTGGAGACTATCGTGTGTGTGTGTGTGTGTGTGTGTGTGTGTAGCCAGACAAAGTGTCTGGGTTCATAGAAAACCAATCGAGACACCTGCTGGCTACCACTGCCAGCCGCTGATAAAATGGGAAAAGAATGTGTTGGGCCTCCGGCGCATATGGCCGCGTTGAAAAGGGCAGGGTGGCAGAAGAACGGTTTCCTCATTTTTTATTTATTTTTTTTGTTTGTCCTTAACACCTGCCACTTTTACCGTATAGTGAATGAACCTAATGAAATAAAACACATTTGTGCACTGTGATCATTTTTTATTACAAAAAGAAACAGCGGCTCCGGGCGGAAAACAGATAAAAACAAAAGAAAAGGCTCCAGTAGAGACAGGAAATAGCTGCTTGAGCAACTGACCCACAGCTACAACATCAGGATTGAAGCACTTCACCATTTATCATGCACGGAGAGGATACTCTGCAAGAAATACATGCGGGGGGGAACAAACAAACAAACAAACAAACAAACAAAAAAACGAAACACATCACCTCAGCACAACATCGCAACATCTGCGATAGGTAAGGAGAAGGCCACAGCAGATCACAAGAACATCACGTCATCGAAAGGGTCACAGTTCACTTCCTGTCCGGGCAGGAAAGAGATCAGGGAAGGTTTTTTTTTTCTTTTCTTTTTTCTTAACTTTTCAGCGAGTTATATGACATCTCCGTGAAGTGCAAAGACACCGTCGCATCGGCGAAATCAGGGATTCCCAGTGTCTCTGCTACCTACGATACTGTAAACAATCTACACTATAAGGCGCACAGTTGAAAAGTTGCCCAACAAAAGAGCCACAACATCAGTTCAGTAAAGGGTTTGATGTGAAAATGCAACGTCATCTTCATCATCAACTCTCTGCAGATCTGGCATACCAACTGTCAATATACCAACTGCAGGCAGTAAAATGCTGTTTAAGTTTTCTTTAAATGGGCATACTACACACACACACACACACAAGGGGAAAAAAAAACTACATTTAAAGACAAAAATATGAACCCATTTTCTTTCTTTCCTAAAACATCAATTTAAACTTTAGTATTATTTTTTTTCAAATTAGGCACACGGTACAGCACAGTAAACGTTTTTATTCTTCTTCAATACCTCTTTTGGTTGCTGACATCTAAAGACGTGGACACCGGCGGTCCCTTCCATGTGACTGAAAGGACAAATAGTTTTATATCGCACACACAGAACAGTTACAGTTACTCGCTGCTGGCATCGATCTGTCTGAACCCGTTCCGAAACATTAAAGGGAGAACTTTTCCACCACAGTTTCTTTCAATGTGATTATTTAACCTGCTTTTATGACCTCGATACCAGTCTTTTTAATGGTCTTACCTAAATACGTCGAAGGTAACAACCACCGCACAATATCTTACAAAGACATAAGGCATGAAACTCCTCTTCGCCTGAATCGCATCAGTCGTAAAAAGTCTTCTGGACCTCTCGCGTCTGTCCACAACTTAAGACAAAATATGCTTAAAAACAAACAAAAAAAAGACCTCAACTGTTTTCGCTTCAAATATTTTTTCTCCTTTAACTATTTTAAACACTGATTGTCTACATTATCAATAAAAATCTAAGGACGTAAACATGATAAGATGTAAACACTGTTATTATCCAACTGGTTTGGATCTCAAAAGGATATTTCGACCCTGTGTGAGATGTGAGAAAAGTTATTTCCACACATGAGATGGAGGAGGAACGAGGTAGTCCGGAGGAGAGCTGATGGCAGGGGAAGGAGTTAATGGGTGAACCTTAAGTGGCTCTGGTGCATCGCTCGGACTGAGGGTCACGGTGGTTTGATCGATTAATCTTCATAGCATAGTTCTAGTCGTCTTGTTATAGTTGAGAATTTCTGATGTGGCAGGGAGAAGCTGTTGAACTCTGGTTTGGCGCTCATTTTCGACGACGACCTGCCGTCTAAATACTTTTCAGTCTGAACTTTCAGAGAGATTTCCTGAAAGCTGTTTTCCTGGTGAATGAGCAGTCATTTGTTTTCAGGGGCCAAAGTGCTCTTTAGGCATGAAATCAGTCTATTTTATTTAATTTTTCTAATTTGCCCAATTTCCTCAGACGATGCGGTAATCGAACGTGTCCTTCTCGGTGTGGTCAGTCCAGTTGGACGAGGGCATGCTGCGGTACGGGTCCAGCAGGATGCGGAAACAGCGCACGATGAGCAGGGCCAGGAAGATGAAGAGCAGCAGCACGAAGACGAAGGCGGCCTTCTGCTCCAGCGTCAGGTAGGAAGGCACGTGATGGCCGCCGCCTGACGAGGACAGCGTGCTGCTGAAGAGGCCCTCGGCCATCCTGGGCACATCCATGCTTGATCGTCTCGGCTCCAGCTCTTTGTCGGTTGCTGAAAGATTTGAGGTGAAGATGGGCGCAGCCGATAAGACCTGTGTGAGAATCCAAACACACGGATTATAGATCACGTCCTCCGAGGTGTGACAGATGGAACAGCAAACCAATATATCAGCTTAACGTAATTCTAGAAACAGAATAGGTCCCTCACTGACAACAAGAACAAAACAGAATGTGTCTGAGGCCAGAAAAACGCAGCTCTCAGCTGAGTTTATTTTCGGAGCTCCAGGCGAAAAGCCCAGTGTGAGTAAAGAAGGCTCCTGGGACTCCTTTGGCCCTCACTTTCAGCAGTTCGGGGGTTTTGAATTGGCACTTTGGAGTTTTAGTTATACAACATTTATTGGCGGCAACGCTGCTCTGGAGGTTGATATGTCACTGGCTTTATTAAACCACAGCCTGCTATTCTGAGAACACCAACCCTGATCCCTATGAGTAATGTTGACATTCAACCAATCAGCAGCAGCGATTCATATTCAGTGACAGAGTTTCAAACATTGTCATGCATGAAGAGAAATGGATTTCTCCTCTCTGATAAGGTTACATGAATAAGGCATGAATACAAACAGGTTGAAGAGGGCAACTGCCCCAGGGCCCCCGAAAACATGTTCCTTCATTACCATGAACACACACAGTGGAGTTTATTTTGACTCAGTCGCACACACACTGTTCTGCTGCTGTAAAAACTCAGTAGAGCTCCAAATGTGTAGTAATTAAATGTACTAGTTCTACATATTTACCACTGGTTGCAGTATAGACCAAAATGCATAAAAAATTCCCTTTTCCCTTTAAATCCACCGAACTGGGTTCAGCTCACAGCACATGACGTGCAGACTTCAGTCAAGCTTATATTTGGTTCATTTAAATTTAAGATTGGTTGGTTACGGTTACATCAATCAGATTAATTTAGGATTAGGTTACAGTAGGTTAGGCTAGTTTGTTCATCAGCCTAAGCTTTACCATGAGCATCTGACACATAAAGCTGAGAGAAACAGCAGCTCGCAGCGTTCTGCGCGGATCATTTCATCTGGCAAAAAAGAAGAGGCAGTGAATTTGTCTGTTCCATAAAGACGGTTGGAGTTAAATTCATCAATCCAAAAACAGCCAGCGGGACTGTTCGCCATTTGATGTTGTTTCTCCCGCTGAGCAAATTCTCACTGAGTGTTTGCTGCAAACCATTCTCTCCGAATTCGCCTTCTCTTTACACTGCAGGGGCGCCCCAGACAAAATCATTTTTTATTAATCCTTTGATATCGGAGACTAGTCAGACATATGTGGTGGCTGAACTTAAAGGGAAATGATTGAATATTTTTTGTAGCTCCTATTGCTTTGCTAACTTAATAGCTGAGTTTTTGTGGTCGTGGTTCCATCACTAAAATCCATCACGCTGAACAACATGAGCAGTAAGATGCAATTATATGCTTCCCAAACCTTTTGGATGGTCACACCTTAAAACCCAAGTAACATCTACTTGTGACCTCCCATCACCTGGTGCATGTTAACTAGCTGTGACCAGTCCAATTAAAGAGGTTTTATTCCCCCTTGTTTCATCTGAATAATTTGTTTAAAGGTCTGAAACACGTCATCATGTAATCATGTAACATCATATCATGTAATTCCCAAGGAAAGCAAAAATCAGAGGAACATCTGAAAAATTTGCATCATGTTATGGTGCTTAAACATCTTTTTTTCTACCTTCCTATCCTGTTAATCTTCTTGTGAAGCCTCAGATTTAACTCCCATGGGTTGGGAACCACTTAAGTGAATCTGTGTGTCTGGGTTGAGGTGACAATTGGCCATTTAGTGCGGTACAGTACAGCCTGGTAAATGGTAGATGATAAATAAAATGGTTCTTAATGTAGAGAAGGAAAAAGTATTTGGTTCAAAATATTAATTAAAAGACCACCTTACTTTACACTGTAGATATAGGAGAACAAGTAACAGGAGCAAAGTTATTAGGGTCACTGTTGATAGTAAAGTGTTTACTAAGATGATCAGATGGTTGTGAAAACGGGCTGCTATAAAGCGCTGCAGAAAATGCATGCCTAGCTATTTAATAAAACAATTAGTGCACGCATTAGTGTTATCGCAGTTAAATTATTGTTCAGTGATTTGGTCCAACACAACAGATAGTAATTTGAAGAGTAGTTTCATCCCACTTTTATTGTATTTGTGACTTAGTGGATTGAATTGTGAAAAGTTTTCTTCTCTCAGTTATAAAAGAAATTAAATCATTATCATTATTATTATTGTTATTATTTGACACTTTCCCTGTGTTTTATTTTAAGCGTTGATCCATAAGAAGATATATTTGTGGTTTTAAGAAACCATCTCCTCTCTCAGGCTTCTCTCTGGAGCTCTGGTAACAACAGGTCAGTCAACAGTCAGCCAATCAGAAGAGAGGAGGCCCTGAGCCTCTTCTTCTTCTCTGCGGACTGAACATTTTTTTATACTTTCACAGTATTAATATAGAACCTAGAGCTGCTTTATAATCAAACACATGGACGTCTACCTTCACACAATACGGGACCTTTAAGTAGAGCCATGTACTGTATGTATTACATAGGTTTTAAGTTGGTGTTGGTCGCAGGGGTTGTGTTGTGTATTGTGAGTCTCACTGTGAGTATGAATGATATGGATGTGTGTTGATGTATCTGTTGTCAGTGGAGTACTGTCTATAAATTTATGGAGACTCCAGCAAGAGAAGCTACTGTTACAACACAGTGGCTAATGGAGATCTAACTAAATAAAGTGAATAAATAAACTCTGATTGGCTGATTTCTAGTATTGCTTGATAGACTCCTCTGTAGTCATGGCGCTGCGTCACCAGATCTCATGATGTTCAGTAAAATGTTTAACCAGAGAGGAAATATAACCACAACTATGAAAATAAGACCCTGGCTCCAGTTCCATGCTCAAAAACTTTGCTTAAATTGCCACCACCCACTCATTTTCACATCAATCAGATTATCAGTCGTCTCTTAGAAATGTATGCACAACCCAAACTACAATCTTTTCCGGGTTTTGTCCTCCGGTTATGCTTCTGTAAGCGTGAAGAGCCGTCACAGAGACTGACAATCACTTGGGAGGGGGTGCTGGACGTGTTAAGAGACAGCTCCGAGTGACAAGACGGGCAGAGGAGCTGTCTCTCTCTCTCTCTCTCTCTCTCTCTCTCTCTCTCTCTCTGCCCAAAAAAAATAAGAAAGATCTCTGTAGGCAACTCTCAGGAGAGAGAGACAGATAGAGAGAGAAGGAGGGAGGGAGCAGCCTTCAGCCCTGCCTCGCTGATCAGCGGCCTGTAATCCATCACACTTAAAACTCAAAAATGATATTTCACAGCAGTGATTCATTGCCCTCGCTGTGAAAAAACGATAAGGAACGGGGCTGTTTTTCTTTGTCCGCTGGTTTTCCATCAGCGTTTACTGTCAAATCGTAATCGTCTTGTCTTCTCGTCCTCCAATGACACAGTGAGGTTACAGAGTATTAGCACTTTGGGCCAGAAACCACTCTGCTATTTGTTATGTAACGCACTTCAAAAGACTCCCCAACATTTACATCATCAGCGGCAGCAGCTCCATGACTAAGTGCTCAGAGTTCAGATCGTTTCTCGACAGTCACACCTAAACATTTAAGCCTCCTTTGACAAATTCAGAAAGGAGATCCACCTCCAAATTTCAAAAGGAAATCTGCACTGTTAGAAAAAGCTCATCATGTATTCATGTACTTTGCTCCAGGGCAGCTGCAATTCAGGAAAAAAATAATTACTCCTGTAGGCCTGAAATAGCCTGGAGATGACAGAAATACAGATAAAGTAAGTCTGATATTAGAAACTGACCAGCATTATGTAGGTGCACAAGTTATTTTGGTCCAACTGTAAAGCATCAGTGACGATCGCCGCGGCGACGAGAGGAGGATGAAACGATGTCAAGCAAGAGAGTAAAATTGAGAAGGAAGTGAGTGTGACAAGGACATCAAGCCAAATTTAGAAACGAAGCCAATGATGTTGTAAAGTTGATCAAACCTCTGGGGCTGTGTGTGTGTGTGTGTGTGTGTGTGTGTGTGTGTGTGTGTGTGTGGTGATTATAACTAATGAGGAATTTAAAAGGCATTAGAGGAGGTGAAATTAAATGGTTAAGGGGAATTATAGGACTTTATTTTTCAGCTTGTAAATGATTTCATGATAAAAAATGTCCTTTATTATTATTGAATGACCACCAATAAGTTAAACATTGTACAAATACAATATAATACAACTTTAAATTCTCAAATCAGTTTTTTAATATATGTAAAAATATAAATTTTGATACATCTTTAAGTTTTAACCTTGAACCATTATCCTGTTTATATTTCTTTTTTCTTATTTTAGTCTTGGAGCCATTGCATTTGCATTGCACTACATACTGTTTGTGTACGTGACGAATAAACCTTTTATAAGCCATGGCACACAATACACACACACACACACACACACACACACACACACACACACACACACACACACACACACACACCTTCAAATCCCCAAAACCCTGCCTGTTGTTGGTAATTGAAATCAAAACATATTTAAATTACTATATAAGATTAATTCATAATATTATTTTTTTAATAAAAGTTCTTCAATCATAAATATGATTTATATAACGTTATATATAAAAAGAAAAATGCAGGCAAAAGAGGAAAAAGTGGGGAAAAAATGACAAAATGACTAATTTAGGTGTAAACGTGACTCCATCAGAGATCAGCCTTTGCATGTAGTCAGTGTATGAACACAAACCAGTGCTGATATGATTCCCCATACTGATACAGTCTTATTTAATTTGCCTGATCCATCCGAATGCGTGGAAATCAGCTGTGATGAAAGGGAGACACAACCGCAGTTCAACGCAGGACTGCTCAACAACAATTCAATGCAAAAATGATGAGCCGCCATTGAAATGAAGCTACATTATATTCCATCTGAAACTGACCCTGCTGTTCATTTTATTTCAGTAGAATTAAATAAAATAAAAAAAAAAACATTTTTGATTGAGCCTCAGCCGGACTCCTCTGTGCACACGTGGATGCATCAAAAATCTGTTTCCTCTCCGGTGCATTTGTCAATCAAACCGTTAAAATGAACAGCCTCCCCGCTGAGGGCGAGTGATATGTGGTCTGCAGGTGAGAGTGACCGCGGCTGTAAACACTAACCTGTTGTTATCAGGGGGGGAGCTCGGGAATCTCCGTCAGCGGCGGCTCTCCATTCCGGTGGATGAGACGACTCTGGCTTTCTGACCGAAACAACAAAACGAGCAGCGAGCAGGGGCGTCCTCTCAGACCGCAGGGCTCCTCACTTCATGACAGACAAAAGCCTCCGCACAGCTTATTTCTTCTGTCTTTGCGGACTGAGCCGAGCAGACCTCACCCTCTCTGCTGCTGCCTTGTCTTCTGTTTTTTTTCTTTCCTCCTTCTCGTTCTCACGCGCCGCTCATCCCCGCAGACACACAGGCAGGGATGTAGTGGTACCCCGTCGCTACTGGCAACCTGTTGCCATAGCAATCCTCCAGGTAGGCTATATATTGCAAGCGGATGAGGGAAAGGTGTGGCCCTCATCATATGCCATCTGCAACTTCAGTGAGCATCACAATTACAACACAAACGAAACAAATGTTGGAGAAGCAATTCAAAAAAATGTCTCTCACAAACACTTTGAGTGAATCAGTGGAGGTCAAATGTGAGTTCATATTGTCCTTTATGGCGTTTTAATATCCTGTTATTACAGACTTTAATATTATAATAAATGCACATTGTCACGGGGCTAAATACGAACATGATTTTGCAAAAATACACTTTCTAACAAACAATATCCAGGAGAGACCTGCACACATAGTGGCAAGAGCAATAAAGACTTTTCTACAGTTGCACTTGATGCTCAGGCTCTGTGTGGGGGCAGCAACAATTAAGCTTTGATGTGATTAATTGATGGGTATTTTAAGCAAAAAAACAAAAACAAAAAACTCAACTTATCCCTCAGTTTGGTTTTGTTTTTCTCTTTCTTATTTTTTGGGGTGACAAATGTCAGAGTGTTGTGTTGGTGCTGTCTCACCCGGACAGACACAAATCCCCTGTAGAGCTCTGGGAGGGTGTGACGGTCCATGCAGGGGTCAGAGAGTGACTGTGCAGAGCAGTTTGGGGAAATCTGAGGTTATATAATGTCTTCAGTGGAGTGTCAGCATCCGACTGCAGTGCAGCATCTCCACCTGGTGGAGGTCGGTGAGGACTGCAGGTGGTGAGACTTCATCAACATGC
The DNA here is from genome assembly GCF_002814215.2 of Seriola lalandi dorsalis. Lineage (NCBI taxonomy): Eukaryota > Metazoa > Chordata > Actinopteri > Carangiformes > Carangidae > Seriola > Seriola lalandi. The sequence continues at coordinate 15,928 of NW_019525335.1, forward strand.
ATTTTCATCAAAAGGCTATAAACATTTCTCTAGCTTCATAGAGATTGTATTGATATAACTACAAGAACAGTATCTGAAGCTCAACTGCTAACTTTACTTAAATAGCCCTCAGATATCTCTTTATATTTACCTTAATGTAAACTCTTATAGTTCAGCTCTTACTAAGAGTCAGAGGATGAGTTTGATCCCACTGTCATACTCGTCTGTTAAATACAAAGCTGCGGTCAGTAGACAGTTGGCTTCGCTTAGCTTAGCATAAAGACTGGAAACAGGAAGTCTTAAGTCTTAATGCTAAGTTAGGCTAACAGGCTGATGGAGCGAGCTTTGTATTCACAACACACAGATATGAGAGTGGTGTCAATGTTCTAATCCAAAACCAGTAATCATTAATGAGAGCAGAGTCAACTGGGGATTAAAATGTCCTTATCGCATTTATATTTCATCTTCATCTTAATATGAAAAGTTCTGAAAGTATAAAATGAGCAGAGTCTGTTCCCTCATGAGTGTAACTGTAGTATTGACACGTAAAAGCGCTAAACTCCCACTCTTTTTATAACAGGCCAGCATTTCTCACCTTCAGGGTCTGGGCCCCTCTGTTGTTGAGCTGCTTCAGATGCAGTCAGAGTCACGGAGGATTTCTCAGACTCATTTCTTGACATTTAGCAATTTGAAATAATATATGTGCAAAACTAAAATGAAATACACATATGAATGACATACAGTAGACTTGTAACTCATCTGGAGTTCCAATCATGCAATTCACATGAAATGTCTTATTAACAAGATCTTCAGCCACTATAAATCAGATAAACATGTGTTACTGTAGTGATGTCTGACCTGATTCCTGCTGTTGTGTAAATAAAAAGATGAGAACACTAAAGGTGAAGTTTCAATTTTACAATAAAACCTGATTTTAAAAATGTATTTCACACAGCCACTGTAAAAAATACACACAGAAAATTGTACTGTACACAACATGGTTATGAAAGACTGGGTGGGGAGATGCCGATTGGATAGCTAGGACAGCGGAGGTACCCGATTGGTTCTTGCTGCAGCTGTGTCAGTCTCTCAGCCCTCAGCTCACGCTTCAGAAGACAAAGATCAGACAGGAACGAGAGCATATACTTTTTTTGCACAATTTCACGTTAAAGGCAGGTTTCTGGAGCAGATGTATACATCAGTGGCTTTAAGTGAACCACACTATATGAGCACTGAGTGCTGTACTGTATGTACTCAGGTGTTTCTCCTACACTACACCTACGACTGACAAGTGAGCAATCATAGCAACACTTTATTTTTTTCTGTATGAGATCATTTCTCTCTGAATATCTTGCTGAATGTTGTATTGCCTCATGGCCACTATCAGTGCAAGGCCTCACATCATGGACTGGACTGTAAAACATCTGCAAATAAGTAAAGAAGTCTAAAACCATGTTGTGACGACAAGACATTTTTAGTCTTGTCGTGTTAGGATGAACAAACTCCACAGCTGATCTTGTACAAGGTGCGCTGACTACAAGATCATTCTGGAGGAACTGCGCCCCCTCTACACAAGCCATACGGGAGGTTGTGGTGGAGAAAAGAAACACAAATTAACCTTAAATGTACAGAAACCTCAGACAGAGTGAGGGCACCACTCAAACCTGGAAAGCCACACAGTTAATTAAAAAAAACAAACCAGCTAATAAAAGAAATAAACTGGAAGAATAATCACTGGAAAGACGTAGCAAGATAAATCAAATAAACCTTAATGACTCCATTAATAATATAATTAGTGGCTGTGTAATGTGCTGGTCCTGTACACTCCCTGCCTGCCTCTGGTTCCCTGTTGTGCTCACATTGGATACTGTTCTTCTCCCAGGTGCTCCAGCTACAAGTGCACGCTGCTCAAAACTGCCACAGCGCGTGGAACAGCTCATGCTGAGATGAAGACGTGCGCTGGAACTGGAAGATCTGTTGCGATGAAAGTGGGTTCTCAGCCAACTTTTCGGGTTTTTTTGTTGTAGATCTGAGGAATTTGTCTTGTAATCTGCACCGGAGTGAAGTCAGAGAGCTAATGACGGATCAGAAAATCTGGGTTGGCACTAATCTGTGTTGTTTCTCCTGCCAGACGATTCATTTCTATGTGAAACAGCTTCATAACAGTTGACACATGGTGCAGTGTTTACCATCGTTTAACATACTGGTAAATGGACAACACTTACATAGCACTTTTCTAGTCTTAGACACCACTTAAAGCACTTTACAATACACACACACACACACACACACTCATACAATGATGAAACAGCCATCAGGGGCAATGTGTGGTTCAGTATCGAGCCACCGACCTTCTGATTAGAGGACGACCTGCTCTACCTCCTGACACACCTGCATCACCACAATCTGCACCTACTAAACTAAACTAAACTAAACTAAACTAAACTAAACTAAACTAAACTAAACCTAAATATCTCAAGGTCAGGTGAGTATTTGGTTCAGTGGAGTTTTGGTTTTTCCTCACGTATTACTCACTGAGGACTGAGGCAGGTTTGGCTCATATGTGGGAGCCCCCTGCAGGGCGAGTATCTGCTCTGCTCTCCCTTGTCAGTTCTCCATAAAGAAAAAAAACCTTGCAGAGGAGCTCCACCTGACCTTGTAAGCCCCGACGCCTCCGTTGGCAAGGACTCAGTTTCTTTCATCCGACTGCTAAATGTTTGGCTGCAGCTCCACAGACAAACCCGAGCAAGCAGATGAGCGGGAAGCGAATACCGATCATCCTGCAAAACAAACAGTAGGTACATGATCAGGGGCCGATTACACTTAAGGTTTAATTTCACCTTAGCTGAGTTTGGAGTAATTAAGGATGTTGCACAGGCATCTCTTAAAATGTTTCCTTAGGTAAGGAAAAAAGATAAGTAATTTACAGCAGTTGAAATCCTACTGTGTCCGTCGTGACTGTTTGTTTGCTCGCATTACCTTATAGCCGTTATCAAGGAAGATGGCCACATTAACGTTCCTGTCTCATCCTCCGGTTTTAACGGGAACTTCACAGAAACCTAAAGGAGAAGACTTAAGGACGTTTTGTGCAACTGTTTTTATTTTAAGGAAATTCTTAATTTAAGGATGTTTTGTGCAACTGCTGTGTTTTGTGACTGCTGCCAAATTATATTTTTACAAGCACGCACATATTTAGCTTCAATCTGAATATGTATGTGCCAAGATTTTATTCCTTTTGTGATGAGAAGAAATCCAAAAACGTAGACCATCATGCGAGTCTAAAATTCATCGATTAGATTATTATTTCAGTTGTTTATCAAGCGAACATGCCAAATATTTTCCAGCTACAGTTTCACAAATGTGAGACACTGAAGCTTTTGTTTGTCATACATGATAATAAACTGAAAATCTCTGGGTTTCAGCCTGTTGGTCGAACAATACAAGATATTTGAAGACATCGCCTCAGGCTCTGATGAATTATAATGAGCATAAAACACTAGAAACACATTAAAACACTCAAACACATTGTATAATCAAAAGTGACAGATTACGTGTGAATATAATAAACAGTTGTGTTGCAGTCGTGATGAACATTAAACCAGTGATATGTAACAGGTGTCTTTTGTCAGTTTGAACCTGGGTGTGTTTTTTTCTCTCATCCAGGTGAGCAGAACCTCAGAGCAGGATTCACTCCAGGTGTTGGACTGGAGCTGCTGACATCAGATCTGAAATCACATCTTAACCCCTGTAACGTTGGCAGCAGACACCACTGTCTGGCCCAGATGTGGGTTTCAACGCGAGGCCACACTGCTGTAACCTTAATATACACCTATCACAGACACACACACACACACACACGCACACACACACACACACACACACGCTGTCATCTTAACAGCCTCGGAGGAAACAAAAAGAACACGCAGCACAATGCCAAAACTCGCAGCCAACACACGCCGCGTGATGTGATGCCAGAGACTTGGCAGCCGCCGGCTCAAACCTGCTCATCACCACTCGATACCTCTCAGCAGCTCACTTATCCTTCCTTTTATTTTGTAAATGCTACCTGGCTTGTGTCAAGATGGCTGTGAATCAAAAGGGAGCAATCCATTATGTATACAAGCACTGATCGACCCTGGCGGGGTTGTCTGATGTTGACCCAAAACACACAGTTACCTGATATATATATATATCCATACGTCTGTTTTTAGTCAGATTCTTACAGTTTTGATTTTTAGAGTCAGAGGGAAAACCAAACCAAGTTAATGCTTATCGGTTTTTCTCATTATGCACGGTAAAACAAATAAACACTTTTCATGCATCAGCTCCCCTACTTTATCTCAGCCCAGCTAAAAGCATAATTAGGTGCTGTGTGAATAATTTGGTTGGAACAATGAGACTTAATTCGGGTCGTGTGGCCAAACATATCGAGTCTGACAAACACTAAAACCACTATCAGATGCTGGGCTCAAATGGAGTCACTGCAAATGCACTATTAGGCATTTTAGTTCATTCAAAAGTCAACAGGCAAACAAAGTCCAAAGGCTGCTGAGGCACAAAGGCCGGTTATCAGACAAACGGCGTGTAGTCATGGAGGACACAGATTAAAGGCAGGTAGCAGGGGAGAGTACAGCACCTTGGAAACAGTCAATCTGTCCAAGATTGGCTGAGCGCTGCTCTCTCTGTATAAACACGAGAGCTGGTTGTAACTCTAAGTGGTGATTGCCTCGGGTGATCTCTAACGGGGGGGGGGGGGGGGGGGACTGAAGGGCAGGTGGAGCAGGACAGGGTGTATAACATTTCAGAACAGACTCACGCCGAGTCTGAGGATGATGAGAGGCCTGTGGAAAGGAAAGGAAAGAACAGATACAGGCTTCTCAAACAGGAATCAGAGCTCAGACCGTAGTTCACCTGGAGAGACAGGTTCAGGTTCAGGTTCAGAAAAAAGAGACTCATGTGATTCAGGAAGTCAGGCTACGGCTTAGAGACAGACTCAAGCTCATCCTCATACAGAGAGACGGGTTTATGCTGACTAAGGAAGACAGTTTCAGACCCGGGCTCAGACAGAGTGATGGATTTAGGCTCAGGATCAGACAGACAAAAAGACAGGGTCGTGTTTGGGCTCAAAACATCACAGAGAAAAACAAGGTCAGGCTCATACAGTGAGACGCTTTCAGGCAATGCTCATTCAGAAAGACAGGATTTTTATAACAACATAGAATGACAATTTCTGATGTTCAGGTTGCAGCTCAGAAAAAGAGACGCCTTCAGGCTAAGGTTCAGGCTGACTCTGATCATATTCAGGCTCAGGCAGATGTATATATATTTAGGTTCAGGCTCAGAAAAACAGACAGAGACAGAAATGATTTGCGCAGATAGACTGACAGGTTTGGGTTCTCACAGAAGAAAAAAACATTTCAGGCTCAGCTCAGGCTCAGACAGAGAAACAAGTTCAGGCTTGGACACAGACACAGTTTTTCGGCTCAACAAGGGACCTGGACTACCTGAAATCTTGGGTCCTGAACTGCCGGGAAAGGAAGGTTAGCTGCCTGGAGGCGGCAGGCCAGACTATAGCTGGTGGAAAAGCAGAGGAGCACTTTAGCGGAAAAACTGCAGCAGAGCAACAGTGAAGCTGGTTGACAGAAGAAACCAGAATCACTGACCAGGGGAGCGGGCTGACTGGATAATGAGGAAGCAGGATGAGAAACCAACTGGGGAGCAGAGGAGCTAACAGACTCGGATGACTCGGGGGGGGGGGGTTGCCGGCCAGCAGTGGAGCACAGCAGAAAATGTGCCCGGGGAACCACAGGGAACCGGCTGGACCTCAGGAGGTCTGATCTCCTGTGAACCCTGGAAGACAAGCAGAGAGTCCACACATGACGCCTGCTGATCGTGACGGTGGCTCTCTAACTGATATGAACCATAAAGAACAAACGTTCTGTATCGATTCCACTAAATCTCCTCAGTCCACCCCCCTCCCCCTGGTGTATCATGAAATGTTTTAACACTCTGATGCTGAAATATACTTTTTTCATACCTTACCTTGAGGAGATTTAACATTTCTTTCTTTAAAAACAAACTAAACTTTCACTCGAGGTTCATAAAAGTTCTCTCAACACAAACAAAGATTAAAACCAAGAAAAGAAGAAGATCAAAACTGATCAGACATTCAACACCAGCTTTTATTACTTAATCGTTGTTGTTAGTCAGCGCTGCCGACACATTACGGACCGTAGCAGAGAAATACTGTGTGATTCCGGGTTATATGCTCCAGCTTTCAAAACCACAAACTGGTGTCCAGTTGAAGATGCGCCTTTCTGCAGACATTTGTTCTAAGTGTGACCTGGTGAAACTCCATGTGCCCAGAATGAACCTGAAGCAGAGACTGAAATAAAAAGTCCTGTCTCCATTCAACAAGCTGCGAGGGAGTTTCACCACCTAGGCCTCAGTGCAGGAGCGACGGGGTGAAATGAACAAGCAAAGGAAATAAACAATGTGACTGTAACATAAGGAAGCCTATAGTGTTATTAATAATTATCACAACAAATATGGGGACAAATTATGAATATACCACCACTACATACAAACCAATTCAAATCAAATCAAATCAAAACTGTGTATAACACTCAAAGTTGCCCGTTTCACAGCAAGCTGAAGTAAATCAAAACACGCAGTAAAAACACACACATGTAAGATGACCACTCCACCACTCGTTCCCCCAACAGCAAGACCCCACCCCACAAGAAAAATAAAACAGAAAATGACCCATATAATTAACTAGTTACAAGTACACTGGCCTCTCTAGTCTTTGTTTAAGTGGAGCACAGTAACCTCCACCAATCAGAGACATGCAGGTGACTAAAATCTCGTTTCTTGGCTGATGAGCCTCCAAACTTTTGTCCCTCCCCAAACATGAAGAATCAAACAAAGGTTTTTATTTCCATCCACATAACATATATTTTCATTTCACTTTCCAACTGAGAAGAACAGTGGAACAAAGCACCAACATCAAACTGTCTTCTTCTCTCTTGCATTTCTCATGAGAAAAAGTCAAATTTTGTCAGAAATTTACTTTGCAAAGGCCAAAAAAAAAAACAAACTAAAGAAAACAAAAGCAACAACAGCACCAAACTGTCTGAGCAAATGATTCCACGTCGTACACACACCCAAGAGTGAGTAATAGTAGAAGTTAATTCATGCCTGAATGTGATATTCTGTTTGATACTGAATCTTGTCAGGATCAGAAACAGGATCAGTTCTTTTCTAAAGTAAGTGAAGGAATTTTATTTTGCCAGTAGCATCAGTGCAGAGAAAATTCACCTGTATATAAAAGTGACTTATAGTGGTTACTTTACTTCAGCGTGCTCGAAATGAAACAAATGAAAATGTTTCTCTACTACAATTTTCATTTATTCCACCTGACAGGTGGCGTTCTGTTCTGCTCCCAGAGTTCTTACATAACGCCCATTTCAAAGAAACAATGCGCTAATGTTGGTAGATTTTATTGCCTGGAAAGTGCTGGCCAGTGTTTTCCAAAAGTTTAGATGCTTGAATAATTGAAGTATCACGGATGTGAAAAGTAATCCTCAGACAGTAAATGCTAAGTAATGATAAAATAACAAATAAACCAAAGTCAAAGGCAGACCTTCACCGACATCAAGCGTCTACAGGAATAATTCTCATCTAAAAGCTCTTTTTTATGTCAAGTACTTCCAGAGAGGAAAAGTCATTTGACCAAATCAGTTCAGCTCACGCAACAAAAGTTATGTAACCCTTCATTTGCATTTAAAAAGGTACGTGCGACACTTGCAGGCAGTTCACATTCAATTTAAGTGCGCTTGACTCCAGGGAACACTTGGGAGTCGCACATGTGGACTGATGAGACAATTTCCTGGAGCCCCTGGTCCTTCCTTATCCCCAGGACAGGCGGCTTTCATGTTGCCCGCTTGGTTTACAGAGTTCTCAAATTAAATTTCTAATGAGGTCGCTAAATGTGAGAAAACATGTCAACTGTACACTTTACAAACTTTGGTAATGCTAAAGTTTCCTGAGACTCTCCTGCAAGTAAACTCACGTCCAAGTCAGCCATCAAGGGTACTAAAAGCACAGCTCAGGGCGTTATTGATTTCCATGCTCCTCTCTAGGCTTTTCCTCTGATGGGCTACTTTGCTTGACACCTCTTCTCCCAGAGCGGCTCATCGTCATTGCTACTGTATGAACTCAGTGACACACACACACACACACACACGCACACACACACTCGCACACACGCACACGCACACACACACCATACACCGGGCATTAATTAATTGCTTTGTGCTGCCTTCAGCTCATCTACTCCCTCAGACTAATTGCTGGCAGGAGCATCTCTGCTAATCCAATTTGGAGCCCTGAATAATCTCCAGGAGTGTCTCTGCATTATTGAGTATTTGTGGGAACCTGCAGGCCTAATGGCTACTGTATGGTTATTTCATTTATCTGATCTTACAGAAGGATATCCTACTTTTTGCGGTTGGTTATGCTCATTACCAACTGTACGCCACGCTGACTGCTCTGTACGTGAGGTCTTGTTGTCTCTGAACTCTGTGTGTTACTGGCAGCAGGGTCTTTTGATAAGTCATTCTTTCTGCTCAGCATGGGGAACCTTTTTGAAAGTTTAAAGGTACAGCGTTTTAAGAAAACTTTAAATAAAGTATAAGCAAATGAATGAAATTCAGCCTGTATCTTTCTCAAAATCATTATTGAGAAAGTTCCTCCCAAATCTGACCCCGACGTTTCATCTGTAAAGTCCACAGTAAAGGCTGGAAGAGGCCTCTCGACAATGGTCACACTTAAAATAGAGTACTAAACTTCACAACTATAAGTGTGTTAACGAGCACCTGTAGCTCCATGTCAGCTAAGCTACATCTAAAAAGTCAGCATTACATTATGCTTCACATTCAGGGATGTATCCACCTATTTTTTATCTACTATTTTCAATTAGTGTCAGCTCTACCTGAGTGAACACCAGGTTGAAAATCAAATTACACAGAAGTGTCTGATGTGCACATCTGAGGTGCACATAATTGGGTAAAGCTAATTGATGGATATATGCATTGATTTACATTTTATTTTGTAGGAAATTCCATAAAATCTCTTTTCTGCTAAATACACGTGGTCCTAAATGGACATTTTGCCAAATGATACAGTGAAGTAATTGCACATCTTACATGGTCCTGACAGATTCCCAGTCAAAATCCAGCAGTGACAGGTGACATGTCTTTCGTGCCCATTTCCCCATCCGTCTCCATAAAGATATTCTTATGAGAGTCTTAACTAACGGTAACATGATTGCATATTTATTTTACTTTTTTGTTTACCTTTATTGCATTTTTAATCTTGTCTGTCATCTGTGTGTTACTAGTTATTGGTATGTGTCTATGTATAAATCCTGTACATTTAGGATGGATTCTGAGGGACTCCCATTGTAATTCAAGGAAATCAAATCAACACCGCACATGCCATATCATTTCCTGATTGCAAAGAACAGCTTTCCAAAATGTATCAAATCAGATCAACTGTGGTGTTAGAGGTGAGTTTGAATGCTGTCTTAAAGCATTTTTTCCACTCATATCACAGGAGAGAAGATTTATATATATAAAGAAAAGAAAAAAAAGATAAAACAAAAAGATTTATGTGTTGCTAAAGCATATCGGACTGCATGAGGACCTGCACCGGCAGCCAGTGGCCACAGGGTGTCAGTATGTAGCTACAAATCTGCTGCAAGTGAAAGAACCACCTCCAACAAGCATCTTTCATCTGAGGCGTTCAGGGTGTTTCAGGAATTAATGACTGTGGTTATACATTGTTTGGATGGGAGTCTAGGGGGCAGTCAGTACAAACAGATGGTATATTGTACACTGAGTATACTGTACACTGAGATGGTATATTGTACACTGCGCCTTGGCCAACTGGACAAGTGTTTAATTTAGTAAAGTGACTGGAAGAATTGTGGGCTGTTCGCCTACGGGACACTGTAGAAAATCAACTGTGTACTACATCTTGAGCTGTCTAGCCCACATTCCTACACACACACACACACCCACACACACGCACACACACACACACACACACACACACACACACACACACACACACATATGCACATACACAACCACAGCCTTTGTGTTTTGGGGATATTACATCATTTCTGACCTCTGCCCCTGAGAGTAGAAATCATCCAAGAGCCTTCCCCTGCACAGTTTAGCTCATAAAATGGCTCAATACTTTGAGTTCATCTTGCTGTTTACTGCCAATGGAAGGATCAGGAGGCCTTTCAAAGACCACAATCGTTCCACAGCCACTTGGAGGCTAATTAGCTGGATTAACTAACCTTCTGATTACCACAACAAGGTTTTGTTGTGTCGCATCATTTGAATTAATGAGGCAAGTTGATTAGAAACCTGAACTGATGGGATTGGAGTGAAAAGGGGACAACTTTCTCACGACAGAGAGATGAATGCGTCTCATTTCCCCATCTGCTCAATGCTTCACCTTGATTTGGTGGCAGTGGGTTTATCAGAATCAAAAAATCTCTTTGTTGGCGATTGATTTACAGGAATTTTTCTCGACCAGCTTTGGTGGTACAGGAGAGTGATTCAGGATGACATTTAGCGGCCCAGTCAATCAGAGCTGTGTACATAATTAACTGATTTCATGTCAGTCCAGTGAGGAAGTACATTTTCTTCAAAATTTGAAAACTAGATGACCCTTGTCCACTGGGCTTGGTATCGCACACATTAGCCAAATTTGTGATAATGATCTTAATAGTCTTTAATAATGCTGTGGCATGCTGAGCTATGATCATATGCATTTCCACCGCTTCCTCACAGCAGGAGACACTCTGATATTCTGGTCCTGCTTGGGAGGAGAGCCAAATTGTGATGGTCCATGCCTACATTCCCGGTCTTCATCTCACAGCTCAGCCTAATTGGTTTGTGATTCACTCTTGTACTGTTAATTGATGTCTTATTGCTGATGTCCTAACCCACTTGTTTTTGAATAAAAACCGGTCGACACAAGAATGCTAAAATATTTTTCAGGACTTTTCTGACAACAGATCAATTATTTCTAAATAGCAAAGGATCAATAGTAGAAGTACCAGCAACCACAATGAAGTAGCTTGATAAAAAAGCTGCAGGCAACAGATACTTTAACCTGACGCAGCAGATGGTGTGTTACACAGAACCATTTGGGAAGGCTTTGTTGGAAACTGGAAAAGGGCAGGCGCTTTCAGAAAATCTTGGCAGGTTGGGTGATTGGCTGAACCATCGTTCTACTGATGACGTAGAGCACCAAAGAGGAAACACAACAACAAACCCCAGTCTGAAGAGTTCAGAAAGCTAGTTAGCATGTTGGTAGAAAAATGTGCGCACAAAAGACACTCTTACGAATAAAAAAACAATCGCTTCTCCATAGCTGCCAGTAAGTTCCTTCCTCATGTACGGTGATTGGTCCGAACCACGTGGGTTCGGCCACAATCAAATAGTTTGGAGGCTAGCAAGGTGGATCCTCGTTTGTGAGAAATCCAGCTGCCTTGCAAGGATACAAAAACTTGCCTCGCTTTAGTTGAATCTCAAACCACATCTTTAATTTATGCCGTCCTGTTATATGAAAGCTACTTTTCTTGATCTGTATTGTTGCAAACATTTATGCAGATTTAAAGCTTGAAAGATCTCCAAAACAAACTAAAAAAACTCTTTCCTTAGCAGATTATCACCTTTATAAAGTCATTTAATCAACATATTATCATTCGCCCATGTACATAACCTGCAGACACAAATAGGTTCCTGTCTTTTATATGAATGTAAGTCCAATGATCAAGGAATATTGAATTAATTTAACGTTATTTTTGCAGCTAGCATAGCCACAGACAGAGCATACCCACCACTGTGACCGGGTGGGATAGAAGTCAGCATTAATGTACATATTATTAATTTCAGTAATGGTAACCATAGATGAACTATGGCAGTTAAAAAAAAAAAAACTTGTAATATACTATTTTGCTGCGGTTACAGATACACAGCCACCACATACTACTACCACTAAAATGTTAGCAAACAACTGCCTGCTAACAAAACCATCACAACAATCTTAGCACTCGTTTGGAGTCCTGTTTTTTTATGTCTTCCCAGATGCTAAATGTGCCAAGCTAGTCGCTAAGGTTGTCTGTCTGCTGCTGGTGTGAGGCAGGCAGCAATTCATCTCAACAAATTCCATGTGCGTGACATTTGTTGCCATGAAAACGTCACATTTTGAGAAACTGACAACGCTACTGTACAGTAATAAAAGCACACTGAACTGAAACGCATGTGTTGAATGCAAACTAACCAATGATTGCATATTCATGTACCAAACCGTTTTCACCTCTTCTACATGTGATTGTGACACGACTCATATGAAGTATGTCTGTTGATACACGGAACAAGAAAAACAAATGGGTGGTGAAGACAGAAATCAATGAGGTGAGTCTTTGAGATCAATCCTGTGGTTGCTGTGCTCCTGGCTTCCATTTTCTCCTCACACACACACACACACACACACACACACACACACACACAACCCCAAACTCATTTAGGGTGACAAAGACTAAACACGGTACCGCCTGCACAGAGAAATCTACATTCCTCAAAACTGTCATCTCTTCAATCTCACGCCGACAGTAATGATCCTGAGTAGCCGCCATTTTGAGACATGCAATTTAAAGAAAAAATGAGTTTGAGGAGGAGGACAAATGTTTCAGAGGGAAGAGAGGAGTGAGAGAAAGAAAGCGAGAGGGAAGGGAGAGCGGAGGGGGTTTGCTGTGAATCATTAGTTCGATGGGAGCACTGCTGTTCCAGGACTAATTGAGTATCAGCGTGAGCCATGGGTGGGTCGGCCTCAAAGCTGCTGTCGTCAGCAGAAGCAGGTGCCCGGCTGTGAGAGGTGAAGTTAGTAAAAAAAATTGAGCAATACGGAAATCCCTGAACTTTAACAACACGCAGCTTTGAAGGCTTCAGTGGACAAGTTGGTGAAAGCTACAAAAAATAAAAAATTAAACAAGAAGGTACTGATGTACAACGTTTTGTTGATATCTTCTGTTGAATTTTTTAAACTTGGCATTCAAAGTGTTTCCTCATTATGTTGATTAAAAAAATGTAAATCAGGTAGCAATACCTGCCAAAACATATTTATTGTTGCAAATGAATCGTGTATAAACTTAATTCTGTGAGACAGGGTTGTATAAATCATAGCCAGTCCACTTGTTTACCTGTAAATGTAAATTTGATGATCATTTTTTACATTTTTGTGATATGATTTATGTCTTGTCATTTCCAATGCTTGATGTCGCAATGTTGTAATGTTTTACAGTGCAGAGTCAGATTTCTGCTATGGGGGAGAATAGGTTGTATTGAACTTTGATATCATATCATATCAGTGTTGCTTCCACAGTAGTTTGAACTGTGATTTACTCACCATTAAAGGAGCTTTTTGTGAGTTTTTCTATTGCTACATAGTCAACGTTAGCATTAACAGCTGTTTACTTAAGTCTGGAGGAAACGTTACGAGTTCAGTATCAAATTTGGCCTTGGCGTATTAGTTCTTATCTTCCAATGAAGTTAGCATGCTAACCAGCTAGCCCCGGCTCAGTTGGACTATCTTGTCACTTTCAGTGAAAGCCAATGTAGCGTACCATATTTATTCAGAAGGGGTATTATGACCTCTTGTAGTTTGAACGCAACAATGGCTGAAGCTAGCAGCAAGACTGCTAAGTAAACAGCTGTTAATGCTAACATTGGCTATGTAGCAATAGCCAAACTTAGTGATAGCTCCTTTTATTTATTGACTTTAATTTACCAGCTAAAACAGTCTTCGTTTATTTATTTATTTTTCTGTTTTTCTATATATAATTTTCTACAGCTCTATATGATGTTAGCTAAAGATGAAGCATGAGCAAAGAGTCTGTCAGCGTCATTTAGCATAAACAGGTTAGCCGTTATCTGCTTCCAAAACTTGGGGTTTAATGGTGCTGGTAAAAGGATTTGTAAAAGTTTGGACAGAGCCATGCAGGCTGCAGTATCAGCACTAAAGCTAAGCTAATCAACTGCTGGGTCTAGCACCATATTTAGCATACAGACAAGGGAATGGTATCTAACTTCTCATCCAACTTTAAGCACAAAATTACTTATAAAACTCTGCTTCTAATTTGCTCTGAGCAGGTGAAATGTGTAGAAATAATGGAGAAAATTTGAAAACTTTTTTTAGGTAATGATGACTTCAACATCACTCAACTCTATACTTAAGGCTTAAAATATTTCACTTAATTTTCAGGTATCATCATCAGCCTTAGGCATATTCAGATTTTGTGGTGTATAAACTCTAGCATGGTACCTCTATTTAGTTTATATTTGTTATGTGCAGTAACACGTCCATAACAAGATGAAAAGAGGCTGCTCCCTATTTCTAGTGATTACTGTGATCTGTGGGTTAATCTCTGACACTTTTGCATCATGAACCAAAGGCCCAGTGAGTTATGAAGATGCAATAATCTTTTTTTTTTTTTTCACTTATTGCCATCTTGGCTCTTTGAAGTCAACACAGTGTCAAGGTTTTTATTCCTCTCTCAGGGATGCAGATGACATATTTCTCGCCGCCATGCGAGTCACATAAACAATTAACTTATGACCTGCAGAGTAATCAGCTCTGGTACTACCACTCAGGAGAGGCAGAATACTGAGAGAGAATTTTCTTCTTCCTGCAAGGAAAGTAACAGAAACCGGCCTCTAATCTTCACTGGGTGATTAGAAAAGGATGAGAGGGAAATGATGGGTTTATGGGAGTAGCTATAACCTCAATATTGTCACAAAATAAGAGTGTGATCATGATGGAAAGAAAAAACTTGGAAGTTGTGACTGTAATATTTCAAAGGGGGAGCTGTGACAAAAGAGTGTACTAGAAGAGAAATTGTTATATTGGATACTGGGACTATAATAACATGGATTTCTTTAAACTTGTAGAGTATTAATAGGTCTTTCATAAGCTCAGTGTTATTTAATTTTAGATTTATGAATCTGGTCGTTGGACAACACTGTTTCAGAGCAGCAATAAATTAAAATCCAATGACGCACAATCAGCATGTCATTGATTGCGAGTCAAAAATCCATCCAAAGTCACTTTGGATGAGATACAAATTCGGGCGAGGTGTTTGTTTAGCACAAAGTCAAACTTTATCACTTCATACATTTCTGTTCAGAGCTGAAGTTCTCATCAAGAATGATTTTCAGTTTGTTATGTGCAGGTCAAACAGAATCTAAACGCAGTGTTTGTAACTTTAGCTGAGCGTGATGGACTATCTGCACTCTTTGGCTTTTACTTTCCCTCTTTGAGAAATGTGCTCTTTGGCCCTAAAGGAGAAATTTCACCTCATCTTGGCTCCACGTTTTCCTTCAGTTCGTTTTTGTAATGCTCAGCTTTCCAAGCATGAGGAACGTCTGGATATCAGAAACCAACATCTGTCTCCTTGTACACATAAACCCTTCAGTTTTGGGTCGTTTTCTGTATCTGGATTATCTTCTCAGTGTTTTGCTGCTTCAACAAGCCACGCTTGCAGTTATCTGTGTAGCCCACAGATACTGTACTTACATTCTGACTTTCTCTGTGGGGTTACTTGGTGTCAACTGAGTACAAATGATACAATTTAGGGAATAAACACTCAAAGAGTAAACCACTCCAAGCGTAACTACTTGAATGACCGATCGATATAAATATACAGTAAGAATGAAGTTATAAAGCAGGTTTTTAAGATGTCCTATAAAAAAAAGTGATAGAAAAGTTTTTTTTCCACAGCTTGCTCACTGCAGGGGTTGGTCCATCATCCTTCACAAAGAAGAACAACATCAAATGTTTGACTGGCTGAAGGAAAAATAACTGGTCAGTCTGGTCAACAGCTGAAACAACAGCAGGCTTGTGTTTAAAGCTCCATTAATCAAAGTTTCTATATCAAAAAGTCAATCAAATGACTGTTTCATGCACTATAAAAAGAGTAACGACCCCGCGGAGAATTATCATCAAACTCTGCAGCTCTAATGAGCTTTTTTTTTTTTTTTTAACTTTGTTTTACAGCTCAGTTGCTCAATTACAGCTCTTTGTTCATCGCCCTTGTCTCCAGCAGCAGGAAAAACTGACTTCTGCATAAAATCAATCCCTTGCAATGAAATCACCACAATTTGTGGATTCACTCGAATCCCAGAATGAACCAAAATCTATGCTAATACTGTTCCACGTCTGTTGGATGTGTAAATACACATTGCTTGTCAACACATTAGTCAAAATAACACTATAATGTTACCTTATCTTGTGCTGGAGAGATAAATGATGAGCTGGAACTCACAATAGAGCCGAGGATTCAAGTAATAATTCATCACTCACTGTGTCATATTGTCATTTGGTACAATGCTATCAAACAATATCAACAGTAGCTGCTTTAATGTTAAGTTGTCACTATAATCTTAATCTAAAAAAAAAAAGGAAATAAAAAATCTATTTTATTAGCTATTTTTCATTAGTGGTGTGGCGACGGTATTGATAATATTTTTTAAAAATGAAATACTGATATTGTGTTAATACACATATCATAATATGGTGATGGCAGATGTTTGGCCTTGTGGATCTTTTAATTTATTATAATATTATTATTTTTCAATTTATCGGCCAAAAAAAGAAACAAAAGAAACAATAAATAAATTAAAGATGAATTTCACTGATAACATTATATATTTATTCTTCAAATCTTCTATAGATGATGGTAAAATATTGTTTTTGTGAATTCTTTTGGCCACAACAATCATATAGTGAAAATCCGATATTGTGACAGCTCTGCTTTGCCTTCCTACAGCTACAGCCTGAGGTATTCATTTTGTGTTTACATATGTGAAACTGCATATTTATATCTGCACAGTTTGCATGTTTGCACAGCATACTTAATGCATTCACCTGCATAAATTAAACCAGTTATGAGTGGAAATCTCTGCATGCCACTTAGATTTTTTTTTTTTTTAAAGCTCTGTGCAGTAATTCTGTAATGGCAGATCCGACCACACATCACGATGGCGGCTCACACGAGTGAAAACTGTTTACAAGACGGTGAAACACCCTGAGCTTTCCTCTCCTGGAAAGTTGATCCAGCAGCATCGGTGTCTGCTCATCGATTGTGGCTGCTTTGTCCATCGGAGAGAGAAAGAGGAGCCTTCCATTTGTCTGAGGATACTAACTAAAAATACAACTTAAAGGGCTGCCCTGGACCATAAAAGGAAACAGAAGTAGATATGTATTTTCTTAAAAGGTCGAACATCAGAGGTAAGGCTTAGATTTCACATTAAGAAATAATGTACTACTAGTGCTATAATTTTTTCATCCACTTCTGAACCCGCAGTGCTTTTAAACATTTCTGACCTTAGTTGGTGCTGTTTTTCTGTCTTAATATGGACACGGTTGGTCTGGCAGGACAGACGTGTGCAGAACGAGCTGTTGGATGATGGTTATCACTGTGGACTGGGAGGGAGCGCCCAGAACCGGTTGTGCTGGGGGATTTCCAGCTGGCTCCAATGGGATAGAGATAGAGTCTGGGCCTGCAGAAGGGGAGGTGGTGGTGAGGTGAGATGAGGTGAAGGTGGGG
>NW_019525335.1:33656-37044 GCF_002814215.2 Seriola lalandi dorsalis
GGGGGGGGCTGGGGCGAGATGTCCTGGTGAGGACAGGTGCAGGGTGAACAGGTTAAGGCAGGCTGAGAGAGCGTGAGCACAGATGAGCCTGTGTGTGAAATCAGAGTCCTCATGAAACAGACAAGCACAGGTGGGTCCTTGTCTCCGGGTGAAAGTGTCTGAACTGCTGAGTCGAGACCTCTGCTTCGCCTGACCGCTCTGGATTGAACCAGAAACACACACACACACACACACACACACACACACACACACACACACACACACACACACACTGTAGCACTGGGTGGGTGTCAGCCATCGGGCGTGAGTGCCAGACGTGCCGGGCATGCCAGCCATAGCTCATAACTGCCCACTGACCTCAGCTCTTATTGTGGCAAAGGGCCAGTGCCACCAAACGCAGGACACCACGCTGCATAAACACACATTAGCCACAACATACACTGTATATCCTTAGAGTTGGTGATAGGGACCCTGCACTTAATTAGATTTTTCCTTTTTACTTGCTGTGACTTTAAAGGACAAGTTCAACCAAATCACACACGGATAAAAAAAAGTCTGAATGCTTAATTGTAAATTTTTGACGTATTATTTCCTAAGATTTTTCCTTTTGAAAGAACTTTGCATAAGAAGGAGGATTCAGGAACTGTAATGAAAATATTACCTTGATGAATTGATGGTCAGATTTTCATATGATTTATTGTTGTTATTTTTATTTCTGTTGTTTTTTCTTTTCATTTTTTGGTGGGGTGGGTTGGAAGTGATATTTTTTTTTACTTATGTGCAGGTGTCACAATCTGCAATCTCACCTGTCCATAAATAAACAAGACAGAAAAAAGTGTTTTTTAAAAAGAATGTATTCTGTTATCACTCGTGCTGTCTAGCCGTACTAATACAGCAGTTCTGGGTTTATGCGCCGAGGTTTAGAGATATTCATCTCTGATCTTTCTGCTGCCAACCTGCTATAATGGAGGTGAGTGGAATTTTCTCTGTGGAGCTCAAAACATTCAAAAATGACATTTAAAAAAATTCAACAGTAACAGGTTTTTTTTTTTTTTTTCCTGAAACAGTGTCCAAGTTTGGTTTGGATAATCCACAGATCTTTCTGTAAACAGTTTCCATTGGAAGGTAGTTTCTACTGCCCAGAAATCATTTCTTGTAATGTCAATAAAATTTAATTGGTTGATGGTGGTAAAAACGCTCAGCTACTAATGAGGAAATCTAACCTCCTGTTTTGTATTTTGCTCCAGAAATTAATTTGTGTGCGCAAAGCAGCATCTTGAGGTGGCACATTCTGCTCTGTTATAAACTGATAAGATTATATGATAAAATATTTACATATATTAAGGCTAAAAAATTGATAATTCCTCCTGTCACACTCATTTGGAAATGTGTCTTATTTCGATGACATCTTCAAGTAAGGTTCATGAGAAATTTGAAAAACACGACTGAAGTGAAAATAATAATCTCATCTAGTTTGCAGGTTTTTCATTTGAGAAACTAAATCTTTAGTGTTGGTGTTAGCTTTTGACCTTAAATTTTGTTCACAATGTAAATAATACACACAATATTAACACACCTACAGGTACTTCACACTTTTACCTCCCACCTGCTGTTAATTTAAGAAACCGTGATCCACTTCAAATCTTAGTTTAATACTTTGATTCCCATTTTTCTTGATCTTTTCAAACCATAGTTTGAACTTTAGAAACATAATGTCCAAAATTTCAAAATGATCTGATTTTAATATGTAAAGGAAAAGCCAGGTTTGTCATCCCTCTAGAATAAGCAGGTAAAAAGTATATGTTACACAGCGAAGCTTTGGCAGGCGCTTCTGCTGACCTCTTCCTATTACCTGTGAAATGAAACAACACTTGAACAGGTTTGAAGAGACTGAGGAGAAAACACAAAACATCCTTTGGAAAAAATCCAATTTGTGAGAATGAAATGTCATTACGGTGGTATGAGAACACCGTGTTCTTATCAATTTGTTTCTCTTAAAGCCTATGAAAATGTGGTTTCAAATCTTCATTTAACTTTCATTCATTACTAAAGGCGCAAGAATCTCAGATTTGAACACTTAACAAACAAATCTGCTTCATCATGACGGTCTGGCTGTGGTTTGATCAGATCCCACAAATGTTGTATGTAAATGTGTTCATGTCTGACCCAGATGCTCATAGAAAGAATTTTTTTATCTGTACAAAATTCTGTGATAATCCATACTGTAGTTATTTCTGTCCAATCTGACCTAGCGCCGCTAGTGTGGCTCAAAAATGATTTCTAAACAAAATGCATCTTTTCCTGTAGGTTAAACATGAAAATACTTTAGATGGTGACTAGCTAACTGCAACTATTCTATAAACTAGGTTTTGACCATTAGCTTGCAGGTCGAAGCAAGCAGTGAGATATTATGGGGTGGAGGGGTGTGTTATAGGACATTAGTCGGCAAAAACTAAACAACAGATGTTGTCAGATCAGATGTGGATGGAGGCTTCTACAGCTTCGTATTTACAAAGCCACGCCCACGTTTAAATCGCTTTAATCCAATTAGATCTGAAGCGTTTACCTGCACCCTGCACACACGCTCTGTTTTCACTGTCACTTTACTGAAGCTAAAAATGCTCAAATGCTCTTTATTGTGCAGCTAACGTTAGCCGTCAGTTTGCTGCACACCTTGTCATATACTGCAAAGGTATGCTTGTGAAGCTGACACACATAAGATGAACTAATATACAGACAGCACACACACACACAAAACCATAATCCTGGGGGAGGGGGCTGATAAAATCATATAATATATAAATTCTGCTATAACTTAAGATTTCAGTCTTGAAGCAAAAACAGAGGCTCAGGGTCCTGCCTAAAAAAACACAGTGCAGACCGCTCATTACTGAGTCAATCTCAGGATCCTCTATAAAATGTGCTGAAAGAGGCGGTCTGTTGAACCCAATGTTTGTGGAGTGGTTGTTCCTGGCTGCTGCACTGAGATGTAGGTCAGTTCAGAGTCAGTGCTATCGATGCCGAGCTCGAGTATAACTCAGTAAAACGAGCGGCAGTGTGAAAACGAACAGGCAGAATGGTTTAATCAGCTCCTGAAACTCCTGCCCCACAGTAGCCAGAAGTTGTTTTTTTTTTTTTAACTGTTTATCCGTTATGGCTCGGTCTGCTCCATTCAATCAGTTAGGAAGGATTTCATAAGAGGGACTGAGCCCTGTGATGTTCCTGGCAGCCCAGACATCGTATAACAACTGTAATTTCTCCTCTCATTCGCTTCAGCATAAAAGGCTCTTTCATGGAAATGCTTATGAAAAGGCAGCGAAGGCGTATCAGATTGAGAAATGTAATAGTTTTCACTGAAGCCATTTTCGGGAAAAAGCAGTCGGTATTT
>NW_019525335.1:37064-64037 GCF_002814215.2 Seriola lalandi dorsalis
GGTGGGGGGGGGAATTGCGAGTGAGGGGGAGGCAGCGGGACGGACGTCTTGTCTCTGTGTGTGCTGCAGCTCCGTGTGTTTCTGCACCAGTGTTTATGGGGCATTTAAAAGCCTCCAAATGTGCTGCGGTTTGCGGCCTACAAGTCCTCCCTAAACCCTCCGGGCGAGCTGCCAACGCGGACCTACAGTTAAAATAAACAGCACAGACACAGCGGAGTGAGAGTTATGAGGGTTTTTGCAGGGGAGAGTGAGATGCTGACTCTTTTCTTGGCTTGTAAAATAACTCTACTTCTTCCACTACTTTATTTTTATCCGACTGATAAAGAGGTTGTGGGCAGTCTAACCAGCTTTCTTTGGTTGTATTTCCATGTAAATATTAGGAAAAGCTCCTAAATACATCTCAAGGCTTACAAATCCTTATTTAGCCTCTGCTTACTGAAATGATTGAGCAAAATTAAAAGGGATCAAACTGTGTAATAGCTGGGCGTTCGGTCTTTCAGTTTACTGTCTGTGCATTTGCTTTTAATGAGCCCTTTTAAAATGGCAGATCATGGCTAGCAATGTGTGTTGCTGTTGCCATCCCTCATGGTTCAAATTTCACTTAATTATACATTTACTTCGTCCATTTGCACATAAGAATGTAACAGATGAGACACTAATGCTGGGATCAGATATCAGCCCAGTAATGGCCTGATCTTAGAGGCATTCCTGGGTAATGTGTCATAGCAGAAGACAAATTTTCTAGCACTACACTCATCCAGTTTGATAATGTTTACAACATGCACCATGACACTTGAGACCTTGGCATAGAGATGTTGTGCGTGAATCAGACTCCTTGACACGGTATCGACCTTTCGGAAGAAGTTTTGCAGGAAAATGTGTCAATGCCTTTTTATAATACAAGTATTACTGAACAAAATAACAATGAGCGCTGTAAGCCCACTTGTATTCAGTTGTTTCATGGTGAAATCCATCCATACAAATGTAATGCCAAAGATTAGGCCAGCAGATGTCACCATTTGTGACTGTATCAGATGTTACGCTGCAGTTGCTTCATAGTGATTCAGCGCTTCAGAAAAATGTGTCTCCCCCCTGTCACTACTTTTCACGGCATTCCTGATCCTGGAGGTTTGTCTCTGCTCCACCGGTCGAGTTTGCACGTCATGCAGTCTGCGATTGGTCGACGTTCAAGGGGTAGTCTGACATTTGTCAATCAGAGTCGTAAACTACGGTGGCCAGAGAGCTCAAAGCATTGCAACTTAAGAAAACACATGAAAATAGACAAAACACCAAACACATTCAGAAAACATCTTCATTAATATGACAATACATGTGCTGCAAATACTCACAACACTACTGAAGTGTTTCCAGCGGACACACGCGGGGGTGGGGGGTCACCTGGTTAGAGTGCCTCATCTGGAGGAGGACAACGTGTGGTGAAAACATGGTCATATACACGATAGCAGTATCCGCATATATGTTTTTGGTCTTTAAAAAAGTTCTTGCATTAGATACTGATAAAAGAGTTACGACAGTCCGTGGTGTAATGAATTATTAATGCTACCTGCACCTGGTGGTGAGAAGAAGCTGTAGTGCAGCAGCTAGCAGGCAAGTTGTTGACTGGTGTTTTTAGCATGCTAACCTTTAGTCCAAGGTAGTGGACTGACCGTCAAACAAAACGCTTCCTACTTCTTATCCTGAAGCTCCTGGCTCCAAACAGAAAACATAGTCCCCGGACTGTGAGCCGCAACTCTTCAAACCAGCTGCAATACAAACTACAGGTGACAAACAGGCAACATAGATGACATCACATCTTGCTACGTGCACCTTTATATAGAGTCTATCATGAAACACATAAATGTTGTGTAGTCTCAAACCAGCACAACATTTTAATTTGGATCAGTTATGATGATTTTACAACTTAAAGCAAATCATTCCTTATGCTGTATTTATCTTAAATTTTCCCAGAAGTAATAGGCTGATGTTTTATATATATATATATACATATAATAGCATATTGACTTTAATTTCATATTTTCCAACACATCATAACCAATTTTCAAATCATAGTGTATGTTTTTACACTGATTCTCTTCCCAAACATAGTGTTTTCCTTCAAGAGATTGAGAGACTTCGTCACATTAAATCATTTGTCATCTTTATTTACTTTTGGTAAAAGCTAAGTTATTGTCATGTGGTTCTGCAGCTGAGAGAAAAGTCTTTACTGATCTGTCCGACTTAATGTGACATATTATTATTGTTACTGCTCATACAGTACGTCAAACAGAAAATTGTATGTGTCTTCTGCATCATTTATATTTTCCTGAAATTCAATTTGACACTGTACGTGAGATATTTTTTAAAAACCTTAGAATCGTATTATTTGCCCCAACAGCAAGAGCAAATGAGGCTCCTTGTGAGTTTTGCAAGTAAATGAAGTGTAATAACAGGATATTTACTGGATGAGTTTGAAGGCAAAGCCGTCACAATGCTGGACCATGACTTTCCGACAGCAGCAGCTTCTCTAATTGAAAGAAGTAAATGTGCTGAATTGACAATTTTCAGTTCAAACACTGGAAACTGGCCCGTTTGGACAGACTTTAGTATCATGACAGCACCAAGCTATGATGCAAATACTGGACACTATGGAGTAAGGGGGTTGGTTCAGGACGGGGACTGAATTTCAAAAAACTTCAAAAGATAACTGTTAAATATTCTATATTTTCTTATTCTCATCAAACCCTATGAAGAGAACGAATGTATCCTTCTCTTCACAAGTACTGTATGTGATATCTGATATATTTTATTCCTGTGTGCCATAGAGCTCCATTGTTGTTGTACACAGGGTGGTTGGATCCCTCCTCTGCTCCTCCTGTGCACATGTCAAAATAACCTTGGGGAAGAAACTAAACCCCAAATCGCTCCCAATAATCATGTCTTTCATGGTAGATCGCTGCCATCTCGTAAGTGTGAGTGTGAATGGGAGAATGAGAAGCACATTGTAAAGCAGTTTGGATAAAAGTACTACATAAATGCAGTCCATTTACCAAACGTTGCACAGACAAAGTAAGAAACCAGCAGGTGAATATAGCGCAGCATCCAGCACTTTAAGTGCCAGACATGGAGGAGATGTTAAAGAGTGATACTGAACTCAAAGGAGACTGAATGAAAGGACTTATTTTGTACAGACCACTGAATATCTGAATATATCTCAGCTTTTAATTCAAACAGGTCTGATCTGATTTTCTGCCTATTGACAGCTATTTTCCCCCAGCTAAAGAAACAACTGACCAATCAGAGCTCAGCAGGCAGGATTTACAAAGGCTATATCTTCTTGCTACATAGCTAGCTAACTATCCAACTTGAAACAAATTGATCCTCATACAGTACCAATCTACAGTGGCCCTGAGAGCTCAACAGATGCAAATATACACAACACATATATATTCATATATATGCATATAGCACAAGTGACAACAGAAGTGTTTCCAGGGGACTAAAACAAAGTGATGAACCTGGCTGGGACGCAGTTGCCTGGATGTATTATAGTAAATAGCCTAATACAAATAATCCAGGCTCCCCAGCCGGGTTCATCACTTTTTAGTGTCCCCATAATTTCTAGAGAGATGGTCAGTGTTGGGTTTACAGCTTGTTGTGTAATGCAGGTTTAACGAATAAAAAATAAAAGTACTTCATGCAGAAAAATTCCTGTGTCCATATTATGTTTTATATTATTATTTTGTAAAAGTTTTAAAATGAATTTGTAGCCTTTTGCTGTTATATTTGGTAGTTAATTTTTGGGTGACTTACTCTACACATGTGAATTATATTAGATAAGCTATATGTTTAGCATGTAAAATCTTATTTTGTAAAGTAACTATAGTCTTCAGGTAGAATTCCCTACTGAAGGAAAGTACCTCAACTTTCTACTGAAGCACAGTGTTTGAGTTAATGTACTTTGTTTGCACTTGACTTCTTATAAAAACTATAATGACCCCACCGACATTTAACCTGGGAAAAAGGCACCATGACGACATCCATCTTACAGGGAAGTGTAGACATTTTAATACCCCTCCTCCTCTCAGACCTGGACACACACTTCACATATGGTACTTCAAAGCCTCGAAAAGTTAATTAGAAAAGGAGCTTCAGAAAAGTTCTGCCCGACTCCTTCACCCTGCTTTCACAATCCATCCTGACAGGGAAAGATCCAGCTGCCGACTTAACTGAAAACTTCCTTTACTGTCAACTTCAGCAAGATGTTTCTGTCACAAAATGAGATGAAAGTCGTGCCGGGGTGTTTAACAAGCTCAAATTAATGCCCACTTTAATGAGGCAC
Source organism: Seriola lalandi dorsalis (assembly GCF_002814215.2). Classification (NCBI taxonomy): domain Eukaryota; kingdom Metazoa; phylum Chordata; class Actinopteri; order Carangiformes; family Carangidae; genus Seriola; species Seriola lalandi. The sequence continues at coordinate 41,404 of NW_019525335.1, forward strand.
TTTCTCAGATCCTTTCAATCGAATCTTGGGGGCGAGCAGAAATGCAGCCTTTGCATATGATCCTGAGAAGGCGCGGAGCACTGAGGTAGCCCACCAAAGGCTTCAGTCCCTTCGTTAAAAGATAAAATTAAAAACACTGAAATTGTCCTCTGATCCAAAATCGGATGGATGGATGATAATGACAAAGCTGAGAGTCATCAGAGACACTTGGATCCGTTCAATATTTCAGTCCAGAATGAAATATCTCAAATAACTACCGATTGGTTTGCTGTGACATTTTGTACAGATTTTCAAGTTCCCCAGAGGATGAATCCTCTCATGTGTGATTCCTGATTTTTCATGTACACCCAACAACTGATGGACCAATCTTAATTGTCACTTCACTCATTGTTCCTATAAACTTATTAGTAGCTAGTATGGAGTGTTTTTCAAAACTGATTCGTCAGCTAGGTAGTTTAATCTTTGATATACTCTTAATTGTAGCTAACCTTTGTTTCTCTAAGACTGGCAAGTGAAATTAGCTTTAAAACAAAGTGATCAACTGTAAATGTTAATTATAAATTTAAAACTCCTTTAATGGAGCCATTTGTAAGTGTTGCTATTGCTACATAGCTAACGTTAGCATTAACAGCTGTTCACTTACCAGTCTTGCAGAAAGCTTCAGTCATCGTTGTGTTTACAAGTGGTTATAATACGCCCTCTGAGCAGCACCACTTCTTCAGGGCAGCCTGGACTCTACAGTGACTCTGTATCGGAAAGTGACGAGACAGTCCAACCGGGCCGGGGCTAGCTGGTTAGCTTGCTAAATTCAGTAGAAGAAAAGAAGTGATATAGATGAAATGGATGCTTTCCACCACTGGAGACCGCTATTGGTGAGTAAAGGAATTAAGTTTTATGCTGAACTCACAGCACAAGTAAACAGCTAACTAATTAGCTTTTAATGCTAACGTTAGCTATGTAGCAAAAGCAAAACTTTTAAAAATAACTCCTTTAAAGAGGTTTTTAATTTATTATTAACATTTATTTTTGCCGTTAGGAGGACAGTTGATCACTGTGTCTTAAAGATAATTTCACTTGAGAAAAAAAGAAGAGTGGATGTTAATGCTAACGCTGGCTATGTAGCAATAGCAACACTTTCACATAGCTCCGTCAGATACACAATATAATAGAAAATGTGAACATACTTGATCTGGGCTCAGCACAGCTTCTACGTTTTGCTGGATGGTGAAATGGCCTGAAAGATTTTTACTTTGAAGTTGGCGACAGTGATGAATGAGAGAATATAAAGAGGGGCCTTGGAAAAACCCATGAAACTGTGACGGAGGGCAGGAAGGAACAGAACATGTGTCCTGTAACCAGGATCAGTGTTTTCCAAGCATCTGCCTGTCTTACAGAAGAGAGTGAAAAAAAATAAAAAAAAATAAAAATAACTCGCTGGCAACTTGTCAGTGCCAGTGATTATTTCACTGACAGGTCTCGATAGTGAAATATAGTGAGAGCTTCTCCCCGGCCCTTTGCAGCCTTTTCCGGCAGAGACATAATGAATTGTGATGCCAGCTGTCAACGTGCTGCTGCCAGGGTGCAGACGTGAGGAATAGAAAGTCATTTTGAGGTTCATACCATGATTCCACTGTAGATGTTTTTTTTTTAAAGGCTGGAGGGTTGTGGGGAAGGTGCGGGAGGTCACGCTGGAATGGCTGACAACACAAAACCCATTTAAAGGGGTAAAAAAATCCACGGAGTCACTGGTCAGACAGATTAAGGGAGGTAGGGGAGCGTGTACTATAATTGGAAAATGTTATTTCTCTGTCAGTCACACCATGGTGTTTTCTTACCCTGTTTCCCTTTTCTTTTTTTTTTTGGACATCTAGAGTGCAGACGAGGTCAAAGCCAATAACTGGATTAGAGATCAAAACATTTTGTGGGAGAACATCTCTGACCGCATTAAATCTCACAAGACAAAACAAATCATAGAAACAAGGAGGTAAACATGTCAGACCTACTTGTTTTTTGAACATAGCTCCAGGCAAGACAGAATCTTATTTTTTCCAGGTTGCAGTTGACAAGAAGAAGATCCTGGGAAAAGAGAAGAATCACAATCAGAATTGAAATCATTTTTCTTCTTGATGGCTAAATCTTCATATCACAGATGTTGCCTGTTCAACAATAAAAGCCAGAGACATATTTTGTTTGCAAACAGGTACCAATATTAAAAGTCTGCTGCTTTATTTACTGGAAAAGTTTGAATTTTTAGTGATAATGTATTCATGGTGTGCAGGTACAGATGAAAACAAAACTACGCTCAGCTCTGTTTGAGTGCATCTAAGATTGTAGTTAATATTGTGCACTACACTGCCCCAGTCTGTGACGGTACATATGTTAGCAGCTAGTATGGCTGTGACTTTTTAATTCAAATTTTGAACTACTGTTAGTTAAAATGTGAGGGAAAAAATTATTTTTAATAATCTGAATTCAAATATTCTGAGTGTGCAAGTTCACTCCAGCATTGGATGTTTCTAAAGTGCACCGTCTGACTGTCCCACTGGCAGCTGGTACCAGTCTAATAATTCTACAAAGCACTTTAGGATTATGCTACATGAGCTGCATCTTAATTCATTAGATTGAATTTCACCTGAGAGGCAAGTGGGAAAAAAATGTCATGATTTGTGTTGATGAAGTGTTTGCTTTTGTAATACTCATTTCACCCACATAAGGCTGGGAATTTTTTTTTATTTTGGGGGGAAAAAACAAAAACAAACACACAATTTTTTTTTCACTTCAAATTCAATGACAAGCTGCAGCAGCAACACACATACTGACTGTATGTATGTGAATTGTGTCTGTCTCTAAAAATCTAATAATCCAATTGAGTTCAAAATAACAGTTGTCATTGATCGGTATAAGCAGAACATACCTGTATTTTGCCACCACGGTCTATTGACAAGTATAGCTATTAGCTAGTAATTAGCATCAGTTGCCATATTACTCAGCATTTTTTGTTGCATTAAAGTTCAACTCATTAATATGCAGTAGTTACATTCTGATTTCTGTTTGTAATTTGCATTGTCATGGCGGTTTTACAGTCACAATACCGTGTTTTTATTGGAGGACTTCACAAGCTAACAGAACCATAACTCCTTCCATCATAAACACACAAACAATGAAAAACAAAACATTATGAACTTTCAAAGCTGTTCAGAGTTACATTGTGGGGGACAGAGTTTGTTTTCAATAATTCAATTATTAGTTAAAGAAGTAGTACTATCTAAATATTTTTGCTGCCATAACTGGAAATTGCTTAAATAAGAGAGGTGATTGACACAGATGGAAAAGACCATCATATATTTCAGTTGTGAACTTTGGTAAATGTAAAAATCTGTTTTAATGACTGAATATGTATCATATTTTTTAAAAAAGGCCTTTCATTCAAGTATATGTTTTGATCATCCTTGCCATCAAGATCAGCAGCTGTGAGGAACCATTCAACAGTCTGTAACATAATAAACAGAACATGTCGAACACAGTGTCTATAATTAGTAATTAGTATTAGTATGTATTAGTAGTATTAGTATGTGGAATTTGTCTCTACATTAAGATTATGTTCAATACATATTTGACCTTTTGTCTCATCACGTCCCACCTGAACAAACATTTACAAGCAGAAATCCTGCACAACAAATTACAGTGGCAACACACCAGCTAAATGACATTTCCTCGTGCTGCGATCAGGCGTATTGACAAGAATCAAATAACGACTTCGGTGGAGGCTTATTTCCATCAGCTCTCATTCATCATCAGCAGCCATCGAGATGGAAACATGCAAACAGGCTCTGAGAAAAGCCCGACCTCTCTGGGACTCCAGGCCATCAACTGGCGTTTTGTTGGAATCCAATAATTATGCTGGAGCTAATCGCCGTCCATTATCCAGCCAGGGTTCAATCTCTAACTGCAACAAACACGTCTATCTCTCAGTCACCTCGTCTCCCGGAGACACACAGCCAGGGAACACACACACACACACACACACACACACACACACACACACACACACACACACACACACACACACACAGACACAGACACAAACACAGACATGATTATCTAATAGACTGCAGGAGGATAATTGCATAAAGTAATCGATACCACCTCATTAGGAGAACTGTTTAGGCTGAAAGGTCAATCTCGCCACCCATCAGAGTCCGTTCACCATCATTTTGCTTGAACACAAAAACAGGTTTATCCCAAGAACGCCCCGCCCTCATCAACAGGAGGGCGACGCATCAAATTGAGGGACATTACAGTAAAGTTTGGCTCACTGACTTACTTGAAACGGCAGTAAAGCTGCTCTGATGGCTCTGTTGTGTTGTCTCGGCATCAACACCAGAGGAACCTGTGGAGAGTTCAACTACAAACACAACATGAGGAGGATTGAAAATATGTAATTTTCTTTCAGTGTTTCAACATAAATCTCTGCTGGTTTCCCTGAAACGAGTTCCCTCACAGTTAAGGGTTAGTTTCTAAAATTACAGAAAAAAATAGAATTACTGACCCGTGGTTGTATCCTTCCGCCACTTGGACTAGTTTCAGGTTACATCCGTGTTTATCCAGAATCGTATAAAATATTAACCATTTGTGTGAAATTTTGTCATAATTGTCTTGAGTTATGGCTAAAAAGTGTTTTGTGCTGCAATGGTGACCTTTGACCTTTGACCGCTGAAATCTAAACAGTTCATCCTTGAGTCCAAGTGGATACTTTTGCCAAATGTGAAGGGATTCCTTCAAGGCGTTATGGAGATATTGCGTTCACAAGGCCAAACACCGTGACCTTGACCTTTGACCATTCGCCACCAAAATCTAATCAGTTCATCCTCGAGTGTAAATGAATGTTTGGGCCATCTTCCATCAAGACATACGCATGTACAGACGGACTCGCAACACCAAAACGTAACATAACAACTCACTGAGCACTTTATTAGGAACAGGACAGTAACAGTAGGTAGGGCCCCCTTTGCTCTCAGTTCCTCAGGGCGTGGATGTTGGAAACACACCTTTGAGATTCTGATCCCAAAGGCAAATAAAACCACCAACATTTTTGGAATTAGGGTGAACTGACTGACTATCGAGATTAGTCCAATGGTTGGAACAAACCGAACGAACTCAGACACACAGCCTCCATCAGCAGACACACACCGTTCAGAAATTACTCTCAACACACCCTGAACCTCCTGGCTGTTTGCTCACTGTCGGGGTGCGTTCACACCATAACTGTTTGTCATCGCTTATGTAATTGCCTGTGTGGAGTCTATTAGTCAGTCTGACTCAGCAGTTGGATTCAGATTTGCTCCTGTAAACAGTGTAGAGCTTTGTTTGTTCACACTGGTGAGAAAGACGCCTTTCAAATATGAAATATGAATCTTTCAGTCAACCAGAACTTCCGATGTCCGATGTCCGACACTAGTGTCAGAAATGCTTCAGTTACTGCCTAAAATACGGTTTTGGGTATCGGCAAGTATGCAAATTTATGTTTTCCTGGAAATCAGTTCTTCTTCACTGCTCTAAAACAACAGCTCACACAGGAAGTTGCGCTTGCAGCCATGGGCAACGGCTCATTTAGAGCACGCAAAGAAGAACTGATTTTCGGTAAACAGTGAAACATTAGCCGTTAACAAAGTCCCACCAGTAAAAATGCAATATGTACAGTGTGCAAAGCCTTAATATGGAGGGGAAGCACTCATGTTAGGAGAGCTAGTGCAGAAAATGATCATTCAAGATTTATTTTTTATAATTAACAGTCAAGTTAGATAATAAAAGAGAGATTCTGTGGCATTCATCCATCTGTTCAAGGGTTTAACCTGAGCCAGGCCAGACAACAACGACAGCAATCATATCACACACAGGGTTAGTAATTCACAGCTGTCATGTTTTCTTTTTTTGCAGTGGTATTGGATAAGTACTCGGCCGATAAACAAGTTATTGTATTGGTATCGGGAAGGAAAAATGATATTGAGTCCACTTGACTTTCCCAGGCGCCCACACCGACCTATAATTAATACATACAACCTGTGAGAGCTTTTTTTTGATGCGACTACATCTTGTCCAGGTAAATTCCTGCTTCTGATGTTCATAGAGCAATAAGGCAGAGTAACACCTCAAACACAAAGTCTGCATCTAACACGATTCTCCGCATCAAAATTTCAGAAGCTCCTGTGTGTGATTTTAGAGTTTTTATTCTGTCCTTTTCTTTTCCTTTTGAAAATGAGAGGATTTGAGCAGAGAGAGGAGGCTGTAGTGACAAGAGGCCCTTCATCATGTACAAACCCACGGCAGCTAATTAGGTGTTTATATTCTCATCTCATGCATTAAAGAATCACGTGTAAACTTACTCACCTTCACATGGATGTTAGTGAACAACAAGTCTTAAAGCTTTAAGTTCCAGCATGTTTGAAGAAATTCAGCATTGAGTTTCTGCTGCACGTGGGATTGTCTCATCAAAACATTCACATGGCATTATTATATACCACGTACTGCACTGTGCTGCAGGTCGAGCAGAGGGTGAACGAGATAAAAGAAACACCTGTGCAGCAGTGAAAAGCTCTCAGAGCCTGTAAATTCACCAAGGCTGCTGAAGCCTGGAAATGTAATACTTTGTTAAAAGCTTTATTATACAGACTATTTCCTAATAACTTCCTAATTATTTCCTAGAAAGAGCTAAAGAGCTGTATTTTGAAACCAATTATACAAAAACATAGAAGAAGTTCTTTTAAATCCAAGGAAATATTTAGTGTGTGTTATTTTTTCTATTGGAAACTTTATTCTAAACTAAAGGGCTGCACTAGTTTGGCAATTAATAGTAATTTTTTTATTTGAAGTCTAGCAATTGAACACTAACTGTATTCGAGCTATAATTACAGCCAATTTTTTTTTTTTTTTTGCAGGAAACTTGCAAGAAACTAAATGTTATAAATATTTCATATTTCTGTTTCAAGAGAAAATATTTTGGAACAACATGAATACTTTGTCATAGAGGAAGTAGTTAAGGTGAGAGCAAAGTCTTAAAATAAAAATCTGTTTCCATGCCAACTTTTACCATCTTAGTCAAGTGTATGAACTTTTTTTAGGCATGTTTTTCTGTTCTCTAATTATCTGGTGTTTCCACTTAGGTTTTACACACAAACTGAAAAATGTGCATAAAAATGGTGGGTGCAAATGTTAAAGGAATAGCTCTACATTTAGGAAAATGCACTTAATGCACTCAGCCTCTTATCAGGGGTTAGGTCAGAACTGGACCGGCTCATCCACTGCCTGGGAGCCAGTCCTGGATACTCACCACAGCAGAGTCCTGTAGTGGCTTCAGCCTGATCTGAAGTGGAGGAACTTAAACCAAAAGACATTTGCTAAACTCACAAAAACAATTTGTAAGAATGCATCTAATAGAGAACAAACCTCACCTTTTTGTGGCTGCCCAGGTGTGTTTGGAGTGTGTCTCCTTCTTTGTCTCATGCTGCTGTTCCAAGCTGTAAATGGGCTCATTGCTGAGCCCTGTGAATTAAAACAATGAACATATTGGCACTGCAGTTGCAATCGATGTTCTTTCTCCCACTTGGAGGAAAATGCACTAAGTGCACAGATTAAATTGATACCGATCTTTTTAAAAGCAGTGTTACCCAAAATGTTGGGGTAGTGCTTCAATGAGACCTTGTTAAAACATTTCCTGGGTCTGCATCAAAGAATAAATCACTTGGTTCTTGGTTGATCGCCAAATGATCTAAACATCTATTGACGTGTTTTTGAGACGTCCTGACGGACAAACGAGGGGGACAGAAGACAGTGTCCTCAGTGGAGATAATGCAATCCAATGCAACACCAATGCTAACTACTCACTCAGAGGTGACCGCAGAGTGAACAGCTGACAGAGTCTCAGCTAAAACTGTACGTAACAATCTCAGAAAGGTAGCGTGGGGCTGTTGTAGTGTACTGTGCATTTGTGTTCACACCTCATGCATCACCCAGTAAATTTCCATGGATTACTTTGAAACATTCACCAGTGACACGCTTGCATCATATTTTCATTTTTATTCCTAGTATAAGAGACATACAATGGTATTCTGTGAGACCAAATTCATAGTAATTCAAGAGGCGTAGCCTGAAAATCAAACAGAAAAAAAAAAAACCCAACATAATACTGAATCAATGAGACCCCGCCCAGATAGAATGTATTTACACTAAATCAAATACTGATAGAGCTTTTAGAGGCGAGACCGCTCCCTCTCCCATTCAATCTGTCACCGGCAGATTAAAAAAAAAGAAAGAAACACTCTTCAAACACGGTAGCTGACACAATTCCTCTTATGAAACCTTACGGGCTTGACCTTAGATCAGGTTGGATGTTTTGTGTTTGTTGTTTGAAAGGCTATTTAATGCTCTGCTGCCTGTTAATTCCAAATCAACTGTTTTTAATTTCTTCCTTACAACAAACCTTGTGGTCAGCCCATATTTTCCTTCATTTGCTGGAGTTGGAGTATGAATAGTAAACTTTACATTGGGTCAAATGAGCTCTGGGAAATTTCAATCAATAAACACCACTTTCAGATACAGTAAATAGTGCAGTGCCGTTTTCACAGAAATTGATCACGGTTCCAGTCGACCGTGGCCAAAGTGACTCTGCTGAAAAGAGCAGCAGTGGAGAGTCTTGAAGGCGTGGTGACTCTCAGGCAGCGCCGTCTGGCATCGCCATCCCTGAGGGGAAACCCCTCACCAGATGTTGGGCAGCGCGGCCACCTGGGAACTTTGCTCCACAATCGCTTCCCAGGTATCGATCCAAGAGATAATCTCAGCTTGTCGGATCATAGTTCATTGCACTTCTCCACGTTTCGACATATTTCCTAAACAGAGACTTTGTCATCTCAACTCCTGTTTATTTGCTTCCTGTATTGTTGTTGAAGTTGACACCCAGTGACACAGGTGAGTCAAAATCTACAGCAGTAACCATTGTAGAAGTCCAGCGCCTCTTATTCTTTAATTCTTAAAGAAAACCAAAACAACAGTCAAACACATTCTTTTTCTCAACAATTACCTCTAAATAAGAGCTAAAAAATAATTACCTGACATTCAGAACTGCAGCAAAACGCCACATATTTGCTTTATCCATTGGTTAAATGTGACTTCTACGATGGCTACAGGTGTGTAGGTGATAACTTAAGAGGAACTGTGAACTGCTCCTTTAGAAACCCAAAGGGATGCTAATGCTACTGCTAAAAGACCAACAAAAATGAACAATGGCACCTAGAAGGAAAGTGACACCCAGTGGAAAGTGACAAAATACGGAGGCAGTCAAACCTGAATGTCTGCAGTCTTAGGCTGTGAATACTTGCCCCCCCACCCCAAAAAAAAAAAAAAAAAACTTCTGCAGGCTCACACTTCAGGGATGCTAAGAAACAAAAACAAAACAAAACAGAGCGAAATGAAGGGTTTCATTCCAAAATATTGTATCCATCTCAAAAAAAAAAAAAAGGCTCAATATACTCAAGATATAACATAAAATATGATTCTATAGTAAGTGTTACAATCATATTCACAGTTACCAGTTTATCAGAACAGGTGACAACATTTTAAATGACAAATATCTCATTCTGGAATGAAACTCTTCAAATATACAATAGATACTGTATGACACATACTGACGACCATAGAAAATGAAACACCTACAATATACTGTAGCATAGTAGCCATCTGAGCCCCTTGCATTAACCCCTACCCCCATGTCACACACTATTATTAAATAAGGCACACATTTACACATACAGTTAAAATTTGGCTAGTAATTATTCCTTTATTTACAACCAATAGCCACAAAGTTAATAATTATAATAATTGCAGTCCGTTCTATGTTTGATGTTCATTCTCGTGATGCCGGCTGGCATGGCATGTTTGTCTCGTCCTCTTTGGGTCCAAAATATTTCAGAGTGTAAAGTATTGTTTTATTTCCATTTCAGAGGATGTTCGACCCACTAGATTTTGTGGAGCACCAATCTTATAGAAACATTCTCGAGGAATCTAAATGGACCCGATTGCGTCACTTCTGACCTGACATCTGCTGGGAGAGGAAAAGAAAAGAGAGAAAGGACGAGTATAGCTGCTTTGTTGAAGTATTTCCTTTCTCTTGTCAACACCAACAAATTTGGTTCATTGTTTTCAGCCAACTGACGACGAGTTGTGTTAATGAAGTGCATGATTTGGTGGGGGGGGGGGGATCGTTTGATATGCCCAAAGATGAAAGAGTATAGTAAGGCAAAGACATAACTACTTTCAGGGGAATTTTGCTGACTTTTCACCACAGGTTACATATACTGCATATGTATATGTATACATATACGGTGTGGATATAAACACACATATATATACACACACATGCATAATATAAACACATTCGAGGGTGGGGTGGGTGGGGACTGGTTACCAACACTACATCAGAAAAGGTTAAGCAAAAGCCTGAATCTAAGCATCGCAGGCGCCTCCGGGTTTTTTAGTGTTCATGATGACTGATGTGTAAAGTCCTTCCAACATCAACGCGTCCAAAAACTAAGTTGCATTGTAAATCCACACTGAGGACATTGGCAGCCTAATATAAGGAGGTGGCGTCACGTCACCCAAGTCAGTGGTTCTATAATAAGCGAGTAGCTGAGCAATACCAATATGGTACAAAGATATTCGCTGGACAAAAAGAAGGGGAAAAAAAACAAGTTTGGTTGAGGCTTTCGTCCACAGTGACACTCGCTGTCACACGATTGGTTGTGTTTTCTTATGAAGATGTGCAACCTCGAACCCACTGCATTTCTTCAAAGGAAAGGTCCTTTAAGAAGACACAATGAGGGAGACTCCCTCTCTAGTCCAGGAGTGAACCTCCTCAGTAGTTGAACTTCCCCTGTTGGTTGACCGGGGACGTGGCAGGTATGAACAGGGGCTTGGGAGGGACGTCGGGTTTGAGAGAGGAGGCCCGGCGGACGATGGCGCCCCTGTGTGGGACCTCCTGCTCTCCATTGTAGCTGTGCTGGCGTGCCAGGTACCCACTGGGGATGAGGGGGTAGTGAACCTCGCAGGCGCTGCCCGTCGAGTTCATCCGTGCCAGTAGTGGAGGCGGTTGGTGCGGCCCACCATTTCGTTGGCTGAAGCTGTGCTGGCGCGGGATCATTCCTCCACCCCCTCCTCCTACTACTCCACCTCCATTGGGCATCTTGGTGGCTGCAGCAATCAGCGAGTGCCTCTGGGAGGAGTGCCTCCTCTCCAGGGTGGACTGGTGGTGCAGGGGAATGTCAGGGGGAACATCCATGCGTCGGGTGAGGCTGTCTCGAGGTAAAGTGGACGAGCTGTAATACGGCGCTGATTCCGTCTCAGGGATCTGAGGTTGGATGCGGTTGGCGAAGGCTAGCTGGCCTCCACCACCGCTCGCCATCAGACCCGACGGACTCATTAACTGAGAGGTCTTGCTGGTGCTCGCCTCGTGGATGTGCTTCAGGAGCTCATCCAGTGATGTTACCTCCATCACCTTCTGTGAATAACCAGGGTAAGGCTGCTGAGATAGCACACGTTCAACATTGTGGATTTTACGTTCCTCTGGATGGAGGTGGCCTCCGACTAGAGGCTGCCCATTGGACATGCTGTGGGAGTAGGGGAAGACCTGCTGGTGAAGCAGGGCTGAGCTGGGCCTGGAGCCGATGTTATGGGACTTTGGTTCTTTGGCATTGTTGCAGTTCTGGTTCTTCTCCCACTGGTTCTTGAAGGCTTTCATGCTCTTTATGGGCAGTTCTGGGGTGGAGTCTGGTGTCGGCAGACCGGAGAGCTCCGAGGAATGGTGAAGGTGGTGATGGTGGGGGTGAACCAGGTCTCCCATTGTCATTCCGTGATGGCCGTTTCTCCTTGGCGGGTGATGCTCCTTGCTGTTGGCGAAGAAAGAATTGTAGATCTTTGGAGATGACACCTCCAGCTTGTCGTCCTTACTCTGGCTGTCCAGGAGGCCATTGAGCTTGGCCAGGCTGCGGAGCGACAGAGCGTGCGGGATCGGGGCCTCGGGATCCTTCGACAGCTTCTTGGTCTTGTGGCTCGTGTGGTTACAGTAGCAGGACACCAGGAAGCCGGAGAGAAAGGCGCCAAGGACGAAGGCCACCAAAACACAGGCGATCAGGAGGGTATAATGGACACTGTGATTGGTCTTGTCCAGCTCTGGTGGCCGCCTCACACCTTCAAAACAGAAAAAGATTGAGAAGACAGTGCTTGAGTTAGAGCCTTTCTGACTGAGCCACAAGAAAACACACACACACACACACACACACACACACACACACACACACACACACACACACACACACACAGGCTCACACACATTTTCAAGAGCTAATATAGGTCAAGTAGCAGCTGGGACAGACAGGTTGTGTTTACAGGAGCTTCACCATGTGGGGAACAGCATGGGAGAGGTGTTTGAACTAAGCTCTTGGCTTCCTTTCTTTCCACTGTTAATAGATCAATACAGCCTTTCTTTCTAAGACCTGTGCTTTCCCCCTCAGACAGGCAGAGGCCAAGAGTTGCCCAGTCAGAGAGAAATCAACTCTGAAATGAGTTAGAGCTTTAAATATTGATGGGAGCACAGCAGCAGGAACCCAATGTCATTTTCACAGACTTTGCTTTCCAATGCAGGGATCAGGGGCGAGAGCACCTGGTGTGATGAACGAGCCAAAAATAACAGATCTATCCAACAGCTCACCGAGTGTGGCGCCTTCGCCAACACAGACTCAAATGAGGTTGTCAAATTCTTTTCAAAATGAAGCCGAGGGGACAGTCTGTGCAACAGTGCACCAAAAAACACAAGGTTACTTTGCTGAGGTAAATCTACCATGCAAATGTCCTTGGGTGTTGTGACCCTGGCACTGTGTTTGCCTAATGGCGTGAAAGGCAGCCATGATAAGAGGAGTGAAACCCGCCACCTCTCGTAATCAGAGCTCATTTGCAAGAGGCTGCTGCCATCTGTGGTGTCAGACCCTTCTCTCCGCCCTTAATGACAATTTCTGTGAAACTGATTAGTCTGTGCAGCCGGACGACTGAGCTGCACCGAGGAGGGGGAAAAAAAAAAATGCAGGTGTTCCAAACAAGTTAAATTCAACAGCTCCAGAAAAGCTCGGTTGAGGAATGAAAATGGAAAATGATGATGTCTAAATCAGGCTTGATGATGGTTTATGAGACGTTCAGGTGGATGATGATGAGGCTGATGATTGGTGGGTGAGTGTCAGGGAGATCAGCTCCATAATACGGTTGGCATGAGGGTGGATTTTAATCTTTTCTCTGAGTTAAGTGACCCAGACTTGACAGACTGAAGGCTCTTTGTTCCAGAACATTCCTATGTAAGCATTTACATGAATTCATCTCTCAGTTACTTATATGGTGATACAGATAAAATGTATCAGGGTATAGCGTATGGGACTGGGTAAATCTTCTGGAAAGTCAAATGAGATATTGATTGTAGATAAAATAACCAGATGGGAATGTCTGCTTTTGGCTTGGCCAGTAAACTGGAAAGAAATCGAGGTACCACACCACAGTTTCCAAACAGTTACAGTATCATCGCATCATCCAACCTGCCAATTCGCAAGGACGTGTTGTGTGGTAAAGCCACAAACAACCCAAATCCTTCAAATCTAATAAAATCCACCAGCCCCTTTTGAGACTAACATCTCGGAAGGATTTCATTTTAGTGAAGCGGAGGGTGTGAAGAAAAACCTCCTACGTGAGCTCCTGAGTCAGTCGGGCCTGGGTGAACATTATTAAAGGTAATGAGTGTGTGTGTTAAAGGGGCCAAAAAGTGTCTTCCGCACTGTTTGCATTTGATTAGAGGCAAATATTAGGGGATATTAAAGTGGGGGAAAAATCTGATCAGAGACTCGTTATGAATCCACAAGAGACAAAAGCACAAATGAGTGAAATCTAAACTCATTTTCTTGAAACTAAAGAGGAACCTTACACTGTGGTAACTGCACAAAGCATGAAATGGAAAGACAAAGGTATTTGCCTCCTGTCGTCATTGCAGCTTTAATTTCAGTGAATCTTATTGCGGACGGGAAGAGATACGGCGAAATTAGGATCAAACAAGGTTTATCTGCCATCATGACGGATCTGCGTGTGCGCAGTTCCTGGCCAACAGCTTCTGAAGAGAGTTTATCATTTAGGTCATGAAGTTACTCGCCTGTTTTATACAGAGATCTCATTAAATTGGCGTTGAAATGAACCCTCGTTATAAAGCCGGCATAATGCTGCCCGGTGCATGCCAGTGTTGGGGAATCAGAAGCACGATGTGCAGCACAACAGTGGCGGTGTCCTGTCCTGCCATGCCAGCGTCTATCCAGCTCTATGATTACTGCTACTGCCGACTTAAAGGTGGAACAAAGACGCCTCCTGAAAATCCGTGTTTGTACCTTTTATTCAGAACGGCGAGGCCGAATAAAGGCAGAACATTCCCGCCTTGAGCGCGCTGTGTAAAAGGGGCTACTGTGGAACTTCTTCAGCTCTTTATGCTCTTTTGTGCAGGTGTGCTTGTTGAGACTTATTATCTCATTGTCATGTATCAGTACATTCATTTTCGAGGTGTGCTTTGCTGCCATTTTCTCTACAGAGAGAGAGAAAGAGATACGGTAGTGCACCATAATCTTTCTGGAAATAACGCTTTGAATAGAGCTTCCAATTAAAAATCCTCAATTTTTAGCCATTTATTCTTCTGATTGCCTCGACTTATGACCACATTAAAAACTCATAAATCATAATTGCAATCCCAGTGGGAGAGGCAATCAAAAGTGATGCTGCAGTGAGCCTGTTAATACCTCTTCTTTTAATCTTGGACATTTTTTTTTTGTCTCATTACACGGGACGCCAATCAGCTCTGCAGCAATGTTGCGGTTCCGAGTTTTCGGCTCTAACTGATCAGTGTCCCGGCGGTGGCGGTGGCGACGGCGTGCAGCTTTTGTAATGAGGGGGGGAAAGACTGCTCTCATCTCTGTGTGGTTTCTGCCTCCTGTAACCCCTGTGGCTTCCTGGTACCTGTGACTCATCCGATCCCTCTGGACGGCAACACCCCCCCTCCCACCCTGGCTCTGGGTACAGGCCTATTGAGGGGTTCCTCCTGGTTGAGGGGTATGAGTCAAGTGCCACGACAGGGGGGGAAGCGCGCAGCTGAGGTAAACAAATCCAGAGCCTCCCGACGACCTGTCACAACATGTTCCATGAGCAGGCTGGATGACTCAATCACTGGGTATGTGGGACATATGGTGCCACCGGTCACAGTAAAATTAATACCCTGTGAATCATACCAGCAGCTTGGCAAGCAGCTAGATGGCGCACAGGAGGTGCGGGCCAACTGTGCACACCTACTTGGTATTGTTTGCACTGCTTCACAAGCATATGGAAACTAAAAACTTGGGTTTGAAACTACACAGATATATGTTTTGTATTTTTTTTTTTAAAGTCTGGCTATGGAGGGGGGGGGGGGTTCATCACCTTAAGTAAATGTGATAATTAATGCCGCTTTACGCTCATTTCACAACTTCCCTTTAATGTTTACATTGCTTCAGAGTCTGTATTCCTCCTCTAAAATTGTCACATTATATTTCTGTGTCAACTCAACATGGTCGCAGCTCGGCGGAGGCTTAATATAGAGGTACTCAAGTCTGCCAAAAGGTAAAAAGACAGATGGGATGCGTGAGTGGAGTCAAGGGAGGGAAAGAGAGAGACAGAGAGAGAGGGATGGTGACAGCCAGGGGAGGAAAAAAAGAAAAGAAAAGGGGAGATGAAGGGATGAAATTCAACCTCAGTGACAAACTGGCATTGAAGAGGGGAGTGAATGTGAGAGGACTCAAAGATCTAAGAGACAAGGGAGCAAGAGCAAAGGAAAGGAAGGAGAGGGGATGAAAGGCAAGAGAGCAAGAAAAAAAAAAGAAAAGGAGATGGAGAAAACGAGTGAACGTATGTGCGAGGAGCAGATTTGAAGGAGGAGGAGGAGGAGGAGGGTGGGGAGAGAGAGAGGCAGAGTGAGAGACAGACAGACGCGATGGGGTGAGTGACAGACCGTCACTCTGCTGGGTTTTGAAGCCCGGTGCTCTGCGGCACAGCTGTGATATGGTTGGAGAACAACCCTGGTGCTCCTCCACAGTCCCGTAGGAAGAGAAGTGCTCTGTGATTGCATCCACATTGTTAAAAATAGATGGCGCGGTAGGTTATGTAAACAGGCAGGTTTTTACACAGCGTCGCCGGCGCCGCATCTTACTAATTGGCGATGGTTTCTGCATAAGGGAAATAAAGTATGGAGGTCTGGCTGTTGTTATGTGTGAAGTACTTTTTTTTTTTTTTTCCTGCAGGTGATGAAGTTGAGTCTGAAAGCAAATTACAATGCGAGTTATAACTTCTCTCAAGCATGCGAGCGATTAAGTAAACGGCTCAGCTCAAACCGGCTTCATTAACAATACAGCACCCATAAAGCTCTTCCATGACACCAATTACTAGTAACTTTGAAGTTTCATTCTTACATTAAAGACATTAAAACATCAGAAACTGTACAACACTGGAATTTAAAACATTGCTGGGCAGGAACAGCTACTTTTATTTCCACATTCAAGGTCAGATAGAAAAATCATTTTCAACAGAGGAGCAACTTTTTCTTTGGTGCATGACTTTTCCATTATATCAGACTTTTCTCAAGGGTGCGCTTAAATACTTTGTAACCTGAGAACAACTTGTGTTCTATTTTCGCGCATCAAGTGAAGACGTTCCAAAATAGCCCCTAATTAGTTTCTGCTTCCACAAGCTTACAAGTGCATGTAATTGTTCCCTTAATGGCTACTCCATCCCAGTGAGAAGCCAACGAGACAAAATGGCCCCGAGCTTCATAGGCGAGCACTAGCCCCCCCCCTCCCCGCCCGCCTCCCGCTAATACTGCAGATTTATTTCTCCCACACTAAAAATAACAATTTAACTCCTGAAAGACACCCGGAGGTTGAAGATTGGAACAAATGAATTATTTTTCCTTTTTTTCAAATCCAGGTGAAAAGCGTAGCAGCTCTGCCGCGTCGACGTGAGCTTTAGTAATTTGACAGTTTTAATACCTGATGTCTGCGCGCTGACAGACATGGTTAGCAAACAGAGCATGAACACGCGAGTGTCAGGACGCACATGCTCACACACACACACACACACACACACACACACACACACACACACACACACACACACACACACACACACACTCGAGTTTATGTGGTGTGTGTGTGTGTGTGCAGGGTTCTGGCTGTTGACTGAGTGAATTCAATCATGTACACTTGTTATTAGGAATTTGCATAATATTCCACCTCAGTGCTCAGCCAGTTGGATGCGGTTTAATATATGCACACGAGCTAAGGTGATATGGTGTAAATGTAACAGATCCATTCCAATTGAAAAGTAGTAGTAATGAGAACTGCATTTCATTCCAGGTGTGCCGGTGCATACAGAGCATAGATTTCATTACAGTTTTGATTGAATACTGGTAAATTAAGCGTGCGGTGGCATCTGGCAATCAGAGCCACACTGTCTGTATGAAGTCCTTCAATATTTACACCTGTGCCTTAAAGGGGAAGTCAAGTTTTCACGCAGCAGTATACATTTGGGTTTGTAACACTCATACAACATGTAGTTTAGTTAAAGGGTTGCTTCGCCCAGGTTTTGTTTGTGCTGATAAAAGCATAAAAAAATTTCATTTGAAAAACTCAAAAGCTGTGTGTCTTTCTAAGAACAACCTACAAAACTCGGCCAGTTCTTTTTTTTCTTGTAAAACGGATTCCAGGTGAATTTTTCAAATGTGACTTCTCATTACTTTTACCAGCACAAATGAAATCCAAAGTCATTATTGATATCATATTATGCCAATATCATCATATCGGGGTGGAGGCAAACATTTCCTGAGACATCTCAAACATCATAATACCCAATCAAAACCATCTGCATGGTGAAACAAGGGTCAGGTAGGAGCGTGGTATTTTTCAATCTGGGAAAAGCGACCCTTTAAACTGGCACCTGCTGAACTTATCACAAGCCGTTAAACCAGGCAGAGCACATGCACTGGGTGATGTCTGTCTTTTCTTTTTTACATGCAGTTGCATCAGAAACTTAAAAAAGGAAGAGCTGTGTATTTGCCATTCAGTGGCTGGTAAGGCAAAAATGGTTCCAATGCAAAACCTCCACCTGTTGACGATCTGATTTGAGAGGAAAAAGGCAGCACTGGAAGAATCTTGGCTTTACCGACCGACTTAAAGAGACAGTCCACACCAAAGTCAGCTTTCTTACATATGGTGAAGCGTTTACCTCATTCTGGTTCTGTTCTACCTTTATAATAGAAAAGAAATACTGTATATTGACCGTAAACGACCCTCTCTGACCCATAATAACAATCACCATCTGGTGCACACTTATCTTTGAACCGCACTGTTCGGAAGTATAACATTTGTTTTCCAAATAATCTTTGTTTTACAGCTGAGTCTTTCTGTTGAAGCACACATCTATCATTGTGTCACTGTCTTTGGAGTGAACTGCTGCTTTAAGAGATGGAGAAACTGCTGGCAGGCCACTTAAATACCTGTGCACAGTTTCAGCCATCGGCTGTAAATCCCGAAAGGCAGATCATAAAAAAGACGGTGAAAAGGTTCAGTGAGAGAGAATTCAACAAAGGAGGCAGGTACATCTAAAGGGTTAGTCCAACTCAAACAAGGAAAAGAAGAAAGAAAAAGAAAACAGGCAGGTAAAACGGGAGAAATCCTCCCCAGAGGTCAATGAGACAGATTAAAGGGTAAGGGGTTAGGGCTAAGAGCCAGGACAACTGCGTGGGTGGATTTGATCACTGTGGGCCCCGTGGATCGCTGTGACGCCGAGAGCCGACAACTCTCCATCCTGACACCGAGCTGAGCTTTAATGGCTGACATGGAATAAAAAGCCATTAAAAAAGTGCCGGTTATGGAAAGTGGTACGTGTAATGCCTTTAAGGTTAGTTTTTACAGCACATTGCAGAGTGTGTTTTTGTAGTAAAACATGATGTCACTTATAATTACTGTAAAGTGCCCGTGAGCTGAGCGGAGGGGAAAAATGGCCCAGTTCTGTGTGACCTTTAATGAGCGCCATTACACCATAACTATGACTCAGGGAGTCCAAATTGGCAGCAAGGTTTCAAAGTGTGTGTGTGTGTGTGTGTATGCGCACAAATTGGTCTGACTTGTGATAAATCATTTAAGAGTAGCCAGAAGGGTTAAAAAGAAGATGAACGGGCTGAATGAAGAGTGGCAGCCGGCAGTCACACTGAGCAGTCATAAAGAACGTGATCTGGATGCGCTGCTTCAATCTGACCCTGAAAGATCTCGAAATGTATTAAATATTTTAATGTTCAACTTCACACACGGTCCGAGGTTTGAAGCGAGTGACAGCTGCTGAAATTCAAAAGTCCAACCTCAGAAAAATTTGTTGAATTTGTGGTTATTTCTTTACACTGCTGTGGACTGGATGGTGTTTAATTATTTAGTATTTCTAAACATTGAATACTTTTACTTACTTATACTTATTTATATTTGTGCTTGATTCTTTGTAAAGATTATATTTGAGAAGGTTTACGTTTAATATTAAATCCTATATTTTTACTTGTTATTGCTTGTTTTTACTTATAGAAAGTAAAAAAAAAAAATCAAATAAAAACTATAAAATATATGAAATAAAAACTAAAATATTAATAAGTGATAGTGATGTGTAGTGAAGCTCCTCTGAGGAGCAGATATAGTGACGGTGGTTAGAGGGGACACACAGTCAGAGCGCTATCAGTGACTGGATGATACAGGCTGTGTCTGTTGCCATGGTCTTCAGAAGTATAAATAACTCTTTAGAAAACTAGCTGGCACCGATGCCCCCCCCCCACCCCCAGGACACCAGCCCCTCTTCATGCAAAGGTTCAGCCCGAGTTCACTTTCTGCTCTCGTCCTGTAGAGTTTTAATGAGTCTGAAAACTCCCGCTTCACTTGATTCTATTATTGAGCCATCTCCCTTTGCATGTCAGCTAAATTAGCTGCTAGCCTGGCTTTTTAGTCCGACCCACGCTGGCTCATCTAAATGAGCAGAAGAGTCACGGAAAAGGTCAAATCACAATGGAGAGCAGGAGAGGGGCAGGAAACAAACCAGAGAGGTCTAGAAGCAGGAGTCCTGAGCAACAGTTTTGCTAACACACAGGTTTTTCTGTGTTCACACTCACAATGGTGCATGTGGGCGTATTCCCTCGTCCAGAAGCGGCTCTAGTGAAACCTGACTGCTGGCATTTTTCTAAATAACAGCGGGTCAACAGGATCCTGCCCCTGCCTTTTAGTCTCCCCTGGTGTTTACATAATCTAATGCAGCTTCCCACATCTCAGCGGATATTTCACCTTGTGGTTTTTATCCGTCGATAACCGAGCCACAGAAATTACACAAACAAATGTGGTGACGACTAACAGGGGTTTATGTTGCGTGACTGCGTTTGTTCTTTCTACTTGTAGCTTTTCGAGTTGATATCTCTTCTGACATTTATGTTTACTCCTGCACGTGTTCTTTAAGAAGGTGTCTGCTGAAACTTTCCTGAGCTGTTGTATCCGTCTCAACTGTCACACATAACAAAGGACGAGTCGCTCCTACAGCCTGGAAACACTGGGTCACTGACTATCCTCACTTCAAAAGATAATTACAGTTTGATTGCACATTTTCAGCCATGAAGGAAATCACCAGCTTAATCTTTAAATATCTGAGACAAGAAGGTGTTGGTAAGAATCCTCCTGAAGGCGGAGTCCAACATGGAGTTAACCTTTGATATATGATGTGGAGGGGCTTACAAATGATTCAACGCATCTTCACAGCAGATCCTGGATGTTCATGAATTCCTAAACATAAACCCAGGCAGTCTGAAGGGAATACTACAGACATGTAGTATCTGGTCTGTTGTTGGGAACTGATGAATTCTTAATACTTCTGGTCAGGTTGTTAAACATATCATTTGGTCAGCTGACTGTCACTGTCTGTGTATTTTCACGGAGGATGTTTTGACCTGTCACAGTGAGGAAAGTGCAGGTATACGTAATAAATGTAATGACTGTGTCAGGATCCTGTTTTGCTCACACAGTCATAAAAAGCTGTGTCCCGATTCAGGAGCCGCATCCCTCAGAGGACGAGGGCAACGAAGGTGCGGTCACTCTTCGCCGTCACTCGTAGACTCCCTTACTGTTGCATTGCAAAGTGCTGCTACTGTCGCCTAGCAACCTCGACAACACATAACTTTTTTCCTTCACAAAAACATGAGGTTTTAAGGCCCTTGGTTTTAACAGTTGCACCGTTAGCTGTTTGAACTGAGGTGACGTGACACCCAATACTTACATTTAAGAGTGTAATCCTCAGGCTCTCTGTCTGTGTTGTTTGCTTTCTTTACTGCTGTGCAATGAATCTTGGGATAGGTTGGGCAATGAGGGGTCTAATGTTTGTTGTTTCCTTTGTTGCTGAGGAAAATGAGGACGCATTTGAAGGAGCCTTTGAAATGGGACAGTCTAGTCGCGCCACTCTGACGCAATCAGTCTTCAATGCAGCCTCTGAAGGACGCGGCCCCTGAGCTGGGACACAGATATTGTCATGGCTGTGGGACACCTGAATGGAACAGGGCAGATGTAGTTGATGTTACATTAACGCTTGCTGGTCAGGTCGTCTGATGACGAGGCGGGTGTTGCTAAAACTCAACTAGCGGAGTTGTTTCTAAGACTTTGTGGCCGCGTCCAGGTCGAGTCTTCAATCCTTTGCCGATGTCAAACACGTAATTAAAGCAGTGTGTCAGCAGCATCTGCAAGTCGTCCATTAGTGTCTAAACTTGATGCTCTCAGCTACAGCTGTGCACTCAGAAGTGTTTTAATGGCGGTCGTAGCTGAATACATAATTAATATACCATAGGTACGGTGGGCACTCTGGAAGGAAATATACTGGACGCCGACAGAGACGCTTCACGTATAGACGAGTCAGAGCCATTACACTGCCGGAGTAGACAGCTGTATTGATTAAAATGCAAATCTGCTTCTTAAGACTGAAAAACATGTCCGCCGTAGACACGCTCTAAAGTCAAGTCTCGGGACCTTCTCTTTATCAATAATGTTTTTTTGAAGTGACACAAAGTCTCTGTTTTATTTATTGCTCCACATTTTAACCTGATGAAACCAAGTGTTGGTCTTAAATCTGGTTGAGTTTGCTCTCGTGGTTGTACGTGTACAATAACGTTAAATGATCTCAGCCTGATGGCGTGTTGGTGAGGTGACCTGATGTGATTTGACTAAAGAGCAAAGACAAGACGATTTTCTTTGCTACAAATACACGTGTCCATTTAACTGTCGTGTCTCTCTCACTTCTCTTCAGGTACCTTTGTCTCTCGTGGCTGGTTGCTCTATTTTTGTCCCCTATCAGACTCCTACCGGCCCACCTTGTGGCTGCTGGGAGATTTGTGACCCAGCTGTAGAGCCTCTCCAGAAAGCACCGACACAAAGGCCGATATGTGGTGAGAAATGGACAGGAAGTGAGCGATAGATTGGAGGCCCCCC
>NW_019525335.1:64057-64206 GCF_002814215.2 Seriola lalandi dorsalis
GGGGGCCCCCCCCCCCCCCCGAACGGTGATACTGTTACTTCCACACCAACTCCTCTCCCGCCTTATCAACCCGCCTGCCCAGCTCCTCTGATTGAAGCGGCTGCATCACAGTGGCCAGCTGAAATAGATTGTGTTGCTGTTTCTAGTAC
>NW_019525335.1:64226-66893 GCF_002814215.2 Seriola lalandi dorsalis
CCCCCCCCCCCCGGCTCTGCTCTTGCCCCTGCTGGTTATTTATTTGTTATGGCCTTTTCTCATTTGAGCCTGAACAGCTCATCATTGCAGCCACAGAGTCTGCCTGTGTGAATGGAAGCCTCTTTCACCCGCTGAGGATTTATGGACTTCTGACACGGCGCCTGTACAAGCAGCGAGCAGAGGACAAACTCTGCCTTGTCCTCCCTGAATCACGTCCACTTGAGCTGTATCTTCTCCCTAAAACATGCAGGAATCTGCTCCCTCTGGAGAGGAGTCACCATAAACTTTCTCCCTCTCGCTCTGCAGCTTGTTTCTTTACATGTTTGCTTGAGGGTCACGGAGGAAGATTTCTTGCACTTCTCATCGTGGCTACACGGCTCTTTTCCTGCTCGCGGAAGGTTGTAATGTTAATCAGTATGAGTGTGAACTGTCAAATTAAAAATGTAAGAAATAATGAGACTCCAGCCTATAAAGATAAAGGTGTAATTAAATATTCAAGAACTGGTTGGAGTTTTATAGGTCGTGTCATTTACGGGGGCGGCTGGGTGCTGCCGTATAAGCTGCTGAAGATGCTGCTGGATTACAGGTTCGATGCCTTTAACGGCGTGTGAATTAAGACCCGAAGTGAAAGCAGAACTTCCAGTTCCAGAAGGAAACATTATTCAAAATCACTCTGACATTTGTTATTTTGCAAATTACAAACATCCAGCTTAACAATATAACCTTTAGAGCTAAATGACTCGTCAATTAAACTTTTTTTTTTTCAAGCACAAATAACAAATTTAACACTGAAGTACGAGGAGATGCTGCTTTTCTTTATGTCACATTGTAGTAAACTGACAATTTGCTCTATAAGGTTTAATAGACCAAACTGTTCAGGCATGTGTGGTGCCTTTCGCTCCGCGGCCTTTACAGGGCTGCTAAATGTTTGAGAGACGATAGCTGATATCCAATATTGCTGATTCTGTGATATGAATGTTTTCAGTGGTCTTAACTGTTCTTGGAAGAACGACATTGATGAGCAAGAAACTGACAGTGACAATGCATCCATCCATTTCTGTGGCTGTTTGTAGTAAACACTTGTCTATAGTGTGTGTGTGTGTTATCGGAGGCAGAGTGGTGCACGGCTGATACACTTTGCTCTTGATTTCATTTAGCAGCCATAATAATTCACTTTTTCACACTTTTTGACACGTAAATTTAACTTTTTTTGTGTGATTCATTGGCTTTTTTGTGGATAATTATTTAACTTGAAGAAAGCCTCAATTTTTGTATTAATATGATTTAGTAATTTACCTTGGATTATGGGTTAGTAAATCCAGGGAACACATTAAATCTTTTCAGACAGACTGATGAGAGAGACCCCTGGTGACACACTGCACTGAGTCACACTGTAGAAACCAGCAGAGCAGCAGCTGGAGGTTCACATCAGGACTTCGGCTCTCTGTACTTTCAAAGTCCCTGTTAGCTGTGGAGGGAAATGACTTTTGCGTTGTTCTCTAAGATGGGAGCTGGAAAATTATAAATGTAAATGAACGGTCTCGGAGAGAGAGGCAGAGATGTTACCTGGCTTGTGCTTTGAATTTTTTTGCGAGTGTGTTTGGGAAAACATTGAGGGAATATTTGAGTTGACGAGCTAAATAAAAGATGAGGGGAAGTTCATGTGGGAGCAGCGTTGTTTAGACTCAGGTTGATTTGAGGAGTTAATTAGTGCCAATGCGGTATCTATTTAAGTCATTAAATCTTTCACATTCATGGCCGTTGTAATGAGCACATTGAGATGTATGGCTGAACATAAGGGAACGACATGATCCTCCGCTAATATTCTCCAAGCCCTCTCCGGCTAAAGTCGAACACTTATCATTCAGTATCCTACCATCGCACCACGCGCGGCTTTAAGTCGGCGGGAACCATTAAGTGAAGCTGGTCGGGAAATCGTGCATCACGTCATGTAAAGCTGAGACTAATGAAGTGTATGGATCAAAAAAAAAAAAAAAAGAAAAAGAAAAATCAATTAGCAATACTCGCTGCCTTTATCTAAGAGATTGGTTTAACTGGAGAGTTAAGTGTTAGTGAGCTAATGAAAGTGATACATCACCCTGGAAGAACATTCAGCATATTAGCATGCATACCGCCACACGGGTTCATGAATGGTCAGCCTCTGACAGGAGCTGCTTTTACTGGTCAGGACTCCTTTTCTCAATCACTTTTTTTTTTTTTATAGAGCTGGTTTGAATTTGTCTCCGCTGTCATTTCTACATCAGCTGTTTGAAATGAGTGCCATCGCTACGGAAACACAGGTCACATGATTTGAGCTGATACGGTGGAGGTATGCGTGCTGAAAATGGGAGATCTGTTTTACCAGAGTGAAACTTCAGTTTTTGATTTCTGTTAGTGGTCAGTCTGGTTAGAAGTGTGCGGTGAGGCGTTCGGGGCCCAGCAGTGCAAAACCCTGCAGGTCAGAGTTCACTGAGGGCACACATCCCTCCCCCTTACCCTCCATCTCCACACTGATTGGCTCCGAGTCAGGTGACCCTTGTTCCCCCACTGGGGGAGGGCCATCAGGACCTGTACCTCTTTCAGGGTCACCTGCCTCCTTTGGGAATGCCGCCCCATGATAGGTTGTGCTGGCGCTTGTGGGTGTGGTCTTCCCTGTGGTTGTAATGA
>NW_019525335.1:66913-72072 GCF_002814215.2 Seriola lalandi dorsalis
GGGGGGTGACAGAGTGAGTGATTAGTGAAATGTGAATCAGCCGGGACAATCAACTGCAGAAAAATGAGGGTGAGTCCTGAGTGGAGAGAAAACCGTCACCCGTTAACACAAAGACCCAGTGATGATAGTGAGCAACGTGATGGGCACACAGAGCAGAAGTTAATTCATCCATCATTTCCCCTCCCCACAGATACACAGTCATTTAATAGTGCTGCAGTGCACTTTACCAGCTGCTTAATACCCCCATCCAGTCCCCGGGACATTGGTGGTTTTGGGATTCCGATGTTCACAATGACACATCCTTGAGTCCTTGAATATTTCTGTCGGTGCAGTTATCATCACACTCAAAAATAAATAATAATAGATGTTTTAAAAAGCATTTGACTCTTTAAACAGTCGCTCCTCCGCTTGGCTGACTGGACCATTATAAAAGTATAAAGTAAACTAACATTCCTGAATGGTATGTGAATTTTACACCTTGCAACGAGGAGGTTTGGGCATTTTAACAATATGAAACTCTTGGGTATTTTTTTGAACTTCAACCGCCCCAAACCACCATTAAAACTCGTCTGCATCCGCTCAACTAAGTGTTTTCACAGATAAGTTGAAATAGATACTGGTAATGCCTTTTTTTTTTTTTTTTTTTTTCACCGCAGCTCTTTTCCACTACCTCAACACGCTGAGCTGTTTCACAGAGCACTGCGTCACCTTGAGGCAGAGCAGCAAACATTATGACGGGCGCATTTGGAATCATTTCAAACATATGCCAAGAAAACACGCCGGGCATTAGCTGCCACAGGCCTTGTGTTATCAAACATATTCATCTCAATGACACGATCCACATCTTGATTGCATTATTAGCTCTCTGTTGTCCTTGAGGTCCGGCGAGCAGCATGCTGCTATTGGCTTGTGCCCCTGAGCTAATAAGCCAGCCGTAATCATAGCATTCTGCAGAGCTCACACCAAGACCGGAGGAAGAGGGCTCGTTCTCTCTCTCACTGTGAGCCAGTTGACAACGTTCACTCTGAATGAGGGGCCCCCGTCAGTTCACCATCTGCGCCGGGCAAATTAAAACCGTACACCAGGGCGTGTTTGGCCCTGGCATCTCGGACAATAGCTCCAGGACTTCATCATCACTTCAATTTATCACAATTGTGTTATTCTGAGAGTGCACGTAGGATCACTTTGTTTATCCTCGTTTACTGTTGAGGTACAAAAAAAAAAACGCACGTTACACAACAGAGGAACATTTGATTACCTACACAAGCAGGCGTTCGACTCGAGTCCTTCTCTCTGCTGGCTGCGATTGTTTGGGTGACAGGGAAGCGGAAGAAAGGAAAAAGGCCGAGCCTTTGGAGCACTTTGGAACAGGCGACGAAGCCCCAGTGTGACAACAGCTTTGTTCGGCATATGGGTGTTTTATTGTCTAGGAAAGCTGATAAATGATCTTCAGTGCAGAGACTTAAAAGGCTTTTTTGTGTGAATCAGCTAGAAAAAAAAATATAGGCTCCAAAAAAAATAAAACCCAAAAAACAACAGAGACAGAATCTGACTGCGTGTTGAAAACTTCAAATAGTGCAGTGAAGCATCAGGGTGGCGAGAGCCCCATAGGATTAAGCAGTGGGGTTGCTCATCAAGTCTTGCTACCGACTGAGTGGTAATTCCTCCAGCAGGGAGGCTTTAGAGACTACTGAGGCATTGTGGGACGGTGGAGGTCTGGGCCGAAGCCTCTGGCAGACAAAGTGGCCTCTGTTCTGAGAGAGAGATTGGAAGAGATGCAGGATGGATGGTTCTGCTGAGCCGTAATGGCTGACATCTTCCAGCATGATGGGCTCAGTGCTGATACTAATCACTGCATTGGATCAGCCACTGCCATTAGCTCCCCTGTGTCCCAATTTGTTCAGCGACAAAGAGATCTGACTTTGAGCAAGTCTTATAAAACTCCTCAAAAAAGTTGAGGCGGGCGCTTCAGTTGTGTAGATAAAGGCAAACGAGGCTGGCCGACAGCTATCTGATTGAAAATGAATGTTTTGAATGCCGCAGCGGAAGAAAATCGCCCCAGCACCACCTCCTCGACCCTCTCCGAGGGCGAGCCAGCTTGGCGGTATATTTCTGTTTCTGTTCCAGCCATGCCAGGGGCTGTGCGGCGTGGCCGGCAGGGGAGTAATGGGACGTGACAGGGATGATGATCCTTCTTGATACAGGGCATTAGGCAGCCTGGCCAGCGGAGCTCCTGGTCCATCAAAGGAGCGATGCTTCAGACAGTGGCTTCAATGTTTAAGCTGCTGAACTGGCTGAGAGGGAGAGATGAGCGGCCATTCAGCTGCCCCAATAAAAAGCTTCTGTAACCTCCCACGTGGACAGTTAGTAAAGACATTTAATTTGTAGGCGTGTAAGTGATGATTTGTATGTACGTTTTTAACATCATGGCTCTTATTTTATTTTATTTCATTTTTACAGTTTTGGCCCTCACTTTTATTTTATTATACTTTTGTTCTCTCTTACTCACCCATTTCATCATCGTGAGAAAAACAGAACCATTAGGGAAAGGAAGCAGATGATCATGCAGGGTGTAAACAAGCCTCAAATTTTTTACCAAACTTATTTGGGGGAAAAACAAAGGAAAACAAAAAGTAAACACCCTTTTTGATTTGGATTTTGCAGACAGACTTCCTGGTTAATCACACCTGGCTCCGCTTAGTGTTTCACCTTCAAAAAAGGTGCTTTAGATAAACTTGTGTTTGATTATCTGTCTAGTCATGTTCTCTGCTGTAGTGACGGCGCAGCATCCCAGGATTTCAACAGTTCACTTTGTGGGAAAACTGTGAACAGAAATGTTGGAAAGTAAACCTCGGAGAGCAAAACAAAAAAAAAACAAAAAATGAAAATCAAATTTCTCATTTACTGGAAACCCTGGCTGTTGACAGACAGAAAACAGCTGTTGGAAGAATCAAACCACGACTTGTTTGTGCGTCTGTAGGAACTAGTTTCCTTAGAATCCTTCTGGAGCGTAAGACTGCCCACTCGCCTTTAACCTGTCAGTGCTCGGCTGAGGCGGCTAAGTGAAAAAGACAAAGACGTGTCCACTGACCATACGCTGAATCTAGTGCCGTGTTTTGCTTGCGAGTGGTCGCCAGGACATCTGGAGAAGAGAAACACATCAAAACAACATCAGTGTCTGTGTCAGTGTGTGTGTGTGTGTGTGTGTGTGGGGTTATTCTTTGTTAAAAAATTCCTGGTGTCTGGGCTACAATTCAATCATTTCTAATGGGAGACATGTATTGTTGAATCTGTCCCGTTTGCAGTTCTCATCACATCCCAGGCACACGAGCTATAAACAACCCACTTTCTCTTACAAAAAAAACAACAACAACAAAAAACAACACTTCTATGAGCAGACGCTTAATTAACATAGAAAGATTGAGAACAATATTCCAGCAGGGACTGTGAACGGGGGTGGACAAACTACTCTTCAAGCTTCTTCAACATGAACTGAATTGCTGCCCTCATTGAAATAAATACATCATAATGCACCATTATAATTTGTTAGAGCTGAAATCACTTGTGCCTGCTGTCGCTCTGCCATCGAGATCTGATAACAGTAGCTCTCTCTCTCTCTCTCTCTCTCTCTCTCGATTTCTTTATTGCTTATGTAAATCACTGAGAAAAAATAAATGTTTCCATCTCACCGTGGCAGGTATCAGGGTGCTGATGGTAGCCGTTCTCCACATCCTGTTCAAACGCGCCTCTGAAGAGGAACACACACACACACACACACACACACACACACACACACACACACACACACACACACACACACGCACACAAAGACAAAGAGGCTGGTCAGTAAATTTGCATCTTCCCCCAAAGTCTTTCCCAAAATTGGTTTTGTTGATGAGGGGTGCTTAGAGACGAGGGAGGTAAGTGCACTGTAGCAAAACGTAATTTGTTTTGTGTCTGGTCGAGGTCAGGGTGTGTATGTGTGTATCTCCTATTTGTTGTTTGGACACAGTGGCCAGACCTGAAGGGAAAATCCATCCTCCGATCTGCTCACAAGGACGTATATCATCTATTCTGTGGTGTTCAGCAGATTCTAAGAGTTACTTTGTGATGAAAAGTTGCAATTTCCTTTTGTATGTCCTCACTTTCACCCTGCCTCCTCCGCCTGCACCTCAGCTAGTCATTTTTCTATATGCTCTAGATCTAAGCCCCTCTCTCTTCATGCATGGCCCTTTCTGTGGCTGCACTGTATTTTAGTCTGCTGAGGCTACTGCTGGTGAAATAGCTACCTGCCGTTTGCCCGCTCTGCAGTGAATGTCTCGCTGTATGATTGTTGCATGTCAGTGAAAGAAAATAGTCTGAAGGAAAAGTGTCGTTTCAGAGCAACCAACACAAAAAGCCGTCATTTATGTGGATATCCTCCCGGAGAGTGGAACACATTAAGTCAGTGGTCGGAAACATCGAGTTCACACATGAAGTCAGGAGCAGCAGCAGCAGCAGCAGCTTGCCACACACACAGACCAGAACTCGCTCTCTGACTCTCACCGTCCGGTCCAACATAAGCTAGGAGTTATCAGACCCCGGCAACACTGAGCTGATAATGTGCCAACAAGTGTCCAGGCCCAAGGAGAAGGAGCACAAACGCCTGAAGGATGCACTTAAAGCCTGCGGATACTCTGACTGGACCTTTGTGAAAACAGCCGCAAGGATCCAGGATGAACCCCGACAACACGTCGACATCATCATCATCATCCCAGATGTGTCTGGAGGATCTGAGAAGCTTCAACAAGCACCACATCCCTGTGTCTTTTAAACCCAGCAACACACCGAGACAAAAACTGGTGCCATAAAATGACTGGACGCCCAGAGCAGCAAAGCAGTGAGGAGTGCACAGACTTAGACATTGATGAAACTAAACAACCATTAAAGGAACTCAACATGGGAAGCCCCGTCCTCGGGTCAACACCATACAAACACAGATACAAGTGGGGCAGTTCTGTGTGTAAGACTGTTTTAATGGGACACAAATAATACAGCGGTGCCAATAAACAGTATATTAATTGATCTTTCACTTCTGGCAATGCATGGGGCAGCCATCTCGGATTTTGAGGTCGAGGTTCTTCTGACTTTCGGAGTCTGAAATCTGACTTCAGGGGTCA
>NW_019525335.1:72092-102826 GCF_002814215.2 Seriola lalandi dorsalis
CCCAAGGAGAAGGAGCACAAACGCCTGAAGGATGCACTTAAAGCCTGCGGATACTCTGACTGGACCTTTGTGAAAACAGCCGCAAGGATCCAGGATGAACCCCGACAACACGTCAACATCATCATCATCATCCCAGATGTGTCTGGAGGATCTGAGAAGCTTCAACAAGCACCACATCCCTGTGTCTTTTAAACCCAGCAACACACCGAGACAAAACTGGTGCCATAAAATGGGAAGCCCCGTCCTCGGGTCAACACCATACAAACACAGATACAAGTGGGGCAGTTCTGTGTGTAAGACTGTTTTAATGGGACACAAATAATACAGCGGTGCCAATAAACAGTATATTAATTGATCTTTCACTTCTGGCAATGCATGGGGCAGCCATCTCGGATTTTGAGGTCGAGGTTCTTCTGACTTTCGGAGTCTGAAATCTGACTTCAGGGGTCACTTCCAGTTGCAATTTCTGACCGGGAACACGGAAATTACGACTTCTCGGTTCAAACGGAACCGCACCATCTAAACCAGTCAGTCCGGACTGAAGAAAATTCACTGCTTCACCTTTCCTTGGACAAAAGCTGCACAGATTCAAGACAGGAACAACATTTTTTCACTTCCTGTTCTTACCATCTCCTGCAAGAACACAGTGACTAAATACTGACTGAATATTTTTTTTATACACACACATGGATGAGCACTTTGTGATTGTATGTAATTAAATTAACTGAGACTTATTCGAGCAGAAAAGGGGCAAATAAAAGCTCAATCACGTCAAATAAATCCTTTAAAAAATGTTTTTACTTCGCAATTTCAGCCGCCCTGAACTTGCTGCTGTGCAATCCAAATCCTCTTTATTCGTCTTTTGAAGCACTCCTGCAAACCGACACGGAAACTCAATCTGACATGCTACTCTGATGAAAATGTGCCTGCGATTGATAGGCGGTTCTCTCTCTCCAATGGACACGCCATCTTTCACCTCCGAGTCAATCAGAAATCGAAGGCTCATCCAGACGCATCCATTTCAGCGGCTGAGTAATGAGATTGAGCTGACGCATGGTGGAGCGGAAGCCCTTCTAGCTGAGCGGAGCTTTTGCATCAACGCCAACAATCCTCCCACACGTTGTAATGAACCAAATAAAATAGACATGGGCTCAGATACTGCACAAGCACAAGTGTAATGATCCGGGATCCATGCAGAGACACTTTGTACAGGCATGCACGCACGCCTACTCTATAACAAACCAATTAGTTCCTTATATAACCTTAACACAAACCTACATCTCACACAGATTATATGCAGCATCTATCTATAATTAGCAAGCAAACCACACACACACACACACACACACACACACACACACACACACAAACACAAACACACACACGCACACGACAAATGCATAATCTTTGCACATACATTTTTAGAGACTCACAATCCTCAACACAAACATACTTTCAGCTCCAGAGAGAAACAATGGAGGTCTAAATTGGTGGCAGAAGCCAGTGAACAGGAAAAGATCGAGAACACCGAACCCGGCTCGAAGAATTAATCCCCTCAATTTCTCTCCTCAGTGTGTGTTAAAGCTGCAACTCTGCCGGGTTTTAGAGATGTGTGTTTTGCAGAACCTGCTGCAAAGAGGCTGCTTAGCACACAGATACACACCTAGTGCAGTAAATTACACCCTCTGTTAGTCGCTAAACCCCCCCCGCCCCGCCCCCCTTTATAGTAAGTTCCTTTGCGTTTTCTTCAGACAGGGTCGGCGTGAGACAGGAGGCGATTATCAAATCAAGACCGCCAGGCTGACGCTGAGTTTTCATACGGAGAATGAAAGTCTGGCAGAGAACAAACTTAAAAAAAAAGAAAAAGAAAATATATCTCTCACAATAATCGCACCACAAACGGTGCAGTCACATCTACGGCGCGCTGGCAAGCTGCAGCAGCAATAAAATGCCTTGATGTATCAGTGGGTAGAGATAGATGATCAATACATGTAGTAATTCACATTTTATTTACGTGTTACTGGAAACACAACTTCTATTGTTGCTCTGGCTCTGACATATTCCTTCATCGCAACCCACGTGGAGTTTGCAGTTTATTCCTTTTCAGCTTGTCAAGCTAGCAAAGTGCTGCAAACACCGGAGTCTGCTCTGTGACATCTGATGTGAGCCTCTCTAAAAATCAACAGTGCTGTTGTTTTAGAGAGGTAGTTTTTAGTTTTACTTTTAGAATAAAATACGATGGTAGTGGAGCAGAGGCATAAAGAAATATCAGGCTGTGGTTATTTACAGTATTTGTCAGCAGGACGGCCGTGTCTCAATTCAGGGGCCACGTCCACCCCTCCGGAGACCGTGTAGACGGTCCGGTCTACGGAGGATTTCCTGTTCACGCTCGGCCGCTGCTTCATTTGCGGAGTCTGCCTCATTCTCTTTTTGAAAAGTGATTCATCATTGGCATGCACTGAATCTTGGGATAGGTTGGGCTGCAAAGGATCCTTGTTGTGCCTGAATTGAGACACAGCTATTGTCGCTTTAAGGCGCTTCAGGAGAACTGATGATAATATTGATTAGGGGTGTAACGGTTCATGTATTCGCGCTGTGCCGCTCGGTACACGATGCGAATTTCTTGTGCTCAAGAAACAACAAGTCATGCAATTTGAAGTTATGGCCAGTTTGCCACTGGGTTACAAGTTTAGTTTAGTTAAATTCATAATAAATGAAAAGAAAGGGAATGTTTCTCACATCGTTTGTTCCACTGTATCGAAAACATACCAAACCGTGGATTCAAAACCGAGATATTTACCGAAATGTGAGTTTTGCGAACTGTTCCACCCCTAATACTGAAAAGACAAAGTTGGTGACACAGTTGCTAAAATTACATACTCCATCTGCCGAAGGGAAAAGCCATTCTCAGTGTTAAGTTGCGCTGGAGGCTTCAAGTTTCCACATCACACCTGTGAAACCATTTCATACGCCCACATGCAAAACTCGGGTTTAAGATCAGCACAGAGGAACTTTCCATATTCAGTGGATGAATATGAAAACAGCTATTTTGGAGCGGAGGGGGACTTTACACACTGAGCTGAAGAGAACCACAGCTTGCAAACACAGTTTAGTTAACTAGTGGGATGACAGGTCACCTTTACGTTTGAAAAAGCACGCCAGACTTGTCAGCGCTCTTCACTGTAATTGACCTTCTCTGGTGTTCATGCACTTGAATAAACAGCTGAACACGACCATCAGGCAAGAATTCATTTTGTTCTGCTCCAAACACACAAGACGCCGCTGGCTGTCAGATATCGACATCTGTCTGCTTTTACCCATAAAGCCCTTGCAGCCTGGGTTTGCGTCCTGCAGCCGGCTCGGTTGCACTCTTACTCTTAGCGAGCATCGTGAGACAATTTGGCCGATTTGAATTTTCAGTTGCCGCGATGATGCGACGCTGCCATCCGAGTATGTTAATGGGATTGTTCTCACTTGGCCAAACAAAGTGACTTTCTTTCCACCTGATTTCACAGTTCTGCCGTGTGATCGTTATTTGTTGTCCTGGCATTGATAATAAAAAAGAGCTTTGCACTCATCGACACAACACTGATTCCATTTAGCAGATCACAGAAAATACAGTTTTGGCCCGTCTCGTTTCCAGGGTTTTAATGAATGCGGTGTTGACTCAACCTTTAATAACATACCGCACAGATGTATTCACTTAAGGTGAGTGTCTGCACAGCGAATTAACACCTGCGGATGAGAGTCCATAAACAAGATAAAATGCAGCCACAAAATAATGATTTCACGAGCAGCCCGAATGATAACATGACGAACTGCATGAATACAGATTTGTTTTCTATCCAAAAGCCGGATGGATACAAAAAAAAAAAAAAATCAATGACCCTCTTTAATTATAAAACACATAAACCCGAACATGACCCAAACATGAACTTTATTTATGGAGGATAAAAACAGTAAATGTATAGATCACACATCACATCATTTAAGACATGGACACATGATTCCAGGGCTGATTATAAATTAGGACTTTGACTGATGACGGATCAGAACGAGCTGCCGTCAGGAGATAAAAACGTACAATGTGTCGTGTTTAACGCTTCTCTAATCACCTTCCCAACACCTCACTCACTGTCCGCCGCTCTCATTACTTCTACTTCTAAACACGTTTGATATTCAGGACTGGACTCCGGACCGCTGACGTTACGCAGCTGGAAAACTTTAAAAATGGCGAGCAAAAGGGTGAGACAGAGCGGTGTGGTGTATTTTATAATCAAATAAATCAGGTTTCAAGTCAAAGCCACAGCTCAGGATCGCACCTCGCTCTGATGAGGTCCTCGGGCTTGAGTCTCTTCATCTCATCCAATATTAGTATTTTAACTCAGTTTCACACGGGATTTTGGGCATTGCCTAATGACACGAGTCTTACAACAGTCTACGTTTCCCCCTCAGTCCTCAGCCGTTCTATCTGTGCTCCTCTCTGACTGCCAGGGTTAAAATAAATTTGTGCACGCTGGTGGAAATAGCTGTTAAGTGTGGGTGTCTATTCGTGTCGGTTTTGAGTAATCCTGGTATTTTCCTCGCAAGGGCAACGCACGTCTGTGGCACACTGTCAAAACACCCACTGTTTTCTATGGAAGCAGCGTCTTAAGACTGGAATACGTCACCGATCTATTTCCCCTGCGGTGATGCGTCTCAATGCTCCAAAACAAGCGCGTTCCCGGACTGACGCGTCCTGTCTAATGTACCTCGACATGTCGAATGGAAACGTGACCACGTGTATTCCTACCACTGGCGAATCGCAACTACTGGCGCTCGGCCTTCGACCAGCCTGTGACTGTGACCTTCCTTCTTAAACATACTTCTATCAGAGAGCTTTTCCTGCTTTCATGTTCCCTTGATTCGCTGTTTGAGCATTTTATTTTTAAATGAAAGCACACGTTAGTGACCCGCTCTCAACCATTCATGTCTTCAGGAGCCAGCGAGCTCGCCGCCGAGTGCCAGCGACAGGCTACTGAAGTGAGGAAGGGTCAGGTCATGGCTTGACGCGCTGTTGGTTTAAGACTTTTTGTGCGAATTGTTAACGATAACAAAAAACACAGAATATCACCAGCTTTATCCACAGAGAAATCTCAACCTGCTCTACACAGCTGACCTGCTTTTCCCTTCCAGTTTCTTTATCCGTCTTCTGTCCTTGGCCGTGTTTTGTTTTTGGCAGTGTGCTTTGGCGACAGTGATGCATTATGGATGACACAAAAAGTAAAACACCCCGAAACGCTATGAAGTTGAGTCGTCCAGCCACACAATCTTTCAACGTGTGAGATGAAAAGACAGAAAGAGAAAGAGGGCTGTGAATCCTCTCCCCCCTCCCTCCCTCTCCCCCTCCCTCTCCTATCCCCTGGATCAGCTACAAATCAGTCATTAAAATTTATGCCACCTCTGGATGAGAAAGGACTGGAGGAAAAAAAAAAAAAAAAGAAGAAGAGGCTGATAGTCCATGAAAACAGTGATGTGAGAGAGGAGACAGTGAGAAAGAGACGGACGGACAGAGAGAGAGAGGGGAGGAAGTCCCAGGAGGTTGATGACTATTGAGCTGCTTCATCTCAGACTCTGGTCAGGCTCTTTCTGCCGCCCGCCTGATTCACACCAGTTCATCCTTCTCTCGCTCCATCTCCGTCCCTTTATCATCCTCCTTTCCTTTCTCCCTTTTCACCAGCTATTCCTCACCTCCTTTCAGTGATATATATATATACATAGATAAAAGATATCACTTAAGGCAGGTTTAAAATCAGATGTCACACAGAAGGCCCGAGCAGATTGTTTTTTTTTTTTTTTTTTTCTCGAATAGAAAAACCGAAATGAAAAACAGATGTTCTGCAATATTCTGCACTTTGGAATCAGAAAAAATTCACTCCCCCCCGTCCTCCCACATTTTCTCCTTTTTCTACCCATTGCTCCTTTTGTTTTCCTTTCACGTTTCCCTCCTTTATTGCATCTCTCTTTACGTCAATTTCCTCTCTCAGTTCACAACTTTTTATTTACCCCCTCTTCTTTGTCCCCTATTTCCTTTCCCTTTCATCCTCTCCTCTCGTTTCCTTTGTTCTTGTCTCCGTCCACACTCCTCTCGCTCTCTGGCAGAGGCCTGATAGTCGAGTCTGCACAGGATATTTTGGCTGATCTCTCTCAGGTTCTGGTCCGTTGGTTTCCAGCGCAGCTCCGTCCTGCACGCTCAACACCGGCTCATAAATCAAACCTCCGCGAGCAGCTTGGAACGCCTCGCCTGCGTGAAGCCACATCGGCACTTCCTCTCTCTCCTCTCTCAGCCTCCAGTGACAGCTACTAACTCCTGACCTCAAACCACACATCTAATCCTAATCTTAATTACATCCTTAACTCAAATCCTGAGACTCGCTCGCACTTAAAGTCACAACGAAAAAATGAATAAAGAGCTTTTTCCATCTTGCTAATTAATAATCTAAAACATTATCTATCAAAATCTCATCACATTTCCCTCTTTAAAAGCAGAACATCTTTAATGAGTAGCTCAGTGTGTACCAACAATTTCTAAACAACGCTGCCTCTTACTCTTTAACATCCTGCCTGTTTCAAACTAATTACATGACACTAATTGAATGATCCACAATATTCCATCTCAACAGGAAGTAGAACATCAACCCCTTCACACCACCGGAGGGAACAACTTCTCTGAAAGGTATCAGACATGGTGTATAGTGGATTTTTGTTACCATTGGGCAAAGCTATGCTAGTTGTTCCCCAATGTTTCCAGAGTTTATCCTAAGCTAAGCTAACTGGCTGTAGTCTTGCTTTTAATGGGCAGACACGGGAGCGGCATCAATCTTCTCATCTGACTCACTTGCTAAAATGAAGACTGAAGAATGAAGTGTAGCGTTCAAGAGGTTGAAGGAATAAAACTTTAAACTTTAAAACTATATATCTTTTGCCATCTGTAGCTCGCAAAGTTTTGTAACTTGCTTCTTCGTAAAGACCCAGAGTCATGGAGGAATACATGTGGAAGAACATAGCAAAAATGTCTTTTCAAACAAGTACATTCCTTTTAATTCACTTCTCCAATGTTGATGTATGGGTTCAATTTGTTCCGAACAAAGGATCAAGGTACAGGAGAGGTTTTAGATGTTTCCATGGAAGTTTTAATGCATCTCTTCGCTGTGACATTGTAACTCCTGTGATTACGGGCTGACAACACCTTCTGTCCTTCAGACTACAAACCTTCAGATCAACCTTAACCACAGGCCTTAAAAACAAGCTCATGCCTGCATGGTGAATATAAACTTTTAAGGTAGGTTAGCTTAGCACACAGCGGGGACACAGCGAACTCAGCTCGGTCTTAAAGGTCACTAAATTTGCATACCCGCCCCTCTAAAGATCATTAAGCAACACATTATATCCTTCTTATTTAATCTATACAAGAACCGCAGTGTAAAAACTACATGTTTGTTGTTTTTACAGGAGGATAATGTGATTATTTCTTTGACGGGCACAGCAGCTTCGTGGAGTCTTGTCATCACCATGAGACTGTCAGACGACCAGCTGCTGGAAACAGCTGGTCGTCTGACAAGACAAGACTCCAGGAAGTCACTGTGACCGGCCGAGAAAACTGGCAAAGTGTGAGAATATTCCTTTAAAAATAAAAAACCTAAAAACAGCCCGAAAAAAAGCATCCCAACTCTGTGAGGGCCTCAAAAACAAAAGATGGAATGATCTAAATAAGAAGCCAAATATCACACTGTCAAATCCACAAATATAAGAGAGCACACAGAAACAAGCATCTGAGAGAAAGGAAAAAAAAATCCTATTAGCCTCTGTGTGTGTGAGGGCAGGGACAGTAATACGTCTGACTGGCCAAGCAGACGATATGCAATAATTCCAGGTCTGCACATTTTCAGCCGTCAAAATAATCTATGGGAAGCCCGTCGTCAGGGGAAGTGATGCTCTCTGTATGTTTGTGTTTGTGTGTGTGTGTGTGTGTGTGTGTATAATGGAGGGGCAGGGGAAGTGTAGTGGGATGTCAATCTATAGCACACACACACACACACACACACAAACACACACACACACAATTTAGAACCCATGTACATAGAGGTAAAAGACTGGTGATTTAGCATCAGGTTGTACGTCAGCCACACGGGGACATGCAAAGTCCTTGACTGTCAGGAGGCACACAGGAGGAGAAAATAGTACCTTTAACTGCCCCTCCGCCTCCTCCTCCACCCTTTACTGCATCCATCTATCTGTCTACCTACTCATCCATCCATCTGTCCATCCAACAACCCATCCATCCATCTTTCCTCCCTAGTTTTGCCAGACGGTGCGGTGCACTGCTGCGTGATTGAAACGTATGCAGCCGAACATCACTTTTGATTTTATGACAGAGGGAGAGAGAGAGAGAGAGAGAGAGAGAGAGAGAGAGAGAGAGAGAGGGAGGGAGAGAGAGAGACAGAGAGAGAGAGAGAAGATGTGGACAACTATGTTGAAGGTGTGCACAATGACTCCCTGTTGCTTGCACATGGAACTGACATCAGATTGCATTTTAGCATTTTAGCATTTTAGCTTGTATACAAGAGTAATTGTGCCCTTGTTAAAGAAAGAAATCAGGTTTATTCATTTTCAGTTTTTGGCATGGCACCTCCTTTCTGCTCGTTAACCAAAATGCCGTTTCTTTGTCTGTGTAGACTGTAAATTGATTGTGAACAGCCAATCAAATATTCTTATTTCCCACTGTATTTACATAAAGCAGTAACCGACACTGCCTTTTCTCTCCATCCTTTCCCTTTCTTTCTTACTTAAGAACCGTGTTATGATAAGATGAATTCTTGTATTTAGAAACAACAGTCAAATTTCTCTCTATATACGTACATGTATGAAAAAGCTTGTTGGCTGACAGTGAGACTCAGAGTTTGAAATGTGGCCCACATTAGCATTTTTGATTAGATTTCTATTGTCTCATGTTTCTAATGTCTTCTCATCTACCAGCATGGATATGTCTTGCTGAATGAGCGAGTGTCTGTTTACAGGTGAGATACAGTCGGCTGAGAAGCTCGGACTTTAAAAAGCATAAAAACCGACCTGCAAATGTCGAGATCGGTTGGTTTAAATGCTGATTTTTATTATTATTCAACATCACTGCTTACAAAACACTCTGTCCTTGACTTGTATTTCCAGCACGTTAGTTTACATTAATAACTTCCATGTCCTTGCCAGCTCAGCAGTCCATCAGGCGTGAGCATGAACTCCGAGGCTTTAATGCTAAAGGAGCGTTTCTGACTCAGACAGCACATTTAATCACATGGATACATGTTGTGGGTTTTAGTAAAAAGCGCTGGTTAGATTTTCATTATGTTGATTTGCCCGCTTGTCTTAATTGTAGATAAGCTGTTGATTATCGAGAGACTGTTGCCTCAGCAGCTCGCGCAGGTCCAGCTGATCTGCACAGCGCTGAACAACTCACCCGAGAAGCGAGAGCAGATATGAAAATGATTGCGTCTGCTCCTGTTTGGCTTCACATTATTGACCAAGTTACAAATGTGTCCGCTGTGACTGTGAGTTAGAGAACTAATAATGACTTTATATAGCTGTGTCCACCCATGTGCTTTCAGACTGACCAAACAGCACAGTGTCTGATCACACTAATTAGTACAACTTCGTCCAGGGAAGAATTAGCAGCTGAAAGCTCCTGCTGGAGTGTTTGATTAGAGAGCATATCTGCACACTCCTGTCTCTTGGTGGTTCATGACTGCAGACCTCTGCTGAAAGGAGGAGTCAACAATGAATCATGTTGGGTAGAAAATTGCTGCTGCATTGTTAATGGGCTGAAAGTCTGAAGCATGTTTTACTCCTGGGCACTTCCCCAAACACTGATATTAAAACAGGTGTTTTTCTATGAGCTGTCAAAGCACAAGTGGTAACCAGAGGAGCAACACCAAGAAAAACATCAAAACAGCTACGGGTTTCTGCCCCGCCTGGGCAAGAGCTGATTGACAACTTAGAATTTGAAACCGTACCACATAATTAATCCCTTAACATCCTTTTATTTTGCCCTTTAAGAAGCTTTAAGGTTGTAAAAATCACCTTATTCAGGCACACACATAAACTGTTTATTTACATGTAGGAGTGAAACCATCAAACCAAAGACCCTATTCCATTAAACATTTTAAATGTACTGTGCATCATTTGATATATATTTCCCAAAAAGCGATTCTGAAATACGTGGTATTGTAGTAAAATCTGGAATCTTCACTAGTTTTGTTTGTAATAACTGTCCCACCAGCAGCTGTCTTTTACCTCCCCATGAAATCCACAGCTGGATTTCATCATCTCTTCACTGAAATCCTAATCATAACTATCTCTTGTGAACATAAACTACATCGTTTTCAGTTCTGCGCCTCTAAAAAAATCTTGATTTATATGGTGTGCTATTGTTCTCTACAACTGAAGCTTGGGCGATATCCAAAACTTAATATCTCCATACAGTCCAGGACAAATATAGTGATATGCGATGTTATTGCGGTGTATTATTGTGGCTGTTCACGGATGAGCAGGGGAAATGGTGGCTGTAAAACACTGTTTATTCTCCCCAGTATGTGCACACATGCAAACACACATGCAAACAATGACTGTGCTGAAAAGACACTAGCATCGTTCTTTGAAATATATCTGACAGTTTAAAAAGTTACGGCATGTTTGTAATTGACATTATTCCCCTCTATAGGCTGCGACTCATTTACTGATTTTTCTTTAAATGTCATAACTTTACAACCTCACAATATCTCATAATAATAATATACCGGCGCTTCAGCTCCCCCCGTTAGCCTGAACGAGTGTCACTGGCGATTCTTCAACATGCACTTAAGAGGAGCGAGATACAAACAACACGGAAGTCAAGCAGCTTTTTATCAATTTCAAAGTCAACATTAATTCAACATTGATGGCTGTGAATGGTGGTGACATTTCTCAGCTGTACCCTATAATAACCGTGTGTGTGTGTGTGTGTGTGTGTGTGTGTGTGAGACTTACTTGAAACCAGGTGAGACCGTGGCACAGCTGCCTGACTTGAGCCAAATGCAATAAGGGTCCCGTGACGACAGACAGCTTCTGCACAACAGACAGACACACAAAGACAGATGGTCAGTGACGGAGGGAGGTGTAGAGAGAAGTGTGTATGAAGAACACCGAAGGCCAGCAGATGTTAGCTAGGTAGCGGCGACACGGCCATCCGACCCGGTACCAACCGAAAATATAGACAGAGAAGTCACAGAAACAAGCAGGAGAACAACACAAACATTAAATTGAAGATGAAATTGCTGCACGTTCATTTAAAGTCATTATTTCCCAAGCAAAACAAAAGCAGCATTGCCATGAAACTGCAGTTTAAATTTTTACATCTTCATGCAACCACTATATTTTTGGTTTTATTGTCCTGCTTGCAAACTCTGTCTCATATACGGAGATGTGTAGTACTTAAAAGCAGTTTAGCTAAATGTTTTTTTATGAATGGATGCACATTTTTACAATGGGCCATCACTGTTTAAACCGTGCTTCTTTGTAAGAATAAAATATGTAATTAGCTATGTTTATGAACTGTTGGATGAATGCAGACGATCACATAAAGAGACACAGGAAAGATCAGAGTCAGATTAGTGTTTGGTTGGAGTTAGAGTCAGGACGTCAGACTTCTGTTTGTTTTCTTACTGAATCGGAGGGATTAAAAACAGAGCTAGTTTTTTACTCTTCTGCATCTCTTACAGGCTTTAAAGTCTCAATGCATAATTATTTTGACCCCATACATTACAAGTATTTACACATACATAATGGAAGAGCTTAACTTGTATATGCATCATCTCAAATAATTATAATTACAAAAAAATGGCCCTTTTTTCTTTTGTGTTTACCAAAAATGACTTTCAACAGCATCAGAAAAACATGAAAGTAACTTAAAACTGGTCCCAGTCTTTACCAGAGAAAACTTATACAAATACACAAACAAACAAACAAACAAACTAACAAAAAAAAAGAAGCTAATAAAAATCTGACTGTGCTCCACTTCCCAAGAACAAACATCATCATGTTCACCACAATCTGCACAACGTCCCTCAGTCAACATACGGTATCAAACAGGAAGTGGATTGTGTTTAAAATGTGTTATTTGGAGATGTAAGAGCGGGGGGGTGATCTTCAAGATAAAACAGGGTTTGGTTAAGTTGCTCTTTCCTGTTTTAACTGTAATAACTTGCGTTTTTTCTATTGACAACAAGGTTTTTAAAGACCTTGACAAATTTCCAGACTTGTGGTTTGGTTTTTGGTGGTGGGTGGACTCTTTCGTTTATGTCAGGACTGTTCCTTTAAGTCAGGGTCACTGCAGGTCACTAAGGCCATCAACAGCGATACTCTTCGTATTATGTTTACAGTGCGGTCGTACTGATGAGCCATGAATGACTTTATTCAGGCCCTAGTCTCTCTAGAGTCAATCATTGTGTCTCTGTCGTGTGATTTACTGAATGACACAGGCTGGATGGATTTGGTTGATGGATTGTTTACTCCCTCCCTTTAAGGCAGTCACAGCATTAACCACCATCGATAGCCAGTCACATTCCCAGCAGAGTCACTGCATTCAGTACTTTCTCTCCACTTCCAGACTCGCACGTCAGCTCTGTTGATTAAACTTTCCCACTGATCTGCCGTCTGTTTCATTTAAGTCTGTGGTTTTTAATCCTGCACTGTGGAATGAGTTGCATGATCCTTTCGGCCTTCACTCTGCCACTCTATAATTGCCAAACAACACTGGGTTGTCGGTGAGAGACTTCGCCACCTCAGAACGTACGTCTTTGTGGGTCTGCGGTATTCACCCGGCAGCAACAACATAACGAGCATAAAGTACACAGTGACAAAAGAATGACAACAAACAACAATCATGTTTACCTACTGCCTATCTGCAGTCACTTTAGAGATGTTTTTAGCCTGTTATGCAGAATAACATCGGAGATAAAAGTGAAGAAAACAAAAGGAAAACGCCAACAGCGTGCTGATGGTGGTTGTGCCGGGTGCAGCGTCATGTCAATCCAAAACCTTTTATGGCAGTCAAGGAACAAGTTTTAATGAGTTTTAATGAGAACTCCCGTGACCTGTTTTAAATATCCCAAATTATTGACAACGATCTAAACAGAGCGTGCGGGTGCTGCACCACCTTCACCCTCAGTCTGTAAACATTACAGAGATATCCCACTGAGAGCACATCAGTGTGTCACTCCAACAGAGAGAGCTAATTCAAGATAGGAACTATTCCCCGTGCGATGCCTGGAGCTGGGAGCTGAGCGTCAATTTATCTACGAGTCAAAGTATTTTGCACACACTTCATGTGAGCGAGTTTCAATTGTGTTTTATGGAAATAACAAGAAAAACAAAAATAAGAACACCCACCACCACTTGACCTGGGGATACCACAGAGACATGCAACAAAACCAGACTAACTCGCAGCTTATAATAAAAGCAACGGCTTGTGCTCCCAAAATGACATACATGAAATACATTTTGTTACTGCCTCCAAATCAAACCGTATAAGTGGCGTCTGATCTGACAACACTGTCCAAACGTCTGTGTTGTGTGACGT
The DNA here is from genome assembly GCF_002814215.2 of Seriola lalandi dorsalis. Lineage (NCBI taxonomy): Eukaryota > Metazoa > Chordata > Actinopteri > Carangiformes > Carangidae > Seriola > Seriola lalandi. The sequence continues at coordinate 85,738 of NW_019525335.1, forward strand.
TACTTGATCTTTCCACACACACGGACCTCCTCCACATGCAGACTGTTCAACAACATCGTAGCACTTCTGCCTTCAGACAACCTTGGAGGCACTGATTAAACTCAGTGGTAATTTTAAAGGTCCCATTTTATATGAAGTGAGATGTCCATGTGTTGTTTGATTATAGATCATGTCTAGGTTTTGTATTAATACTGTGAAAGTATCAAAGCGCTCAGTCCACAGAGAAATGCACACAGCCTGTATTCAGAAACTGAGCCTTAAAACGACCCATCTGGACTTCTGTAACTTTGTGATGTCACAACAAAGCAGTCACTGCCCTCAGTTGGACCCACCATCCAACCTTGCAGGATTTAGTTTCTCTGAGTGTTTATATGAACTCTGCTACATTTTTATTCAATTATTCAGAAAACAGTCAGCCAATCAGAAGTGAGGCTAAGAACTTCCTGTCTTCTGATTGGCTGACCAACCTGTTGTTACTAAAGCTCCAGAGAGAAGCCTGAGAGAGGAGATGTTTTTTGAAGTGTTATGTTGTATTTCTGTACCCTCGCTGCAAATCAATTAACCTTTGGAATAATAACGCTAAGCGCTCAATTATGCTATTGAAAATGATGTAATTGAGGGGGAAAAAAAACGTTCATTTACCAGGATGCTCACCAACACAGACATAAAGACACCTCAAGGGAAATTTTATGAAACACAAAGCCACTATTGAGTTGAATTGACACCTCGTGACAATTTGAAGTAAAAGAAAACAAACTTAATGAGCTTCAGTAAATCTGTGTGAACGGTTTAACAGAAACTGTCCTCCCAGGAAAAACGAACAGCACCAGTTGTTTCGTAAAAACGCCCAAAGCGACTCACATATGTATATTTACAGGTATTTGACGCAGTTTTGCTAATTAAAGCTGCAGGTATACCTATAGATAGGTACCCATACCTAAATACACGAAAGAAATCCTAACTTCAGAGTGAAACACAAACTTTCTTTTGATAAGCAAAAACAACTTTCGGTCAAACAAAAAAGAAAAAGAAAAAGAAAAATCCTGAACTGTCATTTTTTCTTCTTTGCTCTCTCAAAGCATCACAGACTGAAGACCTCTGGGTATCGAGGTCTTAAAATTACTCTTGCCTGCGTGTGTGGCTACCGATATGTGACACTGCATAGAGCAGCTTAAATAAATGATTCATAACCTAGCCATAAGGTATGTATCCATCTCTCTCCCCGGTTCTGCCTCCCTTCAGTTACATGACAGGAATGAAACCTCGGCGCTGAAGCACTGGGAGAAGAGGCCACTTGTGTCCAGCTGTGGGGGTTCGGTGAGAGCCGCCTCGCAGAGCCATTCGCTCTCTGTGTGACGTTGTTCTCATATGTGCGGCTTCTACACGACACGTGTTCTCGCTCTTTAAAACCTCAGACTTATCCTCCACCTTTCTCGCTCGTATCCTGTCACGCTATGATGAACACATAGGTGCGTATGTTCGCCTGCAGCCACACTGTGTAAGGAACATCCATTAGCTGCTGAGAGGGAGGAGGGATTTATCCAGCTTCTGAGGCTGGGACTCATAACTTCCAGCTGTCATTTAGCAGAAGTCCTGGGAATAACACAACACTGACTTACCGGAGATGGTTTCAGCCATCACTGTATGACACTGATGTGAACGACTAAACTCATTGAAGGAATATAATGTTTTTTAAACTCACCTGAAGCTTTGGGCTTCTTTGGAAGTCAAATCACAAACGTTAAAGGATGATTCCAGTTTATTATGACTTGGATCTTATTTTCATAGTGTTGGCCATCATTCTGATTGGTAATAATAATACTGTACGTGGTGAACACGCAGTCAAATGATTTGAAAGAGAAAATGAAGGTGCTCTGTAAACTGTCAGTTGTAAACATCCATCACAGTTTACATACTGAATTCCTGCTTCAACTCTGACCTTCTGTACTTACGTTTCCTGTGTGATGAAGGGTCATTACTGACATTTTACTGTCATACAGATCAAGCTATTTGAGAAAATGAGAGCACCAGTCGTTTCAACAAAAGTCCTACAATGACGTATGTTTAAGTCCTCGAGCTGCCGAAGGATTTATAACTTGTGTCTATTGGGAGCAAAGGAGGAAATAATGTGAATCAGCACTGGTTTCTTTTAAAGGGGCTCTTCGTAAATTTTTCTCTGAACCTGGTTTCTCGCTGGGAGCCGGTGGTGGCGACTGTCGCTTGACAAGAGCTTCGGCCATATTTGTGTTCACATGACAAGAGGGTATAGTATACGTCCCCTGAGCAGCACTGCATCTTCAGGGCAGATCGGAGGCTACAGTGAGTCGCTATCGGAAAGTGTCGAGACAGAACGCGGCTAGCCGGTTAGCATGCTAACTTGAGTAGAAGACAAGATGTGACAGAGACAAGAGTTAACAATGGCATTGCTTTCCTCTGGAGGCAGCTCCAGGTGAGTAAAGGAATGAAGTTTGATGCTGAAGTCACAACGTTTCTCCTAGACTGCGAAGTAAGCAGTTGTGAATGCTAATGTTGGCTATGTAGCTATAGCAAAACTTAAAAATAGCTCCTTTAATCACGACCATGATCTTTCCCTGGTACAGACTTATTGAGTGGTACCTCTCTGGTGCTCGTGTGTCTTCCAATCCTAAACCTTTTGGACTTTGTACATCATTGTAGTGAGTTGTTACCTGAGATTTCAGCAGTTGCTTTAATGGGAATAATATCTGATATAACCATAACTACATAAATAAGACCAGGTTGTAATAACTCCAGCTTTCCTAACCTACCCTCAACTGTACTTCACACAGTATGTGACAGTAAAAATAATATACATTTATTTATCCTAGAGCAGCCACTAAGATGAAACTCTTCATATAAAAAGAAAATATCCACTGGAGCTGAAGATTTCAGGGTTTGAGGCCTCTACTGCCCCTTTTATTGTATTTTTTTTTATTAAAACTCCCATTTCATACATTTTCTAGCCACTGCTAAAAAAAGAGCATTTTCTGAAACCTAATATTGGCAGCAGGGCCTCGAGTGAAAAAAGAAACCTGATGGTGCAAACTTCACTGAGGGAGAAACAGAGAGAAAGAGAGAGAGAGAGAGAGAGAGATGAGAGAGAGAGAGACAGAGAGAGAGAGAGAGAGAAACCAATAGAGAGAGAAATACAGAGACAGAGAGAAAATGGAGGCAGAAATAAGAGAGAAAATCTCATCTGGAGGGAGACAGATTCATTGGTGTGGTAAAGGAGGATATGGCTGTTGAAACCTGACCTCCTGGCCAGTACTGATGAGGCTTACCGGGCCCCTAATCCCAGGATGAGGTGTGCTGTAGTTCTAGTCTCTAAAAGGGATCTGGGGATGTAGCCGGCCCGTAAGCTTAAGTAAGACAGGCCCTTTCCATTTTCTCCTTCCCTGTTCCTTCTTTTCCTCCTCTCTCTCCTTCAGCTTCAGTAAAAAAAACAAAAAAAAAGTCACCGTCGCTGACTCCTGGCCAATCAGCTGGATCCAATTTATGAATGAACGATGTTGAGAGCTTCTCCAGGCCTTTGCAATGAGGGGTTAGCATGCTATGGGGGCTGTATGCATTCCCCAGTGGAGCCGAGGAGAAATCCTTCCTCTGGGTTGTAAGGGGTCGAGATACTTGGGGCCCAACATTCCTCAGAACCCCAAAAATAGATCCCGAAGCTGAGGAGCAACTGCATTTGCTGGGGTTAAAACAAAAGGCTGTGGACAAAGGGAGAGACGCTTGAAGGCTCTGTTGTGCTCTAAAAGCAGCATCAGCCTCCTGACAGCAGCGCTGTCAACGGTTTATTTAGTACAGTCACAATTTGACACGAGACAATAACCTGTGGCAACTGTGTTCATGGGGTGATAAGTTGGTGATTACACCCAACACAGTTGTTTTAACACTGCAACTGTTGCATTTTACGAGTAAAGGATTATTCATTTACTGTAGTCTGTAAAATTTCTCACAGTCGAAAGTGCCGTCTTCAGATGTTTGTTTTCTCTGGCCAACAGTCTGAAAGCATTATGTTTAGAAGCATTTACATTCTGCTCTCTGCAGTAAACTGATGCTGAAACTCCAGTCTGGTTCTCCAGGTAGATTTCTCCGGGATAAAGCCCATTTCTTGGCCATGTATGCACAAGGTTACCATTCAGCTTTTCACCAGTACGCATGTGAATGACAGAGAGAGAAACATGACATCATAAATGGAGAGATCAGTGCACGTAGTGATGCGTCACCGTATTCAAAATAATTCTGTCTGACTCGAAGTGAAAGTCAAACTAACTCAAAATAACCTCTACAGGTTAAATAGGTTGTGAGTCGGTTTCCACGTTTGACTGCGTGAAAAATTCAGACACATTTGTGCTGAAAGGTAAAATGTGAGAAATCGCTGTTTGTTTAACGTCAAGTTTACACAGAGAAAATTAGTTTACACATCTGCGAAGAAGAAACCAGGAAATGTACAATGTACATTTTGCGTTTGGTAAATGACTAAAAGTATTAATGTAATTAATACTAAATGAAAGTATTTCCTTAACCTTTCATACCAGTGAACATTAGCTAACATGACAACTGTAAATCCCAGGGATATGAAACTATTGTGCCTCTTATTCCAGCTCTGTGGGACGACAGGATCCTGTACATTCAGACGTGAAGCTCAGGCAGGAATCAGATCAGAATCGTCTTATAAAAATGTTCAACCTTCCCCCGGATCACAGCATTTCTCCTCATGTGGCAGCCTCACCACAGTCCCCCGCTGCTCAGTTCATTTCTTACTCTCACTTACCTGCCAACACCACAAATAACCTCACACTACTTTTTGGGAAAAGTGGGCCCTACCAGCTCTGTGGGCCGGGCAGATAATAACATAACATCTGCTATTTGGTGCAGGCTTTTGTCCAAATGCATCTAACAGCATCATGAGTGGACACATTTCTTAAATTGGTAGCTGCAGAGGAAATTGATCCTACTTGAGTTACCTGGCAATGCTAGTGCCATTTGCTTCCCAGTGCTCAGGGAGAAGGAAACCCTAAATTCATGGTATGCAGCACCGAGTGTGGTTTCGGTCTTCAGGCTCCAACATCTTCAATAATTTTTTTTTTTTTTTACTATTTTCCTGCCTACCTAAACATTTTCCTTCTTTTTTTAATCTGCACAATGCTTATTTCTCTCTCAGCTCCCCTGCAGGTAAACCTTTTGGAGCTCGCGACTTATTCTAAATGTGACAACTTAATAGAAAAACTCTTCAGTGCGGCGCGTGGTCTTGAATAGGATAACATTTCTCCATTTTTCTCTGTTTTGATGGGGTTTCGTCCGACGTTCGGTTCCACGTTTCACTCACACTCAACGCAATCCACGATCAGAATCACGATCTGCATCCTGTTTCCATTCTGGTTTTATTGTGAAAGTCCTGAAGTTGTGATTTGTATCTTTCCGCCACTTTGAGGCTTCTGTCGAACGTTTGTTCCCTCGCTGCTGTGCTTCACCCACAAACCACTCTCACCTCTGCTTAGTTCATGCCATATGGAGTATTTCTTTGGACACCGCTGTTATTTATTTATTTATGTATGAGGTGCTATATGTAAGTGTTTTGATTTAAAGGTTCAATCGCTGCTTCATGTTTCCCTGCAGCCCTACTTTCTGCTACTTCACCTGAAAAAGTTAATCATGTGCCAAAGTAAGATCGTTCATGATCTGGACCCGCTCTTGACCTGACCTGGATAAAACCAAGATGATCTTAGTAACTGTCCTGTTAATAGATTTATAGATTATTTTCATTATCTAAAAATGTATTGATCATTCTATCTATAAATTGTTTTATAATACAGAAAAACTCCCCTTTAAGTTCTCGCAGTCCAAACTGACGCCTCCACTTTGTTTGTTTTGTCTGAACAAAACCCTCGAAATCTTTAATTTACAGACACAGAAAACCTAATGGCTGATGAATCACATCAAGTTGTTCTCGATTCATTTTGTGTTGACTTTTAGTATCAGTGTTCGTGTGCGCCCGTAGAGGACAAAGAAGCAGCTGTGCTGGGTTAGCAGAGGGAAGGCTTTGCTCTACAGCTGACTCACTTCTTGCAGGTGCTGTAGTCGGAGCAGCGGCTGAGCGGCACACGGATCACACAGCTGGAGAAGGCCACGAACAACGCATGATGATCCCGGTCCAACTCCAGACCCAGCACCCTCTTGTCCTCCCCCTGCACGTTGCATCTGAGGAACGAAGAGAAAAACCCAGACCGTCACGATCAGATGTTTTCGATTTATTTTCATTTTTAAAATCAGCGCTGCAGACGGTTGGCGCAGTCTGAAAATTATACAGAGAAGTCGGCTGTGAATTTAACTCCATGCAGATAGACTTTTCAAGCTGTGCAGTCAGAAAACAAAAGAAGACAGAGGGATAAAAAAAAAAAAAAAAAAAAAAAAAAAAAAAAAAGCATCCCCTCTAGCTGTACAGGGTGATGCAAAGTGTTACAATAGACCAAAGAGTGGGTGGGCAGGACAGATCAAGGCAGAACACAGAGAGGAGGAGAGAATGAAAAACAACAGTGAAAGATACTAAGAGTGAAGAACACAGAAGAGAGAAAAGAGGACAGACAATTAAGGAAAAAGATGGGGAGTTTAAGCTAGAAAGACGGTCTAACTTGTTAGGGTTGTAGACGTCGATGTCCTCCAGGAGCTGTGTGCTGAAGGATGCGTTGGCTCCCTCGGTGCTGGCCAGGATCTTTAGCACATGGCCGTTGTCTGAGCCCAGAAAAACCACAGTGTAGTTCTTGTACGGCCCTGCAGACGTGTCCACAGCTATCTGGGTCAACTTGAATCTGCATAAAAAACAAGGGAAAAAAGCCTGTTATAAAAGCAGCATCATTAACAGTACTGATAGACAGTATTCACGGGAAAGATGCACCATCAACAGGAACACTGATTCATAGTGAAGATCCTCTAAATTGAAGCTGACATTTCTATTAAAACTGACGTACATTAGAAGGAGCTAACAATGCCGAATATGCTAGTTAGCGTCCTAACATTGTTGTTTTGCTTTGTCAAAGTTAATTTCCCATGGTAAACAAAACAAACAGTGGGCGAGCACTGAGCTCATTGTGCAAAGCATCAGTGTGCAATCAATCACTTCATCTATCAGCCCACCGTTCCCTTCCACCATCGCCTACATCCTTTAATCCCTTCATCCTATTAATTCATGTACCCATCTACCCATCCACCCACGGCCATTCAATCGATCCATCCTGCTCGTTGTGGAGCCACTTTCCTCGTCACGCTGCCGTCTCCTTTTTGAGTCACGTTTTCTCTCTTTTTGTTTTGTTTTGTTTTGTATTTACGAGGAAAGTCCAGTGAACTGTATGTTGGTTTATTTGGAGCAACACCCTGCTTCATATTCATCCGGCTCCACACAGTCACACCTGGGAGCTGCCCAGTATCACCACAGCTGTCTGCTGCTGGCTCCAATGGAGCAGTTGAGGATTAAGAGCCATGCGGAAGGGCACCTTGAGTCCAGTGATTGTTGACAGAGGGATAAGCTGTAGTCATTCACTTTCTCTGCCTGCCTCTCTGGCCCTGGGACTTAAACAAACAAACTTCCTATAATAAACCCAGTCATATTTTTTGGCATCACGTCCCTTCTAGATTCTTTTATAAAGGGACACCTGCGGAGGCTCCTGTGCCCTCATGTCTCCCTCAGCCCCTCCCAGATGGTCCCGTGGAGGCTGGTTTGTTTACCCACATGGACTTGACTGGCACATCCCTGCAATGAGTCTGCAGTATCGCGTGATGCACTTCTGGTTAGGTTTCATTTATCTAGCTCCTCTCTGGGGAGAGGCGAGGCAGATGTGATGTTTTTGGCGCCAGATGTGAAGTGGCGCATGTTTCCCCAGCAGTGTGGAGCCTCTGCAGTGTCTGGCTGGCTGTCAGCCTGGCTTTGCTTCAGGAAGCATGGAGGAGGCTTGTGTGTACTGCGTGTGTGCGTTTGTGAGTGTGTGTGTGTGTGTGTGTGTGTGTCTAAAGTTGATTCTATGATGTGTATCTGCTGCGTGTACACCCCTGTCTGAGGTTTGTGCGGCACCGTCTGAGACACTTGTGACACTTATCACCGATTTGACATTCACCCCGTCATCATCTGATATCAGTGGATTCTCAAATGTCAAAACACACACACACACACACACACGCACACGCATGCGCAGACACACGTGTGCCTCCCTCGCTTCCCGTGTGACCTGCAGAGGAGTGTCTGCAGGTCAGGTCAGTGCTGGAGGAAACCGTCTTTGACGTGGGCTGGGATCGACCGCTGAATAAATCCGATGGGTTTTAATGAGGGACAAGGTTGTGTGTTCCACCTGAGCTCACGCGTCGATACCAATCCCAGCCCCAAGTGTTGAAACGCTGCTGGTACATTATGTTGCTATAGAAAATAGAAAATAATACCTGCATACTAACCATTAAAGAAAAGACCCTGTTTTCTATTAAAGGACTGTTTTCTAATTGCAGCCAGATTCGAAGCTCTGCAGGTGTAAGGTTGAACACTGCTGAAGCAAAAACAGGTTCCTGAATTACGAGTTACAATGAGGCATCTAAAGCTGCAAAATGCTGCAGTTTTCAAACGCTTCAGAAATTGATTCATTAATTGTTAATCTGAAACTATTTTGATAATCAATTAATCATTTGAATAATTCTTTTATGGAAAAAACACCCACTTTTCTCTGATTCCAGCTTCTCCAAAGTGAGGATTTGCTCCATATAAAGAGATTTTTGGACAGTTGGTCGGACGAAACAAGCCGTTTGAAGACTTCATCCTCTATTTTCTAATTTATCGACTAATCTGTTAATTATTTTGTGATTGATCGGTTGTTTATGATCCATAAAGAGTCTAAAAACTGTTGAAAAATAGTCAGAACTCCCTATTGCAAGACCCAGATCTCAATGTGAGTGATGGCTTCATCATTTTACTTATTTTTTCTGCTCAACTGACCAAAATCCAAATAAATTCAATCTACAATGGGATAAACTGAGTTGCTTTGGGTCTTCTCAGTCCAGTGCTTTCGATCCAAAGCACCTCTCACTGAGATTTGTTGTCCAAACAATAACGAATGAACAAAATCTGCCCTCGTTGTCGATTCATCTATATATAAATGCCATACCTGCTGGTGGTGCGGGTGAAGTACGGCCTGTCGTTGACCGAGGGGACGGACTCGTCCATGAGCGGGTACGACTTGATGAAGGTCAGCGTGTCGTCAGGGAAGGTGGTGGACGACTTGTAGGCGGCGGCTGAGCCCTCCCCGGCGCAGCAGCCCGGCCTGAACATGAAGACAGCCGCAGACAGAAAAATGGATCAGCGCTGAACCCAGTTTCCTGGGCACAGATGTAAGAGCACTGGCAGCTGTTTGTCTTTGGGGACGAGCAGGAGGGAAAAAAAACCAAAAACAAAAAAAAACAGGTGTCTGGTAGGACTGGTTGTTTTTGTTGTTCAGAGATATGTCTGTGCAGAACAATAACAACAGCAGCTGCAAAAACTCCATTGTCAGAGGCAGAAAAAAAAAAAAAAAAAAAAAAACGTTCTTGGAAAGTGACAGTTTGCTATTTAAAGATGCGTCTCTTACCTTGGTTTCGGGACTTGCTCCTCTGGAACAGGTGTCCACGCCGACTCACTGTTCCTCTGCTCTTTGAATTTGCCGCTGAAGGCCTTCTCGATGTCGTCCATATAGAAGGCGCAGACTGCCGAGCCGGTGATGCTGTTGACGGGGCCAGAAATCACCATGACGTTACAAAAGGTTGGGAGGTCGGCACCTTTGTCAAAAGCGCGACACTAACTCCGACATCTTACTGATCGGCTGTCACATGTAAACAAAAACTTTATTTACTTTATCTATTTTATCTGCTGCTATGTTCCATGTCTTGCTAGTATTTGCTTTTACTTTCTTTGTTTGCTTTAAATGTTTTTATTCTGTCTAGAGCCAAATTGAAAAATAAAAAAAGAGAACATATTAGTAATTATTATTGTTGTAAAGAAGCTATTAGTGAAGTGTTATTGTGTAACCACAACACTGTACAGATTACTGTAGCGATAACTACATGACACTGAAACGCTTCTTTTATTTGTGTTGTGCCAGTTTTTCTCTCTTAAACAACTTCACACCTCGTTGTAGAAACAAGACGCTTCCCTTTGGAAATTCAAATTGTTTTATTTTGGTTGTTGATGGATAAATGGATTAATTGACTGATCATGTCGGCTCTAGATTTTTCATCAAGACACAGTTACTGGAATTTCAACCAGGATCAATTTACCAACTCACAAAAGTTGACTCAGTATGAAGTTACTCAATAATCTATAGTTTTAATTCTGTGTCTGTCATTTGCTTTCTAATGAACTCTGCTTTTCTTTTTTCACAGCAAAGATGATGAAACGCAGATCAGAAAGAATACAGTCGGCTCGGAGCCTGGGTTGTCACGGTAACAGTCGAAAACAGGTGCACCATTACGCAAAGCTACTTTTTAACCAAGAGGTTATGACACCATCCGGAGAGCTGTCACTGAGTATTTCTGTAGTCATACATCTCCTGGCTCAACCGCAGCTTTACCTCGAAAACAACAGACACAAACAAACAGAGAACGTTACTGCGATCAGACAGTAACACTGATCCCTGTCTGACCCCTGCTGACCTGTTAGCCTGCGTGGTGAAGACGCCCAGCACCGCCGGCCGGTGGTTGATCTGCAGCACGTTGGTCAGCGACTGCAGGACGTCGAAGTAGAAGAAAGAGTCGCCGGGGACGGAGCAGTTCAGCCGCGCCTTGAGGAACGACGTCCAGTAACGTTCCAGCACCCTCGGGGAGCCGCCGTTGTCGTTCTTACAAACGCGAGCGACTCTGGAGAAAACCACCTGAGAGGACGGACGAGGGAAAAATCAAATCCGATTTATAAACCTTGTTGTTTACCACAAGCCAGAATGGGAAACTGAACAGCAGCTAAATAATCTTGTTGGAATGTGGTTTGCATCACAGTTGATGTTCGATTTCTGGCAAGAGTCTGGTCTGGGACGAGTCTCCCACCTTGCCAAGAGTGGTGTACTCCACTGCGATCTCGCTGAAGAAAAAGTACACGTAGTTCCCGTACTCAATAGCGTGGAGGAAATGAGGCTCTGTGGGAGACGAGAAGAAGAGATGAGTGACAAACACGCTGGCAGTGATGCCTTATTTCCAACATGACAGCGCGGTGAGAGCGGGCTGGGAGCGGAGCGGGTAAACACAGATGCTCAATTTGGAAAATGCGTCCTGAAGAAATGCAAGGGGGGGGGGGGGTGTTATAAAATGGCAAATCTGAATATTAGGATCGACAAATAAAGAGAAACATTCTTACCAACACAGACATCACATTTACTGTATTGACACAGCAGAAGTGGTGCTGGATTAGAGCTGATAAAAACACTCGGCTCCAGTCAGAAAAGCCGTCATTTATAAAGTTGGAGTTTTATAAAGTCTGAATATGACTCTGCGTATTGAACCTGGATCCTCTCTAAACCTTACGAATCCATTCTGATTTTAACATTTGTAAAACTCAAGTTGAAAATGACTTCAAAGATTTAGATCTCTAATCAACCTCTGATGGTTGGGAAGGAAAGGAAGATGGTGCTTATTACTTTTACACATCTTATTTTTTTATTGACCTACTTTCTCTAGATTCTTCAGGATTTCTCCTGATTCTGATTCTGAGCTTGCGACAGCTGAAAGTGACGCAACCCGATCAGATTTTGGTTTTAATATTGAAGACACACAGTCTGCTTGCCTTCGTGAAGCAGCACAGACACGGCCGTGCAGAAAGCAAAACTAATGTGAGGCAACGTAGTGTTACACACAAAGGAATAAAAACATGGAATGGTTTTAAAGAGTTTAAAGAAACATCTAACTGCACAGACCAGCACCTCTACAAACAGGACATTTTGCTGTTTAATATCTGAGTATTTAATCATTAATGAAGATTTTTTTAACCTCATTTTTATCAATTTACTCTATAACTATTATACTGGTCATTGTTGTTATTATCGTTATTAGTTTTATTGTTTGTTTCGTCTTGTTCCCTTCTGTCTTGGATTTTAATTACATTATTGTTTTGCATTATGACGTAACGTGAATCCTTGGAAGAGCAGTTGCTACCTTGGTAGTTGCTAATGGGGATCCAAGTAAATAAATAAACAATAACTAATAGACATTAGCCAAGTTACATTACTGGTTTTCACCAGGGAAAGTTGCTTACATGTATGAAAACTGAGGTACAAAAGATTTAAATCTCTACACCATGTGGCTTTGTTGTTTCCACAGTCCTCTTGACTTTATTTGCATCTAACTGAACTTCAGTGAGAAAAAGCTCTGGGGATTTTTAGTTTAATAACTTCAACTGCTTTTTCACCGCACATCACACGTATTCCCACATAAAGGTATAGACAAAATTCTAAGTCAAGTTTCTTATACCTTTAATGTTGAAGTAATGGTAACAGATTTGATAAGAGGTTTGTTATCCCCAGAGCTTTGCAGACCTGGAATCAGTTCAAAACAAGAGCAGCCACCAGAACCCAACCCTTGTCATCGAGATGTCGACTCCTCACAGAAATCTCTCATGGCCGCACCTGTATGTTAATGTGTTAAAAACTGCACACTGACATGCTGGACGCTCACCTCGCAGCCATTTGGAGTCGTACTTGACTGTTCGTAGTACAGGGCTACTTTCTCCCAGACTTCTGTAAATGACTGCATCACTTGCCAAGAAGTCAGTCATAGTTGCAGAGTAGAAATCACCACCTGAGAGAAAAGAGAGAGAGAGAGGGGGGAAAAAAAGCAATTGAGATACATTGCCAGGGATCACAGTTTCCATGAATAACCCACTTCTCTTAAGTGTCTATTTTGGTCACAGGTGACTTTTACTGCCCTTTAAAGAGAGGCAGAGGAGAACAGATGTTGGAGAACGTGTCACTTTTAATAACACCCTATGTGAACTTTGCATAAATGTCAGTGGAAACCTGGCAGGATTGAGTGCAACTTTGGCTCTGCCTTCATTCTTCCGCTGAACTTGACCCTGACGTGTTCACAAAGTATCAGCTTCCTTCATTGCCATGATTAGCAAAGAAATCTAACCATGAATCAGAATCTGTCAAGGGGCAAATACAGATTATACGATGTGGTTATCTGTGCACAGATACTGAACTGTATTTACATCTCTGGCTTTTCGCTGATGTTGCCTTCCAGAGAGGTGTGCAATGATGTAGTGGTAGCCAACATGTAGTTCAGCCTATTATTAAATCTTTGTATTGAATGACTTGAATAAAGCATGTTTTACCGCATGTACATGAACACGGAGATCACAGCTAACCATGTAAACAAACCATGCCGCTGTGTTTTCTTATACCATTCCTGTTGTCCATTAGTTTCCATTCATTTCTGTGCAATAAGAAAATCAATACAGAATCTTGAAACTTGTCTGAGTGATGTCATCCATCACAAGTCGTCCATGAACATCAAGTCTGCGTTAACATTTGTCAAAGCTACATTATCATTATGAGGTGATGTCAGGCCTTTAAAATCAATGCGTCTTTACTATATAAGAGTAACGGAACTGACAGAAACTGATGCAGAATTGATGTTCACTGAAGTTTCAAGAGTCGGCTGATAGATTGATTGATTGATTGATTGATGACATGAAAATTTGAGTTTAATTGAAAAAACAAAACAACAGTGGGGGAAACAGTGAGAAGATTTCAAAAGGTCCTTCACTCATAAACATATTTGATCCACACTTGATTCAGCGGCTGCGCTTGTGAAGCTGTATTTTCATGTTTTTACATTTCTCTCTGTTCATCATTAAAATCCATTCAATCACACAAGACTGCAGCTTGTGAACTGATGCATCATCTGGAGAGCTTCTTCAGGCAGATTAGCCTTATTAAAATCATCAAAAGCATTCAGTGTTTAACCACTGATGAACTAATAATTCACTAAACACCAATTTAATAATAATAAAACTGGGCAAGTGACCTTCATCCACTACGCACCAAAACTGTGCAACACCCTACCAAGAAATATTAGAGGAGCAGGTTCAGTGGACAACTGAAAACATACCTGTTCAATTTATTTATTTTATCATTATTATTACTTTATTTTAGTCCTTTTTTTCAATGATTTCCCCGTCTTAATTCCACTTAAGCACTTTGAGCTGCAGCCTGTGTATGAAAAGTGCAACACAAATAAAGTTTATTATTATTTTACCTTCAGCATGAGCCAGATCGGCAGCTATGGGAGCTGAACCTGTGACCTGTCACTTACAGGGCAGCGTTTACTCACCTGCGAACAGGCCGACGTTGGACTGGCGGGACTCAAAGGGACAGCGAGCCTGTCCCACAACCTCCTCTCCTTCCTGCTCCAGTGTGGACATCTAGGTCAGAGAGGACACAGTGGAGAAAGAGAAGCACTTCATAAGGCCATATACAGAACTGTGAAGCTAAGCCAATAAAAAAAAAGAGGGATATAAAAGACAGAGTGACAATTGTAAACATGAAAACAACGTTACTGTTTACACTTGTAAACCCACGAGGTCGCCACTGCACCGACTGCAGAATCAATGACATTTAAACACAAGAAGTCTTTAATGCAGCGAGAATCTTGGGTCTGAAAGCAAAGGATGTGTAGCAAATCAATCCGTGATAATGAAAGGCACCACATGCATCATAAAGATTAGTTTCATTTGATGCATTCTATGTGGGTCAGGTCCATAAAGGATGTGTGTGAAGTTTGAAGTCCTGCTGTCATGAGCAGAGAGGACAGTTTATCTCTCACACGCAGATATCTAGTTGTTATTTTCCAACCTGCTGTTAACAAGGTTGTAAACCTCAGATATGACAATAAGCAAAACCCAGTTGTGTGTGTGCGTTTGTGTTTGTGTTTGTGTGTGTGTGTGTGTGTGTGTGTGTGTGTGTCTGATGGCTGGATGCATGCAGAGCGGATTTGCCGCCCTCTGTTGCAACAAGGTGACTGACATACACACACAATGTTCACAGTCCATTAACACATGGCGTGGTTTATGTGATGCCGTGTCGCCTCCTCTGACACGAGCAGAGTGTGTAATAGCGTGTTACCTTCATGGTATTTTATTCAATAGATTATTAATGGATGCATCACGTTTTAAATTCTGTCAATCGTCTGCCACAGGAGTCTGTTTTTGAAAATGTCAGCATGGATGAGGTGTAGACGACGAGTGTGTGGAGGGTTAACGGCTGCAGTGTGCACATGTGAAAACACGATCATCCCGTGGAGGAAAAAAGAAGAGATCTGAAATTTTACAACAGAGCTTTGTCACGTTAACTCTGCATAAATGCCCCGAGGGATCTGCACGACAAAAAAAAAAGAAAGAAAAACATTTCAGATTCTGCAAGAGGTGTGTGTTTACACCCTGAACCTGATGCAATCCAACACAACAGCTCTGCCCTAAATATCACTTCTGTGAAGTGTTCAGTTATTGTTTAGACTGAGTCTCTACTTTGCGTTGCTGTTGTAATGAATTGCATTAAGTGCCCCTTTTATTGTATCCACCTAATGCTTGGACAAAGATCTGGTGGAAAAGTGCTTTTCACAAAAAACATGGATTAAAATGAGAAAAGTGGCAAAAGGCTAAGTGTTTTAATGTGTTTTTCCGTTTTGTTTTTACCACAGGAAACACACACAGGGAGGAGAAAGAAAGAAACATGGCCAAAAAAACATGACCGAGGACACGTAAATCAGGGAGTTTATTTTTAGAAGCTGTTGCTCCACAAAATATAAACATCTATTTGGAGTATTTTTGTCACAGTAGTTGCTCTTAAAGGTACCGTATTTTTCACAGTGTTGATCCATATGAAGATATATTTGTGCTCTAGTAACAACAGGTCAGTAAGCAAATCAGAAGAGAAGAGGATCTGAGCCTCTCTTCTGATTGGATCACTGATCAAATAAAAATATGGCAGATTTCAGGTCATCACTCATGGAAACCAAATCCTGCAAGGTTGGATGGTAGGTCTAGGTGGGCGGGGCTTGGGGCAAGGCTGAGAGGGTTCACTGCTTTGTTGTGACATCACAAAGGTACAGAAGTCCAGACAGGTCGTTTTAAGGCTCAGTTTCTGAATACAGGCTGTGTGCATTAATCTGTGGACTGAGGCTTTGATACTTTCACTGTATTAATATAGAAACTAGACCTGATCTATAATCACACAAGACACGGAAATCCCACTTTGTACAATATGGGACGTTTAATATTTTATGTCTGGCACTTTCCCTTGACAAATGCAGACAAAATGGATTTTCAGCACTGACAGGGTTCACGAGGGGCTAATTGTATTCTGCAATTAATCAGAGAACTTATTTATTAAACAAGGATTTCTCCAAAATAAACTCCAGCAATGTGACCTTGAGCCCGGAAAGTCCTCAAGTCACGAGACGTTGATTTAAGAGGCAAATGAGGAAAGAAAATAAAAGCATAAAAATGGAAATAAACATGGTAAAGAGTCTCTAATCAGAATCACTAATAAGTAATCAGAAGATTTGTGCTCTTCAAATAAAATAAAATTCCGTTTTAAATCTGATTAGAAATTAACAGTATTGACCAGACGCCTCGTCTTTTGATTTGAAGTGAAACAAACAAACAAAAGAAACAACTAATAAGTCAGGGAGAAGTGAGGATTCAACAGAGCTGTGCAGTGGCTGCGGGATCATTACCCCAGTGGACAGATGAAGACAGATGGATTTGACGCTTCAAGGTTTTGTTGTATTGCAGACGCATGTTGAAGACAGCCTCTCTTGTTGTCTGCAGACCGGCTGTCTCAGCAGTCTGGTCAGTGAAGCTGCATGTTCATGGCTGAGCATCCATTCATGTCTTTTGACCAACACACACTCAAAACACACAGACGCCATTCACTCGATCTCCCCGTTTGAGTCCCAGAGACACTTTCCTTGATATGATTTACACTTCCTCCCTCTCTCCCAAGCTGTCTGGATAGTCATCTCTTGTACTTTCTTTTTTTCCAGACTAGGGGGAAAAAGACGAGGGGGTGGAGGGGGC
>NW_019525335.1:102846-162825 GCF_002814215.2 Seriola lalandi dorsalis
CAGGGGTGGGGGGGTGGTTCACAGCTGGGTGGGGGTTGCAGACAGAAAGAATGTGTGGATGTGTTTTGGTTTAACTGTAAATCAGCCGCTCTTCACCAGAGGGAGTCTGCGGCGGGGAGACGATGACGTTTGGATGTAGGTTGGTATGCAGTTCTTTAAATATTTGAGATCGACTTCAGTCCTGTGTATTAATCTGCGGACGCGCTGCAGCTGAGCAGCGAGACTGTGCAGGTCCTGTGTGACACCCGAGACACCGTCCTGCACAGTATTTAGATACAATCAGCCGGCAGTCGAGCTGCATTTGATTCAGACTAGACTGCAATAAGTCAATATGTGTGATATGTGATCATATTGACTTTTGGTTGAAGTGACTATTTACTAAACAAAGGATAAATAGAGTCGTAACAGTGAGTTGGGATGGTCGTGCTTTTGTTATCGCCTCTGCAAGAAACTACAAGAGGAACGGGTTGAACAGCGTCTTTGTCCTCTGAAGGCTAACTTGCTTCTTACCTGCAGTTGTAACCTAGTTTTACATCAAAGGCTGGGAGTTTGCACATCATTAGCTAAATACATATATAATGGGAGAGCATCCACTGTGTGAAAGTTGGTGTAACACCGGCCCTGAGGTCCCACAGAGTTGAGGGTCATGTTCGTGGCTCTGGTTTTGAATTTAATCATTCATTTTGCAAACATTTACAGCACTGGGAATATTGATTTCAGCCCTTCTCCTATTGTGGAAAGAAAAATTAAAACATATTTTCCAACTTGCTTTTACCAAGGATTTTTTTTCTCACAAACAGCATTTAAAGTTATATAAGTTATATTTTTCTGTCTCTATCTTATATACATTTCATTCCCTCGATTGTATAAATAATTGCGTTATTATTATGATTAATATTATTGCAGGAGCAGTGAAACTACACACTAAACTTTTCATTAGCTCAGACGAAAGGTTTGCAGATCTAAAACTAAACTCACGTCTCAGACTCAGAATTTGTCCCCGTTACTGAAAACCAACAACACAGAACTGCATACCATCTGTGCTATGGTTCTTTTATCAAATCTCTGCTGTCCACAGAGGGAACAAACAACTTTCTCTCACTGTGTAAACCTCCAAGTGATTTCTGATTCTGCTGGGCACTAAATTGGAAACCACAGAAGAACCCCGGGGTTTTCACCCACGCTGACCCCATGATATGGACCGCTGGGTGAGTTCACAGGTCAGCACTGGATAAATATAAAGACTCATTGAAATGTAAAGTCTTGAGTTACTCAGCTCCCCTTTGGATTTGTGCCTCCCCCAGCACTGTTAGATTTACAGTCTGTGCTGTACTCCCTCGTCCTGTAACGGCCTGCTGCTGCACTCTTCAGACTGTGGGAGCTTTACCTTTGCGTTGTCCTCAAACAAATGGTATCTGTGCCTTTCTCTGCAGCATAATGTTCTGACTCTCTGTGATGTTGTTTAGCAGTACAGCAGAGGGGATAATCATGGCGTGGATTTATCCCCCCTCCCCCCTCCCTCCCGTCTCATCACTTTCCTCCTCTAATTCTTCCTCTCCTCCCTCGGCTTTGTGTTCAGAAGTGTGAAAGAAGCTGCTGTATTATCACCATCATCACTATATTTTGTTTTCTGTCAACAGATTGCCTTATATCTTGTTGAGCCAACATATTATTCCACCAGCATTAAGTGTCTGAAGTCACCTAACCACGTAGAACACATATGGCAGCGTTCACAGAGAACAGTATGTCCTCGCTACAGATCTGCTGCTGCTGCTGCTGTCTGCTACAATTACAACAGAGACGCTCTGCGTCTTTTACATTTGGCATATGTTTCTGTCCCTTTTTATGTATGGAATCATTTTCCAGTTATCGTCACATGTGCGCCTGCACTTTGAGCTCCCGGCTGTTTGTTGCAGCATCACTGAAAACACAAACCAGACTTCTTTAAGAGCTGACAAATGCTGCTTTCAACCTGCTAGACGACCCGTCTTTTGTAGCCGTGTTTGTGGGTGTTGTTTGAAAGTAAATGTCCTTTTGTAAGAGACGTTCATATTATTTTATCTTTTGTATGAGCTCTGCAGTATTGAAAGTACTGGGAGATGGGCAGAAGGAAGCGTTTTATATGTAGTTTTATATTGTCATGCTTATGAGTTTCTGATTTTAATTTGTCCTAATTCAACTTATATATAAGAATCAGAATCAGAGTTATGATTATGGCTTATTGCCAGGATTTAGCTTTGGTGCTTTGGTGCGTCAGAATAAACATGGTGAGCAAAGATAAAACAAGCAAGTACTGCTGGTCAGATACTTTAAATAAAAATAGAAAAATTTAACAACAAAATCAAATGTTTACAATAAATAAGTTGGACAAATATTACAGTAAACACGAATATCTACAATATCTACAATATTTTATCTATTTTACTTGAATATTTCTTAATTTATATTCATAATAATGTATTGTTATTGTGATGATTATAAGTGGTTCATAATGTGATATATATATATATATATATATCTGTATATATTTTACTGTTTAAAATTTCCTATTACATTATCATATTTGCATTACAGTCAGTTTATTGTTCCACTGTTCATTATAACTCTTAATTAACCAACTTTTAGGGCATCATCAACATGTTTGTGTGTGTGATGTTTATGTATTGAAACACCCCCCCCCCCGCCACAACACACAAATATGTTTAATATTGACCTCAAATTCCAGTTTCTCTCCCGCCCTGTGTGTGTAAAACTGAGGTATAAATCCTCTGCGTTTATGACATGATGTCCCCAGTAACGCCACTTTCACATAAAGCTGGCGTGGAATGAACGTGATGTGAATTTGCAGTTTACAGTTTGTTGTTTCCATTAGCATCTGAAATAACGGAGTGCGATGGAAACAGCACACAAGGACGCGGTCAAACATATCTCACAACAGCTGTAATATCATCTCTTATCTGTAATTGAGGCCAGGAGGCAGCGTATCTCACCTTATAGTTACGGCAGGTGGGGTTGAAGGCGTTGGTGCCGCAGGCGAAAAGCGTCTCGTCGTTGCGTGGCACCAGGACTTTGATGTAGTTGTAACATTCGTCCTGTTGGGAGGAAAACAGCTTGATGTTATTGTACATCAGGGAGCAGGTCCACGTGGGCTCCTGGCACGCCAACGACACAATCAAAGCAAGACTTCTCTCTCTCTCACACACACACACACACACACACTTTTCCCTCTGTTTTACAGTCATTATCGTAATCCCCAGGCTGATCCTTGTGGTTTCACTGCAGCTCTGGGGAGGAAAATGTTATGCCAAAAGACCTCTGAGTGCGTTGTCCCCTGATGGTTGTGGCACTGATTCTGATCAGCTATGTGCACACCTTCGCTTATTACAAAACTTTGCTGAGAAGGAAACAAAGACAGAGGCGAAGAAGGAGAGTGGAAGGAGTGAGAAACACAACCAAGTGCAAAAAAACAGAGATATAGATAGAGAGAGAGAGGGGAAGATAATACTCACGCTGTTTTTCCCTCTCACAGTGCACTTCTCCACATCCTTCGTCTTCCAAGTCAGTTTCTGAAAAAACGAACACACAGCCAAGTGTCAGCTCAAAGACAAGCTGTTTCTCACCATCCCAGCTTTTGTTTCTCCCGATCGCTCAAGTGCCGTTATAAGACAGCTGTGATGAAAATCTCATTAACTTCAATAAACTGTCGTGGAGAAAAACAAACAAACGGAGGAGAATCAGGGACGCCTGCGGCGGCCTGTGCGGCTCATCGGTGGGCGGCTAAACATTGTGGTTCCTCAGTGATAACAAAAAAAAAACATAACGTCCGGGTCTGTGCGAACACGCATGTGGGAATCAAAAATGGCCGCAGAGGATGTCTGTATGAGGAGGAGTCAATTAACCCCAATTAAGGCACCGGTCACAAAAGCCCCGCCCTCAGCCTGCACACACACCAACGCACACACTTCCTGTGTAAGTGATAGATGTCCAGTGGCGGAAAAAGATCCATCGACTCGTTAACAAGCGCTGCCAGCTGAAGGTGGAACGCGTTCCCGTTCCTCCGTCTGGACAACTCGCTGAACCCTGAGTTTTCTCAGCGCTCCTCCACACCACCGAGAATGCTGGGAAGTTGCGTACGTTCCCGTTTCGGCTCCGAGTCGTTCAAAGGATCCTCCTCAGAGTGTGTGAGGAGACAGGAGCTTGATGTCTCACTCAGCGACACGTAAACACGTGGGGATTATGGAACAGCCTTTACGAGAACAAGAAGTCGTATGTGGTCTTTGACATTTCGCCTGGAGTCTGAGCTCGAGGAAACTCTGATACCTCTGGTATTTCACACTTGTTAGGTTTTAATGTCACACCTGACTTGAAGAGGTCTCGGTTTCAGCCACTTCTGCATGATGACAAACTTTCTTCAGATGGTCCACATTCGTTCTTTGCAAGCACAATAATCATGATGAATATAAGGTAGCTAATTATCCACAAACCATCATGCATATGCACATTTTTAATTACTGTCTAGACGCGGAGTCTATATTTGTGTCAACACTTGATGTAAACAAGATGTGGGCACATTTTCAATATGAATACAATAAGTCGTTTAATAATGCAGTGCTCGCTCTCTGTATGAAATACCTTTAAATCTTGTTTATTTTACAGGTTGTCCTTGCAAGTTGAAGAGAAAACTGAAATTCATCTCCAAAACAAATACATAAATAAATAAAAATCATGCATGAAGGATGAATCTAAGTCCTAAGCCTTAGATGCTGGAGAGACATGTCCTTTTTTTTCCTTTTTTTTTTACTGATGATGTCTTTAATTCAGATCAAGACGTTCTCAGCTGCAGCCACTCTGTGGTATAATACATTTTGAAGCCTGATTGGAGCTGAGGGTCACTCCACTCCGACCACAAATCCCTGAAAAAAAAAAAAGACAATTTGTACCACGAGCTGCTTGTTCTCGTGTTCTCAAGGCATCTCCGTTCCCCTTTCATCAGATAGCTTTTCATTCCCACCTTCAAGTGAGAAACTACTTAGAACTTGTGAATTCAATCTGACTCGCTTGCAGGCAGGAAAACTGGCAGCATTTTTGATGAGGAAGAGACGTGCATCTTAATTGAGGAGGACTTCTTTCAAACTAAACCAACATTGTTTCTTTTCCACTGCAAACAGCACAGTGTGATGTATGCATTTAAAAATAAGGCTGATGTTATTCTGTATTTCTCTTATTATCAACAAATCTTTTGTGAAAGACCAAAACCAACAACACATTAGTCATTCTCTCAATATTTTCTGACTTGCCTACAGTTTCAGCCCCAAGCCTGCTGGCTCCTTCTGCAGACATACAGTACCTCTTTTTTTTAGTATGTAAAACATATTTTTAAAAAGAAATCCACTGTATTTTTAGTGGATGTTATTAAAACAGGAGTAAAAAGCGCTTTAGTTGGGGATTTCTTCTTGTGATACACATGAAGGATCATGTGTGTTGGTCTGACAGAAAACAAGACTTGGTACCGCTCTGGCTTCCTGGCTACACTGGAGCTGCAGGTGAGCGGAGTTGCACTTCCAGTTCACTGAGCCCTGCCTCCATTACAACAAATAAACTGCATTTATTACATGTTCCCCTTATAACTAAAGGAGGCAGAGGAATTACTCAACATAAGACACACTGAGCAGAGAGAGCAGGAGAGAGGGAGGGAGGGAGGGAGGGAGAGAGAGAAGCCATTGCTAACTGCTAAGCTAAAGAAACTAGCAGAAAAACCACAAAAACACCAGCAAAAGCAGAAATGAGACAATACTCTTATTAAACACTGTTGTAAACTGCCTGTAAACTGTTCAGCTGACCAATGGTGGAACTATGATCACTCAGTCAGTCAGTCATACCAACGCTGGTGCGGTCCAGCCAGAGACTACAGTGGCTGTGGTAATAATCATGGTAATAAAGGAACACGTCGCCCAGCGCAACAGTGGTGACACTTGTTAGCGTGATCGATTTCTCGTTGGTTTTTGGTCTTTTCATGGGATTTGTAGAAAGTGAGAGAAATTAAGAAGGGGAGACTACCTCGGCATTTCATGTTGCTGCACATCTTCAGGGTGTTTGATCGTCATATTTAAAATATTCCATAGCGATATACTCAGTCAGAACGATGACGAGTAACTTATCAATCCCTCTCCGATCAGCATATGACATCTCTGATTTTAAAGGCAGCACTCTTCCCTCCATCCCTCGCACGGAAACACCTCCGGAGCGACTTTGTGAAGATCTGACAGGATTCAGCAGGAGTCAGCATTATGGTAATAGGTCCTGCCTTGCCCATGCTCGATTTGGTTTACTAATAATTACTTATGGCCACCCAGGCCCGCGGAGATCAGTGAGGGGGAGAATGTGAATGAGGAGCCCCATGTGAAAAATGAAGAGCGGCCCTAAAAATGAGCCCGGGGGGAAGGAATGGATCGGTGATGAAGAGAACGCACCATTTTCTGGTGGTACGAGTCAGTCACGCGCTAATGATCCAGCTCAGATGGATAACAGCAATAGGGGAGGGAGGATGCGATGGTAGAATATGGGTCGGGTCTTCAATAATTTTCCACTCACTTCCTGCTGCCACTCTGGAGGCGGAGGAGGCTCGGTTGAATGATTAAAAAAATGCATCATATATAAACTTTCAATATCTAAGTTACCATAACTGAAAAAAGATGGACTTAACATTGCAATGCTCAGATGTTCCCAATCCTTTGTGCCACTCTCAACACCCAAATCAATAGTTTAGATCCCGTCGATATGGAGAGGTAGCCTTATCAGAATGAATGTACGCATCTGGCACTAATCTAAATACAAGCAAACAAAAGTCTGGGCTTCGGAGAGCTTTTATTTAAGTGCAATCATGTTTGACAAATGAGATTCAGATAGGAGGGAGCACGGCACTTGAAAAGCCACAAGAGCACCGCTCCACTTGTATTGGATATATGTCTGAGGAGAGATTGCTTAATACTTGAATGAAAAGGCAGGGAAAGGGTGGAAAGGAAAATAATGAGATACAAACATTACAAGAGATTTTTCTTTTCTTTAAAAACACAGTGGTTCAGAAAAATAAGGGCAGAATTGCCTTCTGAAGCCTAAACAGCACTTCCTCGCATTAAACCCTTCTTTAAAGCAGGTACGGGTCTATTTGTGCCGGTGACACATCATCCAGAACATCACTGTTGACAAGCAGAACCAGCACGTTCAGCTACGTGATAGATTTTATTGTTTTATTGTATATTTAATGACTGCAGAATCCTATTTTATCCCATTAATCGTAGAAAAATGTCAAGCGAGGCTGGCTCTGCTGTTAGCTCGCAGATTATTGGTATCGACTCTGAAGGATCAAGAGGTATCAAACACTCGCTAAATGTCAGATCCTCAGAACAAGACTCCATCTTGGATGTGAGTTTTTGCACTGAGGAAAATCAACAGACTATGTTTCAGATCAGAAAGTAAATGCCACGTACAAGCTCCACATTGAAGAATGTGTTCGGTAAATAAATGCATATCGACTCAAATGCATGTGTCATGAAAGGTTAAAGACTGTCTGTCGGATCCAACTGTGCCTTTGAACGGCACACCGGAGGATTTTCAGGTGTGATCGTGGACAGATTTCCTACCTGCCGTGGGATTATCTGCTCAGATGAAACGGCGAGATTGACGGCAAACACATGGTCCCTGCAAGAGATGGAGTCAAGACACCATTAGTGAAGCATGTCAGCCTTCATGCTTTCTGAATGCAAAGCTCCATAAGCCTCTGATCCAACCATTTCACCAAAACAAAAAAATAAAAAATAAAAAAAACAACAACCTTCTGCTTTGCTCAATAAGACTGATCGAAGCTGTTCAACAACAGGAGGTTGAAGGTGGATTAACAGCCAGTTCATTGGCTTTTCAATTTCAGACCCTCACACAAGTTTTCCCAACACCAAAAGTTTTTCTAACTATCGACACAATCCATATGAATCTCTCTGTGAATAGAGACATGCGCTTTCTTGAATGCAGCTGTGGAAAATATTAAGTCTGTTTAGGTACATTAAGAATCTCCATACGCTTTTGGACGAGGCTCTTGGCCCCGAGAGTGACTGCAGTGTAAGAAGGAGCCAAACACTGAAGAGGAATTTATTCTGCACAACGAAAACAGGCAAGAGAAGGCGCAACCTCGTACTTTCTAGATAGTTAACCTACAACATCTTGATGGGGGGGAGGGGGAGCGACATACGTTTAAGGCTGAGAGATGCACTAGAAAAAACTTGGGAGGCGCTGCAAGCATGAAAGCAGTTTGGTGCGGAGATGCTGCCTGAGAACTCTTACACAGTCATAAAAGCTGAAGTTCGGGTGCGTTCAAGTTCTGAGCAGAACAGAGGATTTTTTTTTTCTGAAAGGCAGAATTTATTGTTGAGCCCTCTGGAAGTTGTAGAGTTATAAATGACTCTCTGCCTTTAAGGCCCTTCACTCATACGAATGTTTCAAACTCAACTAACTTTATGCTTCATCGACTCCACTCGTTAAATAAAGGTGAAACAAACGACTAAATGCATCGTTTTATGTAATCAACTGGATACTTCTGGCTCCTGATCATGTTACATAAGAACACCATGGATAAAGGTTTGGGCTTTAGTAACTTGTGATCATAATTTTTTCCACTAAGAATTAATTGAAACTAATAAAAAAAAAAATAATAATACTGTGAAATGAATCTGTGACTGCAGCCTTCATGCAACCACGTATATGTATTCACATGATTAGATTTGAAGACGGAGTTTGACAATGTACGGAAACGTGTAAAAAGTGCATACAACTATTACTACAAAAGGAAGAACTATGCAAATGTTCATTCTATTGACAGAAGACAGTAGGTTGCAAAGTATTTTCCTGCTTCTTAACTTATCCAACATTTTTCTAACGGGATATTAGAGAAAAAGGGTGAAATGACTCATCCTCACTAAACACAATAAGAAGAGCTACATCAGATGCTTTGTAATGTTAAAGCAGCAGGTGAGTGGTGACGACTGACCGAGCAGCGATGTAGAGCATGTGGTTGATCCTCAGCATCCTCTGGAAATCCAGGCCCAGGCGGACGGTGTCATTGTCCGACAGGAGTCCCTGGAAGCTGGGGTAGAGGTAGGAGGCTGTGTGGGGAAAAGAGATGAAGAGAAAAAGAAAAAACGCTCTTAATACCGGCGGATAAAAAAATGGGACTGAGAAAAATGAGACTGATGCATTATGCCCCTTTGAGGTCTTATTATAAAACATCTTTTTCAAAACTGCAAAAGAAAAGTCAGAGTTCAAAAACTGGAATTAATTCACAGAGAAATAAGACAAATATGAGAAGACTGTTCACCACGCAGGTCAGCTTCCCAAAACATGTCAGTCAGTCTCACTTGTCTGTGTCAGCGCTTTTACAAACAACTCTTTGTTAGCTTCACATTTGTAAAGAGGCTGTAGGACGACAGCAGCTAAACATGTATCCACTACAAATCAGCAGCTTAGAAAAACATTACACCTTTGCAGTTCAAGAAACATGAACCGAAGGTTACAAGTCGGCCTGTTGTGCTAAAAACCCAGAGCATACACCGTATGCTAATGTGTGTGTGTGTGTGTGTGTGTGTGTGTGTGTGTGTGTGTGTGGGGGGGGGGGCATTGCATCCAAAGTTGCGAATTACGCAGCGGTGTCATAGAAGTCAGTCTGATTTAAATAAATGGCTCCTGTTAAGCATTTCTTAACAGACATGTCTGGGGACTGAGCCAAGTGAGGACAAGGAAACAAATCAAGAGCATCTCAATGGAAAGTGGGTCTGTCTGGTCTGCCCACATTTTAAATAGCAATCGTTTGTCTGCGGGGTCACAAAGAGTTCAACTTAGTGATGTCATGAATACAATTTAAATGTTTTCACTTTGCTAAACTGCCCCTCCCAAAAAAAACCCTCCATTACAAATGATACCACATGGTTAAAAGCAGTGGTTCTCAAAGGAACCCACAGGGTTTCT
This sequence comes from Seriola lalandi dorsalis, assembly GCF_002814215.2. Lineage (NCBI taxonomy): Eukaryota > Metazoa > Chordata > Actinopteri > Carangiformes > Carangidae > Seriola > Seriola lalandi. Next base: position 112,858 of record NW_019525335.1, read on the forward strand.
TTAGGGGGTTCCTGGGGGTATTTTCACTATAATTTCAGCTGAGGGTCCCTGGTCTAATTTATGTCAGTTTAAAGGTCCTTGATGTGAAAAATGTTTTTGGTTAAAAAGACAAAAATACAAACTTCCGGTTACCACAGGCAGTTTAATCGTATGGCTCAATGGAAATGAGGTGCGTCTCTGCGTAATACAATGAAAATTAAAAATTGTGAGAGAAGATGAACTGAGGGAAGTGGTGCAGAGAAAGAGAGAGAGAGAGAGAGAGAGAGAGAGAGAGAGAGAGAGAGCTATAATATCAGCTCAGTGTTGTACTAAGGCCGATTTTCATTTTCCTTCTGCATTTTCATTTCACTCTGCTTTCCCGTACTCAAGCGGCAGCCTCGCTCACTAGAGGAGGTGTTAATATAAACAGTGGGAGATGCTGCCCGCTACTTTAAATAACAGAATGACAGTCAGACAGTGGATGGATATACCTTGTGAATGCTGGATAAAAAAAGTTAAAAAAAAAAAAAAGGATGCTGGAGGCAGAAATAAAATTAGCCAGCTCAATACTGACACCAGGCAGTCTTCCACATCACAGAGACTTCCCCTGCTGTTTCCTTTTTTCTTTTTTTTTTTTAACGAGGCAAAGATTCAGCTCAAGGCCACGGCGCTCTCTCGATCTGTAAAGTACTGTATTAAGTGCCCTCCAGCCTCCCATCTGACCTGGGCTGCTGCTGAATTAGCAATCCCCGCTAGAGATACACCACAATCTGAAATTAGTCTCTCTGCAGGGAGCCGTACGTTCCCCTAACCGCTCGTCTCAAATCGACTGTTTAAAGATTTAAACGCCTAATGTCTGGCTGAGCACTGGACCTTGCTGTGCTGTCTGGTGAAGAGACTCCCAGTGGCTCTGCGGCCCACCCCACTACCCTTCCCCTGGCAAATGAGGATTTCTAATTACTCTTCAGCACTTTCACACCCTCTGAAGTTTTGGGAGCAGCCGGGGCGCCGACAATCCAGGAGCAGGCGAAGGCGCCCGGAGTTACGGAGGCACATGTACAGAAAGTCTGCCGGACAAAGACTGAATTAAAACCACAGTCCTAACATCCTCGGGCTGCATTCAGACCAGCACTGGCACCGTGTCAAAAACACTGCGCCTCCTCATTCATTTCAATGACAGCAGTGGAGTGGGTACAATGTGAATCCTCAATGAATGGAGCAGAAAAATGTTGTCTCGCCTGGCCTAACATTTTCCACAACACACTGCATTTCCAGCTGCAGCAATTAATCCTTTAGTCAATCGCCAGAAAATTAATCAGCGACTATTTTGATAATAAATTCATTGTTTAAGCATAAATCCCAAATATTTGATGGTTCCAGCTTCTTAATTGTTTGGATTAACTGCTGCCCACTGAATATCTTTTGCTTTTGGACTGATGGTCACAGACTTGATGACATCACCTTGGTGGTCATTTTCTTTTGTAGACCAACGACAAGGGCTGAACAGCTGATGGAAATTTATCTGAAATTGCAATCTGGCCAAGTGCAATATCCAAATCGCAGGAGTTGCAATTTTTTATTGTTAAAGGTCAAATGTGTCGTAAGGGACCATAAGGGAGAGTGTTGTGGTGCTACAGAGACGCCACAACCTACAAATCATATTCTCCAGATAAAAAGGAAGACGCTTGTTTGGTACAAGCCTCAACAAAAAATAACATGATCATCAATCTTTTTTTTTTTTGGGTGAAAATGAAATGAAAATGAAAATAAAAAAACAATTCAACTGAAATTATGACTCATATCACAATCAATGATTTTTTTTTTGCAAAGCGAGTAATCACTTCATCAAGAAAATAAACAAAGCAAATTAATCAATAATGAACACAAATTGTCTATGAATACTGATAATGAGCTTCGAATACAAAGTCATCCATCCACCCAGGATATTGGCACTTGGTTGGCCGTGATCCTCAACGGCCAAATTCTACCGTTCACCTTCCTAAATGACTGTGAAAACGTAACGAGCTGTACGACTGTGAACTGTCCCACGGTGCTACACCGTCTCATAAGCTGTGAAACCCGCGGATGTTTTACTTCCTGGATCGTTCTTCATATTCTCACCTGAACAGTGCAGCTGCTTCTGTGTTTGTGTAAAGGTAAGAGCAATGTAGTGATTTACATAAAAGTGTATTTATATTGTATATTATGACATGATTCCAAAAAGTGCAATTTGTAATTTTCAATCATTACAAAGTAAATGAGATGGACGGAAAACAAAACAAAAAGCAAAACAATAAAATGAACAGAAGAACACAAAACATGAGCGGATGAATATTTAAAACTGCTAACACAGGTAAAGACTACAAAGCCTTAATTACATAACTGTAAAAATAACTACAGAAAAACTCTCTGATGCTAAATTCGTCAATCGTTCCCCTTGGATGTAAGCTTCAGACATTTAAAAACCTCTGTTCGCCTCTTAAGAAAGTTAATGTCCCAAATTGACCTGATCAGCTCTAATAAAAGAAAAATCCTTGTAAAGCATCCTGCCAAGAACAAGCGAGCGCTTTATAAATAACTATATGGCAATTCTGTCTATATTTTCACTTGCTTCTTTAAAGCCTAAATCGGTCCAGCTAACTCAGGATTCAGTGCGTCGTAAAGAAGACAAAATGCTGAGGTGAGTCGTCTGGAAGAAGTAACAAGTCGGGATGATTTCATAGACCTGAGCCTGACGAAGTGCTGCGATTCATAAAGGAAGTCTCAGAGTTGTGAGGGACCTTGTGCCACGCTGTCACCTGCTGGAAGCAGAGGTGACAAATTGCTCTCATTACACCTGGGACGAAGCTCCACATATAGCACTATTAGCGCAGCTATTTCTGCTAATGGTTGCGTTGCTCTCTTCCAGATAGATCAATTACAGTGTGTGGGGCCACGGTCTCAGCCACCTCTTAAATCAATTATGGCCCATTACGCTTAGCAGCCAGGATCTCTTCTGTAGACCTCCCCAGTGATTGGGTGGCATTGATGAATCCCTAGAGCGGTCCGACGAAGCGGTGTCACAGACGTCCACGGTGCTACTCAGTCAAACTCTTATCTTACGAGCTGGTGCTTAACTTTGCTTCGCTACTGGCCGTTGCGGACTGGAACTGTATCGTGATTGTTTCGGTATCGTTTTACAAAATTGTTGAGTCCAAATTGATGACCTCAAGCAAAGTGTGATGAAAAGTTACTGATGTTTTTGTTTTACAGGAGTAAAACAAAAAGTTATTTTAAACGTTATTTTGCTAATACTTTCCATTTTGTGGTGTATATGAGTATCTGAAGACGCAATTCAGGTGGTCTGGACCAAGAAAAGAAAATGACCTAATGATCAATCATTGCTCTTTTAGCTGTGGTCTGTGTCCTGCCTATACTGAATCATTACCAAAGGTGTAAACATAAGGCCACACAGACTGACTGCTAACTCCTTTGACAGTTTTGGTGACTGGGATCCTGAGAATGAAAATCAAATCCTGGTGACTGATCCGCTCCGGAGTTTGATCGACAGCTTCCATACCAACCTAAACGAACTAAACCAAATGGGAAAACCACCCAGAGTTTGTTTGTGCAGATTAGGTGGGAAAACACATAAAATATATTCTTATGAGGGCTGTGATATTAACTCCATCTGTAACACCCAGCATTGACTCAGAGATTGTTTTCTTTGGTTCAAACTAATATGACATGATTTGTTTTAGTTTAGGTGTAACTAAAAGTAATTCAGTTTGCTTGTAGTTTTATGTAAAAAATCATTCAAAAACATTTTCAAAAAAGCTTAATTTCCCAGAACAGTTTGGACTCCTAACAACTGCACCTCAGCTCTGACTGAGACTTGTGTTTTTCTTTTGTTGTTGCAATTGCTTCTTGTGCTGACATGGCCCTTTTCACACTAAGTCAACAAAATAAAAACTAAAGGAATAGAATATTCCAGCAGCCCAATAAATCTCTGCAAATTTGCTTGTTGCAAACATGGCCTTTAAAACATCCACCTCTCTAAACCGTGTTCCCCCGGTGATGATAATATTACACCTCAGAGGCGTTTACTTTACTTTTACATCTACACGCACAACAGGGGTCACAGCGTGGCAACACGGGAGATATGGAACTTACATTCTCTGCCCACGATGCTGATTGGTTCCAGGTCTTGAGGGAACGGCGTGGCTCCTGAGGACAGCTGAGGTAAGAAGGCGGCTAAGGTGAGAGCCAAGATGGCTGGCAGGACGGGTCGAGGCGAGCCGGGCGTCAGCCTCATTTTGGCAGAAGATGAGACCTCACTAGAAACACATGGCCCACAGCAGATTCACCTCCCACCTGCAATGAGATATAAGATTATGAGGGTTAGGCTGGTTAGCATATGTTAGCCACCTCAGTGTTGTAATAAGCACACAGCAAATAGAATTATGTCCTTCTGTCAATGCAGCGATGTGAACGAGTGTCCGCTGAACCACCGAGATGCAGGAGCGCAGACACACACACACACACACACACACACACACACACACGTTAAAAAAAAAAGGAGAAAAGATGTAGATAGAGTCGGAGAGAACCAGACACAACAAGAGAAGCGACCAGGAGAGGAGGCGAGGTGCTGGTCGCCAGGACACGGCCAACTAATGTCTGTCACAGTTGATTTAACACGATTAAACTTCCACCTACACCTCGCTCAGCCTGCCAAGACACCAGAGCCTGACGGTAGTATTTATTTCTCAGGTTAAAGGTCTGCATATTGCATAAGTTAGATTTGCACAACTTTATTTGATTATAAAGCAGCTCTAGGTTCTATATTAATACTGTAAAGTATTGATATCATGTGGTGTCAGTCCACAGAGAAATGAGAGAAATTAAAAGCAGCCATCAGGACTTCTGGAACTTTGTGATGTCACAATGAAGCAGTGTGCCGCTCAAGGCTCAGAGCCTCCTCTCTCCTGATTGGCTCACCAACCTGTTGTTACTAGAGCTCCAGAGGGAAGTCCGAGAGAGGAGATGTAAAACTACACTGAGATGGTTTTTGGTTCTGAATATATCTTGTTATCTTCTTATGGATCAACACTCCTGATAAAACACTGGAAAATTGTAAAATATGGGACATTTAAAGGATGAAAAAAATAAAAAAGATAGTAGTAGTATGTAGTAGTAAAAACTTTGGCCCAATAGTCAGACTTTCCAGTAAATCCTATTTGCTTTTCTTTTTTTAAGACATCCTGCCTGGATGAAAACTGTAACTCCTTCATGCTAACCATAAAAACGATAATTATAAAAAAAAAACCAAAATCATAATTTCACGTTATTATAGCTATTACACTTGGTGCATTTCTAGTTCTAGACACCTGGTGCAAAAATACCCAAATGTACCCACAGTACATCCTTTCAGAAAAAGTTGGCTGGCAAACAGGAAGTGAGTCATCCTTTCTGTATAAGCAGACATAGGCAGAATAGTTTGCTTTGCATAATTACAGGAACAACTCAGTAAATGAAGAAAGACATAGGGTGCATCCAGTAAAAATAAACTTTGTCAAGAGAAAAGTCAAAAGATAAAGATGTTACAGTGTCTGACAGAAATGAGGAACAAAATAAAAACAGCAGCATCACGGAAAGATGTTGCAAACTTATTCATCCACCTGCATTCAAAGTAACACATTACCATTTTCAATAAATTGTTTGACAAAGACAAACCCGGAGAATGGCTCTCCTTCAGATAGAAGTTGGAGACGAGTCTGTGTGGCAATAATTAAAGACTCCGCTCGTCGTGCACAAAGCTGCAACTGTGCACAAATGTTAATTTCCACATCTGTTTGATATCTGAGGGAGGAGACGGTGACAGATGGACGGCAGAGGGATTTGTTGAAACAAACTTCAAACCGCGATGACCTGTGCTCACAGCCAACTTATTAAGGGCAATGTGTCCTCCACGGGGGTTCTTACAAGCCCTCCCAAGTTTATGTACTATATGGCTTGGCAGTGAGACTTGGGCCGCATGGTTTTAAGTGGGCAAAGGAAAATTAAGTCAAGAGAGACATGAACTGTCATCAATATTGATAATAGTCTGCTTCATTTAAATGCAGAGAGAGAAAGCTGCATTTAGCAATGAGGTCAAGCGATGATCACGACGCCATAAATCGAGGAGAGTGGGCGGGTGTCTGCTTGTGTTTACTTTGAGAATTACAACAGCTTGTGTGGCCTGCCTTAGGCGATATATCAGGACAATATGGATTAGCCCCGTACGCCGTGATCTGAATGTTTTTTTCCTGCCAAGGAGGACAACCATTTGAACAAACAGATTATGTTGTAGTGGTATCGCTCCAAGAGACAAATCCATGAGAAAAATCCTTTAAAATGTCAAAAACATTCAGGGCGGACAACAGGGTTGAAAGGACTTTGGTCTTGTAAATGCTTAAATTACACACACAAAACAGCTATTTAACACCACACAAAGAGTCCCTAATACCAAATCATCTATATAACTAGTTCACCTCTGTTATGAATATGCACAGACAGCCACCCAAATGCATAAGCAGCATACCCAGGGTACATTACATCCTCGTCAGGAGGGAAGGCACGGCTCATTTATTGACAACCTACAGGACACTCAGCTGAGGGAAGGCAGCCGGCAGAGTGTGATGATGATGCATGCAAAACAAGACAACCACTGTGACTACAGGAGTGTGTGCGAGACCAGTCGTATACACTGAAACTCAAGCTAATACCTACTACAAGCCAAAAGACATAGACCATGTAGTCTCTTAATGACTTCATCATTATTCTGAGCTGCTGTTGGAGACATTTTGCAAGCTTTACTGGATTAAAGCAACAGAGTTTACTTAAGCTATGAGCAACTGACGGATGACAAGTGGAAAGAGGAGGGGGTTGCTTCAAGGCCATATCAAATTCAGGATTAAAGAATTGATTGCCATATCATTACACACACTTAAAAAAACTGTGTCAGGAAGCAGCACACTAACGCAGACACAGACAGCGGCGCACCATATCGGCCGACACAATTTTTATAAGGAATAACCTCCACCTCCTGTGGCTGCCTGTTCCTGCAGAGCTGGTTAGTCTGAACTGACATGGCCCTTAGCCATTATCCAGGCGAGAAAAAAAAAAAAAAGAAGGGAGAATAAAAGTCTGTCATGATGTAAAAACAAATTGGAGAGCTCTCAGCCAAATCCTTTAACAGTGAGGAGGAAATGCTGTGTCAAGATCTGATCCTTCACCTCCACATTTCAAGTTTCAGGCCGACCTTTTCTGGATTATTTCCCAAATAATCTCACAAGTTTCAGTCTTGCAGTTGGACTACAGTGCATGCATAACATTTCTTTTTCTCATATGTATTTCTTAAGAACAGTATCAGACAAAATCAGATAAGGAACATGAAGAAAGTATGTCAAGTGTTGAAAAGGCGCTGAATGCTGAATCAGATTCTTTGCCTTGTTTATTTACTTGATTAAAACCGTTTTTTGGTAGAAAAAAAAAAAAAGCATCAATTTGTTATTTATACCAAAAGAAAGGCATCTTATAGACACCCAGCTCTAGTTAACATGTCCTAGTTACAACACAGCACTTTATGGTGCCACACTAGTTCTGTTCTCTTTTGTTTTAGTGACTTACCAGTAAATGAAAAAACCTTGACATTTTAATTATCCTGGGAGGAACACTGGAGTAAAATAGCTGCCTTTTCCGGTCCCATTTGACTTTTTCGACACAAGTGGACACAGCAGAGACACACCTGCTGTCCCCTAACCTCCCGTGTGAATGTTTCAACAATGCAACACCCCCCCCCCCCGTCTGGAACCCTGAACTTTCTTAATTTAACCTAACACAAAGTCTAATCATTTAATGACTTTCTGTGCAGTCTGAGGAGGGAGTGGATGTCTGATGAGCTGACAGCTGCCGAAGGGAAATAAGCCACCGCTTATCCCATCCCATGTTTGCTCTCTGTGTTCTCGGGTTTGGACGGGAGGGCTCGGATCGTTTTGTTTCTAATGAACTGGACTTGTTAAGCCATCTGGGAGACATTGGCAGTTAGGCCTCTTCGGAGGATAGGGGGTTTCTGGGATGTCGGGACGCTCCATTGATAATCTGACATTCATTTGGATTAGCCAACAGTGCAGGCGTCTGCAGATTGATAAGATGTATCCACATAGAATTTTGGAAACCCCAAGGCCTTTAAGTGGGTTAATGTAGAAATGAGACTTAAAGAAGAAGAGAATCTTAGTCTTTATGGGTTGGCATAGATGAGGAAGTAGAGTCATTTAAATTCACGCATAAACCTTTGCAAGTGCATTTTCATGTTCCACAGTCCCTGACTGGCCAGGGAGAACAGCCCCATAAAAAGTCACACTTAAAATCTAAATTCCAATTTTATCCTCAATCAACTGCATCGCATTGTAAGCACCTGTCGACTCTGGGGACGTCTATTTTCTGCCAACACCTGCTGCACACAACCAAACCGTGCAGCACAGTCATAATCCTTCCCTTCTTTCATGAATTCTGCTATCACATGTCTACATCTTTCCATCTATACACCTATCCAAGTCCTACTTATCTCCTACCTACTTAGCTACCTATCCATCTATGTCCTACTGCACCTACCTATCCATCTACCTATCCATCTATCTATCCATCTATCCATCTATCTATCTATCTATCCATCCACCTACGTCCTTCTTACCTCCTACCAACCTACCCGTCTTACTGTACTAACCTTTGTCCTATCTATCCATCCATCTGTCTAATCCACTCGCTTTGATAGCCACAGAATAGAATATACCTCTTGCCTCACACCTCTGCGCACTTGGCTTTCTCTGTGGAAATTTTTAAGCCCCCACACTTCCCTCCACTCTGACATTTTTTTTGTTGTACACACTGGCCGGCATAATGAGCTGGCATATCCCCGGTCTCCTTGACAATCTCGGACACAATTAGCCACGTTAGCCTCTGCTCTCAGTGGGCCATTGAACAAGAGACTCCTGTGCTGGATGCTATCATGATGCCGTGATAATGGTGACGAGTTAATAAGTCGAGTGTAAGGTATGGTTGAGGACAGAGTGTGTTTTATAACTCTATATTCATCATGAAAGGGGAGGTGGGCAGAACGGAGAGCTGGTTGTAGAATACTCAGGGAAGTATACGGATTATTAAAACGGTGGGACTTGTGGATACTATACATACATCAGTTGATATTTATATTGACCCGCTCCACCAACAATTACCTGTCTGTGGTGTATAAATATCTTTACAGAAACACAGGCCTTCCAGTATAACCTCACATATTGGAAAGATTTGTTTTTCCATTAGCATTATGGAAATAATAACAGGGTGTCAGGTTGTCTAGCTTCCCTTGCTTTGCCAGACCAGTATTAAGAAAAAAAAAAAAATCTGCCTGATGATGTTTTGTTGTTGTCAAACAACCACATGGGAATTTTAATGTGACAGGAGGAAAAACAACACATGATATGAATGGTGCGTGGTGAGACAAACATTTCATTGTTGCGGCCTGAGCGATATTGTCCCTCCCCAAATTCCTTGTGGAAGGTTCGTCAGACCACCAATCTCACTGCAGTCTCATGACATGGATCACACAGCTCATCACCGTCGGCACAGAGCTGTTTTTCTCTTGGCGCTCACACCCTTTCCAGGAGTTCGCTCTCCACTAAGAGTCCTAGCTGACATTCAAACACAAGGCATGTGAAAAACAAAATCTCCTCAGGGATGCACGTAGAGTAGTTAGTGAATATTGACCGTGAATGTTCTTCCCACACAAAAAAAAAAATGATTCTTTTGTCCGTTTGCAGCATTTTTCACTTTACCCAGCGGTTATTTCAACTCTGCACTCAACCCTCTCACACGGGAGATACGTTACTAATTAGATTTCCTATGGCTAACCACGAAGATGTCGGTGCGGCAAATTGGAACTGGGATCAAGGAGAATTTGGCAATAATTGAGAGAACAACTCTCACAGGACACAAAGGTTGATTCTGTGGGCCGGTTTTTCAGACTGGAGTCACATGTGGCGTAAATGAGTTCATTGTGGTGTTACAACCAAGCTCCAATTAACAATTCACCTTTAAAGATCACAACAGTTTATTAAGATCTGCAGCCTTTATATGAACCACTTCCTAAACCTGGAAACTTAAGTGTTTTTAGATGATAGTATACTGAAATGACATAGGTATAAATATAACGTAATCCGACAGCGCTACCTTCAACAGCCTTCAGTATAAATGAGCATTTCAATGACTGTTTTTTGGGTGTCGCTCAAAAATGTTCGATATCGGTACCGATACCATTACCTTGACTTCCACACCGATTCCTAACGACACATTCTTTGATACCAATTTTATCAAATCCATTTTAAAAGGTCCCATATTGTGAGAAGTGAGATTTCAATGTCCTTTTTGATTATAAAGCAGGTCTAGGTTCTATATTAATACTGTGACAGAATCAAAGCGCTCAGTCCACAGAGAAATGCACACAATCTGTATTCATAAACTGAGCCTTGAAACCAGCCGTCAGGACTAATATAATTTTGTGATGTCACAACAAAGCAGTCACGACGCTCAGCCGTGCCCCAAGCACAACCCGCCTGGACCCGGCGTCTAACCTTTGCAGGATTTGGTTTCTCTGAGTGTTTACCTGAGATCTGCTATATTTTTATTTGATCACTCAGAAAACAGCCAGCCTGTGTATAACAGTGTCGGAGTCTGATACCCAGCCCAAGAGCTAGATGCTTTGATATAAATGGAGACTAGTAAAGACCCATATTGGACGTATAACACTTACAAATCCACAGGCACAAACAGTGCGAGTAGCTTTTTACTGTTATTTGTCATTCTGTTTTCATTCTCATATCTGATGTTAAGGGTTTAAGACATCCAGTGTTACCCATCACTGACCAGGCAGACGCTGTGTACAAACACTTGACACAGCAAAGACATCTAAGCTGGGCTGTTGAATACAAACATGTCAGATATAGGAGCTGGGGATTTTTTTTGTATTTTTCAAAGGCCCTGCAGTGACAAAAACAGAATGGCTCCTGGGGATCTCCGTGGCAACATTTTAAAAAGTCCATTAGCATCCCTGGTCGAAGAGGAGTGATGGCTGGTTTCTTGCCTTTTACCAAGAATAGAAAATCAATGGTCCCTGTAGCCCTTTAGTTCTAGGATTAGTATGTCAAATGCCTGGTGTCAGTATAATGTAGTCTTATTCTCAGACTGCCTGCATTGTGCCATGGCAAAGAGAGGGCAAGATGGCATCCAGGATGAGATGTGTCTGTCAGGGGAGGTTGGGACCCTCCTTGCCATCAATGCCACTCAGCCAGTTCTCAGGGGAACGCTGCTTTAACCTCAGCGCCCGCAGAGTTCAGACGAGTGACGGGTTGTCCTGTCGCAGACGCCATCGATTGTCACCCCATGTCAGACTACTCTACTCTGTCCTCATCGAAGAATCCCCGCAGATTAGAGCCTGCTTTATACTTGAGCTTCTGTGGCAGATCTTTAGAGGATTGATGTCAAAATAAAACCAAGCTGACAGCAAGAGCCAACAAAAGTTCTGCAAACTGTTTCAGCACCGCACTGATACGACACACAATCAGTTGTGAGAGCGAGGATGAAAGCACTGGCGTCTCCCTGACCATCCAGGAAAGTGTTGACTAAAACCCGCTGCTTTGTGCATGAGCAAAACTCTCAGGGAAAAAGTACCAGTGCTTGCAGTCAGGCCTACTCTCAGGACTTCTTTCTGCAGACAGCGTGTTGGCCAGACTTCACACAGAGGGATCTATGCAGGACTCAGACAGTGAGACGGTTCTCTGATCGATCTGCAAAACTGCTGCAGGCATCATCCATCGTCTTCATGTCTATTTGCAATGGGTGAAAAAAAGCCCAGAGGGGTATCAGTGGAAGAAGGATCAAGCGTGCACTAGTGGAATCCTTTTCATCCCCCTGCCTCCTGTTAATTATTTAGATTCATCTTGAGAGAGGCCTTTAATTCCCTGACCACTCTGTGCTCCCTGTCAGTCAGGATCCGCCTTCAATCTCCTGTGGTCGTTATGGCATTTTCAAATAAGCCTTACCTCGGGGGTCACCAAATCAAACACATCAGTTTAAAATATGCCGGGCAGCATTTGTGCAAACCCACCTCCCTCATCTCTCTTTCTCCTCTTCATACATAAACCCGAATGTTAACTATCCACCCCCTTTCTCCTCTCAATCTCTTTGTCATTAATAATTCAGAGTGTTATTGAGAAACACTACCTGAACCCTGTATTGACAGAAATCCAAGCACTGTCATTCTCTCAAGGGCGTCATAATTGGATAACCCCCAAGGGTTTGAGATACGAAACGTGGAGCAATAGGGGAAAGCAGGCTGAGTGTTGTTGTTTTCTGTATTCTGTGTCTTTCCCTTTTTACATTTCTATTTCTGGGATCTGACCCGACAGTCGGAGTCAGCCAACTTATCGATTCGGGGGACAATCCCTTCGGAGTGTTCAGAGGCGGGTAAAGGAAGTGTTCGAGTATCATAACTTGCCAAGGTGCATCTACAAAAGGAATCACTGAACCAAGGGCAAGTGTGTCATCTCATTAATTGGCAAAGACGTTTACTTGATACAACTGTGTATGAAAATTAAAATCAACATCGCATAATCTCGTGTCATGCAGCGAGGAAGCCCCATGATAGACGGAAAGGCAGCCAAAAATTTCTGTGAAATTAAAAGAGGACGATATTGACAATGCGATAAATAGCGTACCGTGAACAGGTATTTCCCCCAACACTGTTTTGAAAGTAAAATCAGCGTTCTCCCCTGTTAACTGGTTTATCTGTAGGCACATCATGGAACTACAACACCCCTGTTCTAATGCTGTCGTCTGCTCTGATGCTAAACCGACTGAGAAAAGAGCTGATAGAAAAAGGAGAAAAGAGCAGATATAATCTCCTGTACAGGAATATTTTACACACTATTGTGCTGCCTGAGCCTGTCATGATTCACACAGAGCTGCTGACCCCTCTACAAGGGCATGACGAGAGGCACAAGCTAGCTGGATGTAGCAGACATTTAACAGACCAGGCAGGATGAAAATATGCTAATAAAACCCTTTAATATATTGAGGGGAGAGAGATAACAGAGAGACAAGGTGAATCTTTCATGTTGCCAGGAGATGGGCTTCTCCAACCGAGCTAAATCTATGAGACCAGTGTCAGTTTGGGCTCCGAGTCGCAGTCGGATAAAGGCTGGGGCGATGTCAGCTGGTCTCCCTACAGGTACCTGAAACTAACTCATGGGAAGGGAAGAGCACTGAGCCGAGTGGTTCGTCCGCATTCCTTTGATCACATTTGTTGTGTCTGCACATGTACATGGGTGTATACTAACCAAAAGAACTAATTAATGCTTTGATCACACTGTGGATGCGGATTTCTAAACACTTGCCTCGGCAAACCGTCATTCCGTTGTCAATCCCGGGAAACGAAATGAAAACCTCACCCGTCAGCAGAGCTGAGCCGGGGAGGCCACAACGACAACAAGAATTACACTTGATGTAAAGCTGTCCAAATGGCAACACAGGATGACTGAGCTTACAACCAGCCTCGGAGTTAGTGCGAGTTGGAAGCTGATTATGCTTGTGATGCTGTTTTATGCGCCACAGCTTGATTGCTGCAATAAAAAGCAACAGGCAGCACAGGAGTGTAAGAGGGCTTTCATAAGGATATCACGTTTTCTCGTCCGGGTCCTTAATTAGATCAAGGAAAATGTGACATTTCCGTTACATTTGACGGGACTAACTCAGAGCCCGGAGAGGAGACAGGTAACTCTCACTGTGCTGTTTGCTGAGGATGCTGCTGCTCAGGACCACCACTTTGAGGACTTCACGGTGGCTTTGTGTCCATTAACTCAGTGGCGAACAAAAAGAGAGTGAGCCTTCACTATTAACACAGAGGCTCTTTGATCTCTATCTCCCCTGTGGTACCAATTAGCTTGCTGCACTGTTCGCAGTCCAAAGTCTTTGCGCTTCCTATTTTGAAAGACATCCTGCATGAATTATCAATCTACCGGAACTTTTATTCCCTCTCGACGAAGAGTGAATTATGAGTGGCATATCTCTACACTTTGGCTCCTTCAAATGAGGGAACTGTGCGAGTGCTGAGGAGATGAGATTTCAGATACCTAGAATCTTTTTTTCTCTATGATGCAACGAGGTGGCCTCCTGCTTATTTCTGTTAGTCTTGACAAAAGATGAGCTCACAGTTTCCAGTGTGCCACAACAGAGACTTTCTGCTCAGATGATAAGACACAGGAAGGCAAAGTAGTTGAGAATTGATCAAAGGAAGATAAATAGCTGTGAAAATTCTTCCTCTGCCTTTATCCCTTGTTAGCAAAGGCAATCACACAGCCGTCACCCAGAAGATCCATCCCTGTCACATTACCCCAACAAGATTATAAGGAGGGGAGGGGGGCTACCAAGGGAATGTGTGACAAAAGCACGTTTGGTAAATTTCACTTGAACAAGAACAAAAGCGGCAAGCCCGGCTTTTTATAAATGAATGATTTTTGCAATCTGAGTGGTCGATGCTGATGAAGGGAAATATAAATCAAGGGTAACAGTGAGGCTTCTCGGCGAGAGTGCCTCGGAGAGATAATGGCATCATCATGCCTGTGTGGTTCACTGTTCCTGGGAAGATTAAACACTTTATCATTGTCTTTGGGACAAACAGTCTCTCTACGTAGAGCATGCATCCAATTATTAAATGCCTTTTCTGCTCAAACCCGACATCCACGCGTCAGCTTCATCACACACCAGGAGCCTTGAGAGGAGAGATGAAATGAGACAGCAGTCGTATCAGGACAGCGCTACCTTTCAGGGCGGTAGCCTACGGTGGCAGCTGACCTCACTTTTATTACCGCTGTCTCACACTGATGATATCATCTAAACACACACTGAAAGACCCAGAAGCTTTCAAGCTCAGTTTATCTCATTTTATGGCTCTAACAACTCCGTCACTCCCAAGAAAAGTCAATGGCCACGGGCAATCCAACACTAAGGAGCTGTGTGGCTCCCTCCATCAAAGGCTACACTGTGTCATGGTACATGGGACGAAGGTAGCAGGAGCTCGGGCGCGAGGCAGAGGAACGGGACATGAACAGTGACAGCGGGAAAGACAGTAAATCTAAATGAGGAAGAGGAAGAGGAAGGAGGAGGAAGGAGGAGGAGGAGAGAGGAATGACAGTGTCTCACAGCTCACTGGTCTGGAATCAGCCAGACAATCAATTCCACTACTCAGCTTCAGGCTGGCAGGTCTTGCTTCAATTGCACTGAGCATCACAGGCAGCACCAAATTATCAACAGTGCTGGATTACTTTAATGGTAAGTCACAGTAGTCGAATGAGACAAATACACGATGATGATGATGATGATGATGATTATCTGACACCACGAAAGAATAAAAGTGACCGTTCCTAAGCTTTACCCCTGTGGTATGATTGCCTGCAATTTTCCATTGGGACTAATTAAGCACTTTAGATTCTGCTGCTATAGAGAAACATGGTGGAGATCATTTTGTTTCTTCTTCTTTGCCTGTTTTATCATTTCTGAAAATAAAAAAGCTCACTACTTTTTTTGCAAACAGAAGACGTGCCATTAAAGCTTTTCAAGATTTAGGAATTAAACACGACTACAAAAAAAAAAAAAAAAGACTAAATACAGAGCACTTTGCTGCAAATACTATTCTCTTTTGGTACAGACAAGAGGATTATGAAACCGTCAGTTTGTGCTGTTAGGTCCATCCAAGATACAAAACCTAGTAGCATCTTTCAAACAATGACATTTTTTTAAAGCTACAACACGGTTTAAGATAACATTCATCTAGCATCCCTTTGCAGATTAGATATATAGAGAGAAAACAAAGTAGGATTCATGCTGATGACTTAGACACTTTCACTGTTTCTTTCCAAATTATTTCACAAGAGAAAATCAGTGGAGGCCAAGCTGATGAGCCACGTGATGGAGTCTGTGTTAAACGTAGACAAAAAAGTTTGATGCTGAACTCGCAACGTTTCCTCTAGACTGGGAAGTAAACAGCTACTAATGCTAATGCTAGCTATGTAGCAATAGCAAAACTTACACACAGCTTCTTTAACAGAAAGTACATTGTTAATATTGTCTCCTTTGAATCAAATTTTGTTTTTTCCTCACATGACTGCACACAGTGTGGAGTTATTACATGACTACTCTCACTGCCTTGCTCATACCGATTTAAGCTTGAACCTTTAGCCTCAGGTTGTCTGAGTCAGAGCTGGAGAAATTAGCCCAGATCCTGAGCTGACACAGTAAATGAGTGTTAGATGAACCTTTCCTAAATAGACCCGTCCCCCAGTCTGCTTCACTCTCTGAGGCGGCATCACAGGCATCAATCACCGCCGTCCATTGTTCTTCTGACAACGCAGCGTCTTTACTGCCGCATTGGGCGCTGACGTTTTTGCTAAGTCAGAGTGTTGGCTGCTTGCGTCTCTGCGTGTGTCTAATGTGTCTGAGCTGCGTGTTCCAGCTCGGCCTGGATTTCAGTTTAGATAATGTCGTCTTTCCGGCACTTAAGAAGGATAAGCTCTTATCTCCGTCTAAATCCCCAACAGTCATTAGAAGCGACGGGGCCTGCTTAGAAGACCAACTAATTACGGCTCAAATATCTCTTCCCTCTTCCCAACGTAAAGATCACTGCAATGGACACTGCGGATTATATAGGCATTGTAATTAGGAAGTCATTACGTCTACCTGGACATGTGTAACCACTAAACTGAGGGATGTTAATATAAGACAATAGCCTCAAATAGTCACTGTTTCCCTCTAAATCGCTGAACATAAGCAACATGCTGCTTAGTTGAGGTCGAACCGTTTGAAAATCCATGTTTCCTTGACAGACACTTCTTTAAAGTTTCTCAAGTTAAGAGTCCTTGTGCAAAGCTGCATGTCACCCCGAAAACACAAAACAACACTTCATAGTGGTAGATCAAAGCGGCGTGTGTAGTATTCATCTGTCGACGCTCGCCATTCCTGCGCTGAAGTGTTCCACTCATCTGCATTTTCAGTTTTTAGAGGCTCGAGTGAAGCAGACACAAAGATAATAAAAGAAGTTGAGAATAGACCGAGTCACACTGGGAGGGATGGAGAGGGGGGTGGGGTTGGGCGGGTGGTGGGGAAGAAATAAGACAGAGAGGAAAAACAAAGGCTCTGTGAGCAAGCAGACATACCACTGAGTCTGATTCTATTCTTCCCCACCTCCTCCTCTTCCTCCTCCTCTCTCTCCATCCCTCCACAAGGTATGACCACGTAGCTATAATAATAATAGTTATAATAATAGGAAAAGCGAGGGGACAAACGGGGCCATCTATAATGGGGCTGGATGCTGGCGTGAGCGAGCAGTTGAGCCTGGGTGGTGGTGTCATTAAGTTCGAGTGCGTGATAAATGCACTCTGTTTGTCGGATTTGAGATTCTCATTACTCTATGTTCAGGAGGAGACCCGGGGCCATTACTCTTGTGGCTGCCCTGACAAGAGGCTGAATGTATCTGCGTAAAAGAAGCGAGAGAAAGTGTGTGCGTCCGTTGGGACGCTTGTATACTGAGAGGCATTTCAGATGACATATCCAGCCCATCTGACAGCCACAGTCAAAGGTCCTCAGTTGTCAAGCAACAGCTGGTTGTTTCGCTTGCATGACTCGGCAGTTTCAGCTGCGTCTAATAGTTCAATTATGTAATGTTTCTAACAGAGAAATGACAATTTCAGAAAAGATAAATCTCAATTTTACCTTGAAGTAATGTAACGACTGATGGCAGCTGTCTGGGTATATACTGTAAGTATCTTATATTTTTGTATCAACTGTGAATCATGTAGAATGAATTGATCCTGATTTATGTTAATTCATATCTATTCCTGTTTCCGATTGTCATATGTAGGAAAAAAAAAAGAAAACAACATATGTCAACAATAAACAATAATTTGTCATAAATGGCTACGTATCCGTCTTCTCTTTGATAAAATGCGATTAAAAGTCATAGTAAATAAAGATGGATGTAGCCTCTGTGACGTCACCCACAGGTTTCTGAAAAGCAGTTTTGAAGCTCAGAGTGAGCTGCTCTGCAATTGTCATCTTGGCAGTGCCTGACTTTGCCTTACTCCAGGCATGGGCAAAGAGGTGGGGCGTGTGTGGAGCTGAGACTTCCGCAAATGCTGGTTACGTTCACCTTCCTTTCACTTAAAGCAGCCACACCCTCAATTATGCAGAACGTTAAGCCTTAATAAATATTAAATAGGTGAGTTACATAAAAATTCACAGTTGTCATGAAGTAGGAAATTAACTACAGAAACCAAAACTGTTTTTGTTGTACCAGGCTGTAAACATGTTTATTTCTGCTGTAAAGTTGGGCATTTTAACATGGGAGTCTATGGGGATTGACTCACTTTTGTAGCCAGAGCTCTAGTGGCCATTAGAGGAATTGCAGTTTTTGGCAATTCAGTGTTGGCTTCATTTTTCAACCCTGGAGGTTCCTGCTTGTTAAAATGGAGCAAAAGAATATCCTCTCCTGACCTGCATGAGCTGACTGTTGTAAGCACATCACATCATTGAACCTTGGTATTTATTATTTACTTGGTTATATATTTGGTAATGCTAGCTGCATGATAAATTAGTTACTTTATGAATTTACCTAACTCGCAACAACACACCACTTTCCTATGTCACAGTTACCGTAAATCTTCCTGTCACACTTACTAGCAACCTTAACTGAACTGACATCCACACCACAACACTCTTTTCAGCCTCTCTGCCACTTTTCTATGCAGTTAGCCATTATTTATGTACAGCTCTGCAGTGACGTGTGGCTGCGGCTTCCAGGAGGTTTTTTTGACACAAAAGCCACTACAGGAAAAAAAACAAAACAAAACAAGGACACACGGCGTGCAACATAAGCACTGCGTGAGAATGTAATTTCAAACTGCCTGTGTCTCTGAGTGACACAACGGAGCTTGGTGTCTTTAAATGTGTGATAGCAAAAGGATGTATGTACCCAGGAAATAAATTCCTTTAGCCGCTGGCGCTGTGTGACAGTGTGTCATGTCAAATTTTCAGAACACTTCCTTTCGGCTGCGCCGAAGATGAACAGAGAAGTGGCCACCAGCCCAGCCTGCGTCTGGACGTCTGGCCCAATCAATACTCGGAGACAAGCATCTGCCCGGGTCTCCTGTTACTGTACCTCCGTCCTCAAACCATTCCTGCAGACAGCCGTGTGCTGCTGGCTCATATCAGCGGCGAGGCTTATCACAGAACAACACAGGGAATGTGATACCACACAGGGTGGCCGCTGACACTTTCATTTGTCTCTGGTGATAGGGTTTGTCAAACTATTCTGGAGTTCATCAGCCACCTGGCCTTATTTGCTCACTCTGCCGATGATTTCTCAGCCCTCTCGAGAAATCCTCCGCCGCGATGACCTTGATGCTCAATCGCTGCATATTTTTCATTATGTACGAGCCTCTGTGGAGCAGGTGCCATGTTGTTCTTCGTTTCAACACTATGTGCCGGGTACTGATGAACCTGTGTGAGAGCTATAAAAAATGATCCTCTTTCAATAATTGACACCATCACTTAAAACCAGAACAGCGGTGAGATTGTTCCGGGAGCTGTAAAGTCTGGCAAGATAAAAGCACACAAAGACTCAAAAGCCAAACTGAGGAGGAGGAACAAGCTCTCAGGTGAGCCTCCATAGACCGGAGAGTCAGAATAATAAATAGGAAAGGTAAATAATAGTTGTATTACTATTATTATCAGTCTGACAGGGCTTGAAAAGAGCATTTGCAGCTGTTCCTGGTCTCCCTGTCTCCTCCATTTCTCTCCTCTCAACCCAACTACTCAAGACGGACGGAAACCCCTGAGTCCGGTTCGGTTTCTGGGTTTGTCCCCCCTCCACAGTCACCAAGAGCTTCTCATGGTGGAAACTGTTTCTCCCTATAACACTGAAAGGTCTTGATCTTACTGTGTAAAGTACTTTGAGATAATGTATGTTATGATTACTTGGACTTAGTCTTGCATAGCCAGATCTATCTCCACAGCACCGTGTCAGTGCTGGGGAGCGGTCTGGCTGCTCCCATTATCATTCTGCTACTGAGGAAAAAAAAAAAAAACTTTCTGGCTGCATTGTCTGCGTTTCTTTAAACCAATCACATTCATCTCGGGCGGGCGCCGAGCCCAGGATGCAGCGACACGGTGCCCCTGCAAAATAGTGTCACCGTTTCACATCCAGTGAGTTTGACTAACTACGACTATATAAATAAAATAGAATAGAATTAAATAGAGAGAGAGGTAGTCGGACAGACCGTTTTGGGTTCTAGGGAGAACGCTCTGGGGAGTTTACACGACTCCCAACGACTGTAAAGTTTCTGAGAAATCTGCTCACGCTCAAACTAAAACTAAGGCTAAAACTGAGAAAAATCAATAATGTGCCCAGAGGGACGATGGTGGGGGTTTGCAGGTTAGCACCAAAGGAATGAATCTGCTTTATTTGTGAAACCTTAGTGCTGACAAGCACAATATTCACACTGTATGTTCTACAGCGCCAAAGTTTGTTGTGTTTACTGTATTTGTTTTTGAATCGAGATATATCCATCAGCAGCAGAAGCCTTTTGACTTTATATACATGAATGTTTGCAGCTGCAGTCGGATCATGTATGTTATTGTTGCAATGCATGACTGAACTTTACTTGACATTATCTTGTGCTGGCATATTTACAACTAATTCAACATTTATTATTCCCTCGCCTTTGTGTTACTGTGTGAAGTGTGTAATAAAGTACATTCCAACTAACAAATTATTCTAAACTCCATCATCAAATTCGAGTGTCTGCTCAAAAACTGGCCAAAATAACTCAATTTAAAAAGCCTGTTAGACTAAACTGTCGTTCAGCTTTAACAACAGCATTACACTGTGTCACTATTAAAAACTCTGACTGGTGGCATTCACAAATGAGCCATTTCTCCAGAAGAGGAACGAGGCAGAGTCACTTTAATCTCTGTGATTTCATTCCCTTGCTTCAGTCTCAGTGATTTGGTGCTGCAGATGTCTTCTCTGTGTGCTTAAGCCCTTCGGCCATATGCTGCTGCCGCCCGGACCATGACACAAAGGGTTTTTAATCAGTCTTCTCAATTACGGAGCACATTCTGTCATTAAAAAACACAAAGCTTTGAGGCCCGCTCTCGCCTCCCGCCTCCAAGTCTTTTGGCTGCAGCCAGGGCTGAGGTCGCTATATGTGCTGCTGCCTCGCAAGAAAAAAAAGAAAATAAAACACTGAAGTTCAGTTTATAACTGTGTGGCTTTCTGATCTATTTGAGCTGGCTGTTTCCCAACGCTGCCCGCAATACAATTTCCACACTCTGTTAGGATAGAGTACATTTAGAGGACTCAAACCCTGAAGTCTATCATTCAATAAATTGTCCCTTCCTGTCGATAAACCCTGTTGACGACAAACCAAACACACTGGAAAACAGATATAGACACAGAGCTAATCTAATGTTACGAATGACCTTCAGCCACTGCTATTACATCAGATACCTGAAGCTAATTGGTGACAGGGAGAAAATAAAAGTCCACCAGTGATGGCACAAACAAGAAAAAAAAGCCTTGCCACCAACTCACCAAGTTGCAGGAAATAATCTCCCCTTCCTGAGTTACAGCGCTGATTATATATTATGTTGATTATGTTGACCTTCGACCCTTTGGTTATAAAATGTTAGCACTTTATTTAATTGTCACAATTAGCGCATGAATTCATGAGTTATGGCTGAAAACGTTTTTTCCGTGAGGTCACAGTGACTTTGATCTTTGACCTCTGACCACCAGACTCTAATCGGTTTATCTTTGACTCCTAATGAATGTTTGTGTCAAATTACAAGAGGTTCCCTCAAGGTGTTACTGAGATATCACGTTCACGACGGATGGACAGAACCTGAAAACATGATGCTTCTGGCCCTGACTGTCATCGGCACCGAGGCATAAAAAAACCCCAAAAAAACCAAATCACTATTTCTCTTTGGCAAACACGTGCACCGAGACGGTGTCAAGCAGAAGAGTGCAAACAGCCGAAGGCTAAAAAACAGAGATCCTATTCCATCTCAAGCAGCTATTTTGAATCGCAGCCAACTGTCCAAGTGGATCAATTTTAATGTGCAGTAGTTATCTGAAGGGTGAAAGTGACACAACTTTAACAGGCAAATATATGAACTTTAGTATAATTGAATTAATTTGGGTTTTGCCCTTAAAGTAAATATTATTCAATAGCAGAGAATATTACCATAAATTAAACCAAATCCCAGGCCCAACTCTTCACTAAATTTCACTATTTTGTGACCTTTGCGTGTTGTTTAAGACAAAAATATATTAAACTGTTGACCCTTTGCTCATTTGAATTGTAATTATAAACAGCCTTGAGTCGCGCTTTGGAGGGCTTCCTGACTTTCACCTCAACTTTTAAATGATCCCACGCTCATTATCCAAATTTACTAAATGTTTCAAACCCGAGCGCAGGGATGCAAATTGCTCTGGGACGTCAGAGGATTGAGGTTAAAGCAAGGCGCACAGCCACGGTACCCGGATCCTGCTCCTGACACAGATGTTGAGGCAGAGCGGTGTGCGGCAGGGCTGCAGCCATGTTTGCTGACACCGTAGAAGCAGTTACGCTCTTTAAGAGGGGATTTCTCTCCCCATTACAGGGAGATGATTTATTTAAACTGGGCTGCAGATTTGTTTTCGCACTCCACGTTCTCTGAGCTTTTCCTTTTCTCTGTGAATATGGCAAATGTGAACGCTGTCCTGGTTTTTTTTTTTTTGGGGGGAGTGGGGGGGGTAAGGTCTGCAGATTGTTTGTGCTGACAGTGAAAGAGCTGTTATCGCGAATGGAGGGGCTGTTTTTCTCCTCACAGCGTGCTCTCTGTGCTCGAACATGGACGTGCAATTGAATTTTGTGCCTTTTTCTTGTAAGAAACTGGCTCCTGTCCAGCGTCTCTGACTGTCTAATAGCATGTGGAAAGTTGCATGCTGTGTGAGGTTTTGTGCATATTTTTTTTTTTTTTCTTGCTTGGCCCCCTCGAGTTGCATCATTTCGGCTTCACCACGTGAGGATAATTAGCCGTTGATAAACATGAAAGTCAGCAAAAAGTTTCTTTGAAGTCCAAACATTCGTCTGAGAGAAGTGTTGCAGAGGAAAGTCGATACAGTTCTCTCTGTCGTTCCGTTGAATACCAGCTCAGATTGATTGAAATTATTCTTTTTCACTGCTTGAGAGGAAAATCCTGAACGGGTGTCGACCGTTTGAGAACTTTGCTCCTGTGTTTTTTCGCTTTTCATCATTTACATTTTATGTTCCCTCCGGTGGCCTGAGGAGCTGAGGGAGCTGTCTCTTATACACATCTGAGACCCCGAGCCACTAATTATCCCTTCCTTCCCCCTGCAGACTGAACGCTGGCTTTTAATGAAAAGAGAATTTGATCCATTAACGAACCTCATCCATTTGAAAACCTGGATTCTTTTTTTTATGGTTACCTCAATTTGGAGCCATAAAGTGACGGGCAGATTGGTTTCCTCTGTGTTTTTTAACACCATATAAAGAGTTGGTGATGTTCACTTGTGTTATTTAAGCTACAAACTGAAGCTTTTTATGGCTCTGCATTGAAAAACACGCCAGTTACTCAACACTGATGTAGGAATTTGAAACACTTGGTTGGCATGTTGATTTTATATGTAGCGGCATCTGTGGCGCTTTACTCAGGGAGCCAACAGACATTAAAACACACTTCCAAATGTTGCGGCCAAACCTTGTGAGCTTGGCTTCCACTACTTTTTACTACAGTTGCTGGGAATCGCAACTCAGATGTTCGAGTACAGCTCATGTCTGCTAACTACAGAGCTCGTTAGGTGTCCGCTGTAAACAGAGGGAAGACTGGTGAACAACATGTCAAGATATTCCTCCACTCCAGGAAAACAAGAGGAGGGTTTTCACACTAATCATAGAAGTTACACTGAGACTCCAACATGAGTTTCACCAGTGTTACTAGAGAGAACTTTTAATGGAAGGCGGTGAAGAGGGCGTTTGTTTTCTATTCATTTAAGCCTCGAAGAAGAAGGAAATATTCAGTGAAAGCAATCACACACTGAGGTGAGGTGGTTTGACATCGTCGTGAATGTGTCCATCTTGAGTGTGTGTTGTTTGGTGCAGAAAAACTGAAGCCGCATTTTCCAAGTTCAGAGTGAACGCACAGGACGTTGAAGCAGAGGACACTTAGGAGAGCAGCATGAGGATGTTTCAAATTTGCTGATCCATAAATCTTTACATATGCTATTTGGAAAGAGCCACAGAGGTGCTGATATTTTTTACTTTACGGTGGAAACAAACTAGAGTTCAATGTCGCCTATTTCAAGTAATTTAAATAAGATATTAGATATAAAATCCAGGGCTTGCAGTGAAGGCTTGTCCATTTGCGAGTGGTTTTAAGTGAAAGGAAATGTAGTTCTGCACAGCGGCTTTTTCAAAATGTCAAGAAAAAAAAAAAGAAAAAAGGTGTGAATTCCATTAGTGAGGCGTCCGGTGAGGTTTGCTGCTGCTCTTTAACCGTCGCACAGACACACACAGCTTCAACAAGCTTCACACTGATCCACCTGACCTGTGATGCTTTCTGCCGAAGGGTCAAGAGATCCAACATTAGCAAGAAAAGTTGACTTTGTCTTTAATTCTTGACCTCCTGTCGGCTCCGGCAACCGCTCCCTGGTGCAGCCCCGCATGACTTCAGCTAAGATGGGTGTATTTTTAAAGTCCCTGCCCAATGCAACTGTAAAGAAAAAAAAAAATACCCAACTGGGGAAACATTTTCACATCCCAGGGACACAGCCTAATAAGCAATGCCAGTCCTGTCAGACAAACTATGATCTTAACAGACGTCATGCTGCAATGAAAAACACCCATGGGGATTTTAGTCAAGCTGCAGCGGAGCCTCATGGGTAAACATTGTTAAGACAGCAGATCTGTAAATAGAACAGCCTGCCGACATGTACAGTACAGCAGTGACGGTATGTGTCTCTATAGTAGGCTGCGTGTTAAGGCTCCCAGAGTCCCACCAGCCTACCATTAGTCTGAGCTCTGTCTCTTTGTCAAAATCCCTCAGCATCCCTTTGGCTCTCCGAGCGGAGCCGAGCAGAGAGCCTCTGACAGTTAGCAAGCGCCTCCGCTGCACACATCATTGATACTAATGGGGACGGAAGGCTGATGTAGGGTGGCTTGTGTGTCAAGAGTTCGCTGGGGTGTGTGTGTGTGTGTGTGTGTGTGTGTGTGTGTGTATATGGGGTAACCAAAGTCAGGATTACACAAGTGGAGCATGTGTGGTTGCTCTGCGGCACGGAGATCAATTCATGTCGCTGCAGCAAATGGCATGACAACCAGTCTCCTCCCCGTCACCATCTGCCTCCTCTGTGCCAATTTGTCACAGCACATCCAAGTGTGGCCTTGCCCTCATTTAACATTGAGCAAGAGCACGACTCAGGGAACAACGTGAAGGAGAAAAAAGGAAAATAAGGAGAAAATAAGGGCACTGACAAACACTGCAGTCCTCAGGGCGAGCGGCGAGAGGGGTCAACTGGAGTTTATCAGAGGGCAAAGGCAAGAAATATACACATGGGGGGGGGTCCTGGCGACTCAGCTGGCTCAGGTGCGAACCACGTACCTGCAACACCCTATGTTCAAATCTGGACCAGACGTGCCAAAGAATTAATTTAAAATTAATCTTAAACAACCAACCGAGACAGCTGATCTGTTGGCACTGACTGGGTGGAACGTTTCCTTGATTTGATACCTGCCCAGACAGGTGTTAAAACCCGGTTCCTGCAGAGAGGTGGCGGGGTGTAGGACACGGCGACTGTGTTATATATAAAGAAAGAAAAATAATAATAACAATAATAATAATAATACATGGCTATGAATGACATGATGCAGGTGTGAGGGTTGAACTTGCTTCACAGTCGTGCAGATTGAGGCGGAGCGCAGGATCTGCAGAGAGCTTTCTGATGTTTTGCTTCGTGACACAAAGATCTTTTCGATTTTCGTTTTTTTTTTCTCCTGTAAATCATGTGGGCCATGAACAACCGGTCATACATCCAAACTATGCATCAGGCTAAGCTTCATTTATAGTGGGAAGGACACAGTGCCTGCATTGTCAAGTGAGTGGGTGACAAGATATGAAAGCAATGCCACTCAGTCTCTTTCTGCCTCCGTCTCTCTCTCTCTCTCTCTTTTTTTTTGGCACAATAATACCTCTATTCAGCTCAGTGGTCTGATCATGTTTCACGCCTGTGCACCCGCATTGACTACCATTCTGTCCCATTTCACCCCCTTTGATACGTCTTTGTGTCATCAATAATGACAGGCAGAAAATGGCTGTCTGCACCAGGAGCCCTCATGCCACCATGATGCCAGCGATCCAGTTCAAAAAGCCCGTTGCTGTATATTCAACCCTCCAAAACCCGTCCGTCGCGTATTGTTTCCCCCGCTGTCAGCAGAGAGCAATGGAAAAGTGGTGGGCCCTCCATCCACTTTAACTGACACACAATGCCCCACAATGGCCTCATGTCGCATTAGGCACGGGCGGCCGAACGAGGGATCGCGCGGCACAATAGCGGCGCTTTGAAAGTGGGCACGAATAAAGAGATAGCGTCGGTGAGCGTTTGCACTGTTTAATCGCTGCAAATACGAGCTCATGGGGACGTAACCCATGTTTATTTGTCTACCTGGGCGTGTGAGGCAGAGACAGACTGTAAGCTCTCGAGAGTCTTTTTTGTCACTTTGGAAAAACACTTCAAAAATCACGGTTTATACAAGCGGCTATGGGTGCGATAGGGGAGAGCCATTAACTGGCAGACAAGCTTCCTCTCCATTAATGTGACCAATCTGAGCCTCACAGTGTCTGAACTGGAAATTATTGTAGACAAATATGTCATTATTTCCCGCATGCATCTGAACGGCCCCACTGTATTGTGAAGAATTTCTACGAGTGTGTTATCGAGCGCGTATAAAAACACATCACCACTCAGATAAGAGCGCTGCTTAAGAAACTGAAGTCGCTGACAAAAAAATAAAACTCAAATTGCTCAAAATAACAGACAGCTTATTTTTTTTTCTATAAAGGATTCATTTCTGTACAGTTTGTAGTTGTGCAGTGAAGCTGGCACCGATATGAAATGTAATATTTTAAAAGGGATCCTGAGCTCATCAAATAATATTAAATGTTATTCCGCATTTTAGAAGCGTTAAAAACATTTTCTGATTATGATTGAAGGGTTCTCATCTTTTTTTCTTTTTGCCAAATTTTGTAAAACAGATTTCAGTAGCTGTTTTTGCTTAAGCAAAATGGGCAGAGCTCAGCTGTATTTCTCTTCACCAATAAGAATCTGGCAGAGGAATTCAAATCCAAATTAGAATCTGTTTTAATTCAGCTTTGCTGCCGTTCCTGTCATTATTGTGTTTGTTTGTTTGTGTTGTATTTTTTAAGGGAACATGTCGAACATTACTGGAGCTGCATTGATTGTCTTTATCATGCACAAACAGAAATACCACAAGCAAACAGATAGTATTTTGAGATATTCTATTGATCCCTGATCGAGAGGTCGAGTGCTTTTTCCAAAACCACAAGGAACACACACACACACACACACACAAAAAAAAGAAGCAATCAGACAATAAAAGGAGGTCAAAACTCAACATAGCAGAAACTGGAGGCATTTAAATGTGTGTAAAAAGCATCACAACTGAACTTACAGACAGGTTTTGTTGCGCGAAATGATTTCCCAATCCACCAGTTCCTCCGACTTCTCTCAGGGGGTGTAGGGGGTTTGAAGATGGGGAGGTTGGTGGGGCGTTAGGGGCTGAGACCCCCCCTTTGAGGTTCTCCCTCTAAGAGCGTTCAGTCTTCAGTAAACTTCCTGTGAGAGAAAACATAAAAAAAAACAAAAACAAAAAAAAAACCATATGAGAGTGGACAACACGAGAGGAGCAGCTGCACTGCAAACACACTGCTGAAAAACCTCTGGGGCTTGTCTTTTTTTTTATTTTTTGTTTAAATGGGGGCACTGACCTAAAGAGCCCCCATGGAGACGGGCTCTGTGTCCTCTTAGTGTAAGCTCCACAGTCACTCTGCTGTCATAACATCACAGCTAACACAAGCAGAGAGGCCATAAATAGAGCCAGATGTGGCGGGTCACAGGCGCAACATGGCGATGATAAGAAAACGGCCGAGGGGCTTCACGGCTCTGTGTTTGTACTACTTTCTTTTTTTTTTTTTTACTTTCCTATTTTGTTTTTCTTTTGTACGATGATGATATCACAGCATGTACACACTGACAACCAATATAGACGAGCCACGAGTTCATGATTATTCAGTTCCCACGTCCAAACCTCCTCCCACACTCTTTGTGCATATATACCGAGTGTCAGTTATCTTACAGCACACAAATGCACCATGCAGTTTGACGTGCCTACGCTCATGGTAAACTGTGTGGGCATCCAAAACTTGTTTTCATAACAATATGGAGGAAATATTGTGCAGAATAGCAGGACTGATATACCGTGGGATGGCTGCAAAACAAAGCTCAACAAAAGAAAGAAACCATCATGGTGGAGTAGTATCAGTGTGCAGGTGAACCAGCTGACCCGGTGTCACCTTCAGTTCTGACCCATCTTAATCTACAGCTTCATCTGCAGCTACCTCGGTGATCCCAGCATCACCCGTGAAACTCTATTTTCTCACAGGCTTTTTCATTCATCATGTTTTACTGGGAGGTTTTTTTTTTTTTCCCCACATCTTTCTGGACTTTGCAGAACTTTGAAACTTTCTTCATTCGCCTGAAGCTCAACTCTGCTCTTTGGAGGCTCATTCACGGGGGCACAGCCGGGGTTTACACCAGCACTGCTCTGTCGTTAGCTCCCTTCAACAACTGTACCGTCATCCTTTACCCAGCCTCCCCACAGAAACACCACAATTACACCGAGGAGAATTGGTGACAGATGAACTTCCTGTAAATCCGTTCTTGCAAGTTCAGCAACCCCCAGAACACACACACACACACACACACACACAGAGGCCGCCCCTGATGGCCGGTGGTGACTAATGGCAACTGGTCCATGGATTTCCTGTAACCAGGCTTTACTCCTATTAAACAGACACACATACACCTACACCCACATGGCACTTAAATTAAGGTCGTGACCGCAGAGCGATTCCTCACATCCTTAGCCAAGGATAAAGCATGTCCAGCTCACTGACTCAGTCGCACAGCGCAGCAGATAAGCTGCATTGCTTTCCCAATCCCTCCTGAATGAGGCAGCTGACTGCAGCTGCTGTGAGCAACATCAACATCACCGCTGACTCCCATCGTTGCTCCACGGAGCCACTGAAGGCCTGTAAATACTTAACAGCCCCAGCCTTCTGCAAATTAAGCAGAGCGCGGCGAGAGCTTTGGCACGCTGGCTTATGGTGACTTAACCTGTGTGGTGGAAAGACAGGAGAGGGAGGGGCTTCAGCTGGTGAGTGGAAAGGGTTAGTCGCCGCAGCGCCGAATGACACCAGGTTTTAGTCATGGGAAACGGCCTGGTGGAGTAAAGAAAGTGATGTCACCTCTGTAAACGTATTTAAAGTTTACTGGGCTCCATTACACATAAACCTCTGACCACTCACTTCCACCTTCCCCCGCATCGGTCACACTGTGGACAGGCCGCAGCTGTTTCTCCTGTCAGGAATCATCACCATCAATAGAGCTGGGAGATAAGGTCGAAACCAATATCACGAGGGTCAGAAGAATGTTTCCTTCATTGCGGACATGCAGATGGATAACAAATCAAAAGGAACCCAACATTATGTGTTTAAGTGATTGACTGTG
This sequence comes from Seriola lalandi dorsalis, assembly GCF_002814215.2. Taxonomy (NCBI): domain Eukaryota; kingdom Metazoa; phylum Chordata; class Actinopteri; order Carangiformes; family Carangidae; genus Seriola; species Seriola lalandi. Next base: position 142,829 of record NW_019525335.1, read on the forward strand.
AAGACTACAGCATATGAAATCACATCATTTGTCCAAATCCTGCAAGGTTGGATGGTTGGTGCCAGTGGGCGGGGCTTGGGGCGTGGCTGAGGCCAGCGACTGCTTTGTTGTGACATCACAAAGTTACCGAAGTCCTAGCGGCTCGTTTTAAGACTCAGTTTCTGAATATAGCTGTGTGCATTTCTCTGTGGACTGAGGCTTTGATACTTTCACAGTATTAATATAGAAACTAGACCTGATCTATAATCACACTACACATGGACAGAGACCTTTATACTATATGGGACCTTTAATTTATCAGCTGTATGCTGGGATACAACAAATTTTTATTTTCATTATCAATAAAACCAATTAATTCAGTAACTGTTTGGTCTAGAAACTGTTGAAAAATAACAAATAAAGTTTCCTATAGACAAAGGGAACAACAAACAGTCCAAAACCCAAAGAGATTGAGGGTGCAGCATTTTGTCATTTTCTGCCAATGACAAACAATTAATTGATCAATTAATAAAAATAGCTGCTGATTAATTGTGTCGATCAATTAAGCGGACGGACAGTTTCCGCCCTATAAACATTGCAAATGTTATGAAAAACAACCAAAATAATCAAACTGATATGATGTGACGAAACAAATAAAACGATGGATTCAGACGAAACGTGATGACATCATAATTAGATTCCACTGAAGGTTGATAGTGAATTATTGTCCTAACCGCCGAAGTCCTCAGAGAACGTCCTCAAAAACAACATGCACACTGGATAACCAACATGATTAACAGCTGCTGGCACAGAGGTTAGATGAATTAGGGTCAGCAGATTCGGTTAAAGAGGACACAGGATGACTCTGTGTCCGTCTGTTGGATGTTGGTTGTTTTGTTCAGCCGTTTTTTTTTTTTTTTTTTTTTGTTTTTGTTTTTGTTTTTTTCTCCTCCAGCCTGAACAGAGCAGGTTCCAATATCGATTTTAGCGAATGAGGTGAGCTGGTGGGATTGTTATCAGGCTCTGTAACTTCAGCTGTTGGGGCTATTAGATTGGGTGCTCATATAACGCATGGGAGATGAAGGATAATGTTGCCGTGATTGTTTCGTTGCCACACTGCGATCACTGTGCCCCGGCGCTGGTGGCGTCCTATAATTTCTAATCTCATTTTCTAGAAATAGTCCCGCAGAGAGGCCCCCTTATCTTGCCATAATAGTTTTGAGGTGAGCCCCATTAACCAAATGAGCTTTTCAGAGCACAACATTCCCATTAACACCGCTCGTACAATCCCTCATCTCCTTCAAAAGTGCACCATGAGCTTCCCCTGCAGACCCCCGTGCTCCACCGCGCCAACATCTCACTTTCAGGATTTTTTGCATCCAATCAGCCTTCCCTGAGCAAAGTTGGCAAATCCTTCCCTCACCAAAATTACCCTAAATCGCACTAAACAGGTTCATCCCACACAGACTGACACACCACATTCCCAACTCCGCTCCCACTACTTTAGATATTTCCCTGCAGGCCTTGCGGTGCTCGCTGGGTTGTGGTAGTGATCAATGGCCCCTGGCTGCGGGCGTCAGGGGGGCCCTAGGCTCCAGGAATGGAGGTATTAATAATGCAAGGTCCAGGCCTGTCATATCCTCCATTAGCACAGAGGAGGCGGGAGGCCCAACGGCTGATTGATTACTAATTAGATTAATTGCCGTCTTTTAGAAAAGGAGGAGGATGTAATAGACTGGGGGCCTGACAAGTGCGAGGGTAGAGGAGCCCGGCTGGTTGAAAAATATTCACTACGGCTGTTTAAAAAAAGAACTTTTCGTATTAGGAATGCATGTTTCTCCTCTGAGATGAGTGCGCAATTCAGGAAAGAAAAGCCAGAGTCTGTGTAATAAACAAGAATTCAATCAAAGTCCAACCGACTACCCATTACTTTAAAAATGTCTAATAAATTGCTCAATTCTCTGCAGGCCTCTCTCCACAATGCACCTGCGTACGGAGAAAGAAAAACAACTCAACCGCACTGACCACTCTGCTAAGTGGAGAAGACACTCGTTGTTATTTGCCGTTTTCATTTGAGACAATTTCCCCACATCTCGTTCCCGCATTTGTGTCTTGTTAGCCATCGCTATCTGGAAAACATGACATGATAAGCCCCCACTACTCTCCAGTTTTCCTGTAATGTGTGTAATGATAGAGTCGGTGAACACAGACATTTTTGCTAAAAGGTGCAGAGGTGTGTGGAGATTGAGTTCCTCTTAATCTCCCCGCTGTCCTTTGGAGATAAAACTAATAAAACACACATCAAAGCTGCGGCATATAGTACGAGGGCTTTAGAAGAACATCAAAAAAAAGCGTCTTTTCTTCCACACAATGTGATTTCTGTTCAATTTAAATGTTGTTCAAGACACTAATTATTCTTCAGTATAGACTAAAATTAATTTGTCCATATTTCGGACTGATACTTAAAAACCAATTACTGGCCACTTAGTGTTATTGTATAACCTCCAATATGATGAATGTGCTACATTTTTGTTTGAGGACATATTTATTGCAGAATTGATCTGGACTCAACTCACAGATGTTGTGCTTTATTTCAATTATTCTCAGTTTTCAATCAACAATCCGAGTGTCTCATGGTCAACAATTATTATTGGAAACATTTCATAAAAAACTGGCTTTAGGATGAAAAACCCAAATCATTCGAACCCCGCATCAACATCACCGCAGCATTCATTTCAGTCCAGATCACGTCTTCATCCCCAACAAGTGGCGAGGCCGGCACGCATCTACGAGTTTCTGAGTGCTAGACTAATTGGCACATCGGTATGGCCACACTCAACATAAATAGCCTCACACTTCTGAGGGGGATAATGCCTTCCAAATAGGGAGCTGCATTATTTGTCTCAGCCTCCCGCTGCACCAGCAGACCATGGCGAGTCGTATCTTGCTCTGCTGGCCCTCGCCAACCTCTGGGGAAGAACAGTCCCAGCATGCATCAGTATGTTTTTTAGTGCGACTGTGCCGATTTGACTTCAGGAAACAAATGATTTATCTCCAAGAAGCCTGAGGAAGACGCACAATTTGGCCCGATTTTTAAAAAAATTACAAGGAAATACTGTTACGCTGCAATGCAGGCTGTCGTCCATATCCGTCTCACGCCTCGGACATAATGATGTCATCAGTGACGGGGAGCCGGACTTGCCAATGATGCACTTTGCCAACATGGGCCTGCTTTTCTGGTCCTCTTATCTAACGTCATGAATCATAAGTAGACTGGTCTCTATCAGTATTTCTGACAGCGAGATGAGTCTTTATGCCTTATTGTCACAAATGAGTTCTTGAGGGGCTGTCAGGATGAAGTGGAATATTACACCTATTAATTATTCTGCTCCTCCATCCTGCTGGGAGGCAGTTCCGAGTCAGTCCTTCATATCTGACAAAGTTCATCCCTGCTCGACTCCGCCGCTGCGGCAAATGTCTGAAGATGGAGCTTTGTTGGACTGCCACTACTGGAATCTATTGGCACATTATCCCAAAGAACAATGGAGCCAGAACATCCATCCAGCATTCAGAAACTGTCAAGTTTCTCCATTGACCTTTAGATGCTTTTAGGACTGATTGGAAACAAGAAAAAAAAAACGCACAAAGAACATGTTATCCACCCGAGCTCAGAGTATGTTAATTCTCTGGGATCTGCTGACGGGGCTGAGTTTCTTATTTTCCTAGATTCTGACATTAGTGCTATAAGGAAACACTTGTACCCAGACGAAGGTTATGTCAGTCAGACTCCTGTATGCAACGTGTAACCCAGTACTTTTTTTTTTGTGGTAAGATTTGACTGTAAAATATGAAGCTGAACCTGCAGGTTGACAACCACAAGGAAAGACGGCATCTAAAGAATTACCACAGTGCAACACTCATCCGTTCTACACGGTGACGACAGTGTGAAACAACAGTTTGTCTTCTGCCTTCGGCTCCGTCTGGCTTGGTCTCTACCTGCTCCCTCTCTTTTCTCCTTCCCTAAGCCCGAAGCTGCCTCCCACCTCCCACCTCCTCCTCTCAGCCCCCATGGCTCACTGCAGAGACAACATGCTGCGCTAATTGAAAGCGACCCTGACTCGTCCTTTTTCGAAACCCGCTCCGGCTGATGCCCCGTCGTTTTCCCCTCCGCCGGCGGTTGACAACTGGCCTTTTCGGCTGCGGTGGTTCTGCGGCGTGAACTCTGGCCCTCGCCGCGTCGGCCTCTCTCCCTCTGCAAACACAAGACCGGGTCCAAAGCCACACAGAGTGGGAATAAACTGCAGACTAGCACATTTTCCTCCTGCAGCATGGCTCCAAACTGAAGCAGAAAAATTGTTGGCGAGTAACTGGTGAGAATTCTTCCAGAATAAATTGAGGGAGTCCTCTGGAGGTTAAAAAAAAAAAAATAGCTTTTCGTTTGGTTGCTTCATACGAGAACAAGTGATGCATAATATTGTTTACACAATAAAGAGAGGTTTACGATTTGAAATTCAATGAAGATGCAAACAATCCAGAGCCATCTTCCCTCGAACATGCTCTGCAAACTCTGAAGGACAAAAAGCACAAAACGCTCCCCTAATAGATGAGCTACAGCTGCAGCACAGACAGCATGATTAGATTCTCCTCATACTTAATTCCTTTATCAAAAAGCAGTGATATTCCACTAAAACAAAACGCTTGTACCTGCAGTGTTTCAATAGAGGTGGTCTGCTCTTATCACCCTCACTGAATAGGACTGGGGCCCATAATGTAATAGCCTAGCAGTGCGCTCATAAATCACCTGAAGAGGCTTTATGCCACATGCACTGACACTCCCAATCTGCCAACCTGTGTCTTTATTAAAGAGCACATTATACTGAGAGGCTCCCTTTTCCCCCAGATGCCCTGCTGTAAACACCTCCGCTCATATATTCATGCAAACACAACAATACAAATACTTTCCTCTGCAGGCACAAATTCATTTCTCCCAGCTTTTATTTACAGAATGTGTGTGTGTGTGTGTGTGTGTGTCTGTGAGTGTGTGTGATACACAGACAGAGATTGGCATTGTTTTTACATCTTGTCACCCTCCCTCTTCGCAATTACGGCAATCGTCTCTCTCCCACTGAGTGACGCATCAATTTGGATGTATGAATGCCTACTCATATCTGATTTGCCTTAGTGAATCTCTTCCGTTTTTATTGGCCAAACAGTGCACACAGCAGAGTGCGATGCTTGTGTGTGTGTGTGTCCCCTGCTTTGTTAATACATTGTATTTGCCCCCCCCCCACGTCCTTCCAGTAACTTTGACAGCTAAATTGAAAAACATCATGAGTGAGCGTCATGTGAGCTGACAAAGAAACGGCAATGACGGAATAATTGGCGTTACACTGGCCCTTCCATGTTGACAGAGAGGAGACGCTCGGCCCTTTGATTTGTTCAAATCAAGACTTCTTTGTACGCAGCGGTCGATCGCTAAATCAGTTTTGCGTGTCGAATTTCATGGGACCTTCAGGTGCTCTTGAAGATCTCGGCCCTAATTAACACCCGGTGAAAGTCAATGCCTTCTAATAAACTTTTACCTCCATGCTCCATGTAAGTAGGAGCTCCTACAAGTAGGGAACTTGTTGTATGTTGCTCTGTCTCAACAACAAACTGCAGTGGGGCAATTGAGCAAGGCACTGTAAAAGACATACATAAAATATGTGATTACCCCCCCCGGGGATATGGTATATTGTGATATTTGGGTTGGACTGTATCTAAATGTGTATTTGAAGATATGTTTCAAGATTCGGAAAATATCACAGAGATCACTGCGGTTTCCACAAAAAAACGAAAAGGTATAAAGACAGAAAAGAAACCAACTGTGATGTACAAGACCTTTCAGATAACATGCCGTGTTACAATTTTCTCTATTAGAAGTTACAAGATCAATCTTTACACATTTTGCCTCTTGGAGTTAATTAATGGTTTCTGTAATCACAGTGTCACTGTCAGTGAACCGTTGCTCAGCTCGGCCTGAAAAACGCTGCTCATGAACTTCTAGAGTTTTTTTTTTGCCCGTGGACAAAAGACTTGACATTCGTTTATGATACATATAACTGAGGAACAAGCCCCCTTCAAGGAATCCAAGCTGTCAAATCTCTGCCTGCTCTCTGAGCTATATGACTATTTGTTTTTCTGCAGGCTGCCACAATGCTCCCAACTGAAAATCATGCAAATCATGAACAGGAAGAAAAAAACAAAAAAAAAACACTAAATCCCCTTCTCCCACTCAGTTCTTGCAAACACAAGACGTACCCCTCGGTAAACACCGGCAGCAGAACGCATCCTGCAAAGAAAGCCTCGCTGCTGAGAGGCAGAAAATGTAAACAGCTGGCAAACTCTCAGAATATAAGTTGTTACACTCTGGAAATAAAATGTTCAGGATTGGGGACAGAACAAAGGCAAAGAGAGTCGGGGCTGTTCGTTGGGAGGTTTTTCTTCTCCTGTGTCTCTAATCTGACCAGTGGCAACAGTCCAAGGCAATCTCCGAGGGCCGTCCTCACCCACAGAGCTGCTGATGTAAATCTCTGGGGCGGCGTGCACACTGCGCCTGAAACGTGTCCAATTCTGAGGGTTTTTTTCTCCTCCCCTCATCTGAACCTGATGTTTTTCTAATCAATGAAATACAAAAAAAGCTGCAAAAAAAAAAGCTGCATGGAATTTTTTAAATTCAAATTGGACCAGATGAAAAATGGCACCAAATTAGATCTTGAGGCGCACAATTTACACACGGCAAGTCTGACTGCTCAATTTTGAATATAAGAAAGCTGACATGACTATAACTCACGCCAATTAGCCGAGACAGAAGCGGTGTTGCAATGGAAGAAACGAGATTCAGTAATGAAAAGAAAACAGTCAGCGTGGCAGGTATCTGGGCTGATGCTTCAATTCAGAACAAAATCAACAGGAAATCCAGGAATAATAGAAAAGAAAAAGGTCCAGTGAAATGTGTGAAGTTCACAAGAGCCAAAGGTTGAAATTTATACTCTTTTATTAAACTGTGGCTGTTTCTTGTGAGCTGACTGTAGTTTAACGTTGCTGTGTTTAAATGTTACTTAAATTGTTTGTTTTCATCTCTCTAAGGATCTTGATGATTAAATACCGGATTAAAAAGGTTATTTAAAATCCGACTCCTCCTATTAACAAACGATGTCCATTTAATAAAATGTTCTATCTGCCAAAGCTACACACCGCAGGAGCTGCCAGGTGTGAGGAAGGACAAGTCTTGATACTTGCTGTTATATTGTAATGTGCTTTAAGCAAAACAGATGCAGCATCTATTTGTTATCAGCGTTCTGCTTACGCACGCAGTCTTTATGACACTGCAAGACGATAATGACAGCAGCTGGTCTGCGTTCTTCGGTACAGGAGAAAGAATCGTAAAATCAGATATGAGCAGTCGTCTCAGTTGAGTCTTGATGCCGATGCTTCTACCTGAGCTTTACACATCTGTCTAAAACTGGTCAGCAGAAGATGAGCGGAGGGAAGGAGGGAAGGAGGGAAGGAGGGAAGGAGGGGAGGAGGGAAGGAGGGAGGGATAGTTGGTCTCCTGCTGTACACTTTTTGTATTTGACAAAACAGATCAAACACAGTCTCACAGCAGTTGCGGCTGAGCCGCTGTTTGTTATCTTGTCTGATGTGTAACGTGCGACGCGCAGATGCACGGCAAAGGAGAGCGAGGCAGACAGGTAATCCAGGATTACAGTGCCGACATGTCATTTCTGTGGACGTGTTATTCCTGCTCAGTCGTCTTTTGTGTGAAATGTAGGGTGCAACCCCATCTGTCTGCTCCAAACTCTCCTCTGGCACCCATCAATGGCACGCCGTGGACCAGCATAGACGACGAGATAATGAGCTCCCGTTGCCTTGTCAACGCTATCCCTTTTTCCGACAGCCACACTCTTAAGCTCCCCGTTTGCCCGTTTCCCGGTGTGCAGAGCTCTTCAGTAAACAAGGCATCGAGACGGTGGATGAAATTTCATATTGTCTTAAAATCCCTCTAACGGGCGACCACAGACAGACGAGCAGATCGCCGTTCGGTGGCGGGGTGAGGAATAATTTTTACACCAAGAAAGTAAAAACATATACATTTCACACTTAATGAATGGAGGTCAAAGTTCACATGAAATCTCAACAGAAGAGGCTGATAATAAGTACAGCAGCAGACAGACTGGTGCTACTCGACCTGCACTTGGCCTCAGTGAAAACAAAAAAAACAATGTTACATTTCGATCTTCGAGCGCTTATTGACTGAAAAAAGAGCTTTCAGGTGGGCAGCTGCATCTACCTGGAAATGAAAAACATAAATGACAAAGTGGAACTGCTGTGTGTCTAAACATTTTAACGTTCTTTTTTTATCATTATTATTTGGTTCAATTGTACTCCAGTCTACTCCAGTATGGGTTCAAGGTCGACAGGCCACTTAAACAGGAGGCCCACAAGTAGTTTGCTCATATCATTTGTGTACAATAGTTCAATTCAATTTTCTTTGTATAGCGCCAACTCATAACATACATGAAGACACTGTGCTGACCTTAAAGGACTGCTGAGAGAAACCCAACAGTTCACTCTGTTTAAAACTGATTATGTCTTGTTTTTGTTAAACCATGTAGTTTGGTCATAATTTATTTTGTATTTTATGCCTTATACTTGCCATTTTATATTTTACTGTAAGTTGTCCTTGAGCGCCTTGAAGGGCGCCTATAAACGAAATGTATTATTATTTATGATTTTAATTTGCCAGCTTCAAAAGAACAGATTTACATGAATGTTTCTCAAGAACGTGTACTCAATTTCTAACATGAGAGCGAGGCCACGCGTGTCATTAAGTTTTCATCTGTCCCGGTTGTTTCCTATCATTTTACTTTTCATATCTTTTATTCTAACAGTTGAACAACTACTTTTGAGGAACTATTGAATACTGTTAACAGTGTGCTTGTTTGTTTACTTGCTTATTTATCTATTTGCTTCTATATTGTGTTGCATTTGTCACTAACTGCTCATTTTAGCTTTACTCCATTTGTTTTATTTATGTCCATGTGCTGCACCTCTTAGACACGTATGGAGTAAATAAAGAAGTCCGAGGTGGTTCATCTGAGACCCCGATTTTAAAATTGTTACCTTCAGAGGCTTCAGTCACAATTCCCTCTGTGTTTATGGTGGTTTTCACTTTCACCATCATCTATAATGAGAGTTAAAAGCCTACAGAGTCGGGTAATGTCGAAGGTTAAATTGCTTATAAGCTCAAACGGAGCTGCAGACAAAGTGCAGCACAACAAAGATTAGAAGACAGAAATGATAAATAATGACTTACTCTCTGTGCTCCTTCTCAGCACTCTACGCTCAAGTCACAAGTGGAAGCTCCAAAGTGTGTTTTATTCCAGAGGTGTCTCCACATGTTGCGGCTTTCTTTCCGCTTATTCGGTTTAAAGTGCCTCTCGCTACCACTCATCTACTACAGCGGCTGGTTTTGGGGAAGAGTCGGGGCCACATTCCTCATGTTCTTTCTACATTTGCATCATGACATTTCCTGTAGAGTGGCATTCTCTCCCCCAACCGTGTGACACTGTAGTGTCTCACACCAGAGTGTGAGATTCCACGACAGACACACAGACACACACACACACACACACACACGTGCTGTCTGCCCAGTCTGATGAGGCAACTATTTTCAACTCAAACATCAGACACTTCAGGATGTCCTTGTTTACCAGCTCACAATAATCAAGCTCTGAAACGACGCCAATTTCCTCTTGGTCTCTTATAGCAGAACGTTTCGCCGTAAAACAGTCTATTCTGCATCCACACTCCCGTCTCGTTTAGAAAGCATTTACGAGCCCAACTCAATCTTTAAACACTCATTGACAATGTTATTCTAACCAACTGCTTTGTTAATGAAATGTAAATTTAACAATCAGGGTTCTCTCTCAGTATTTATACTGCAGCCGTCCACATTAAATCTCTTTTTTTTTTTTTTTTTTGTTTAAAAGACAAGCTGCAAAATCAGACGTGATTTCCACGACACCCCTGTAAACACCCCCTGGTATATTCAGTGTTAATTTACAGTAACTGTACCAGAGGAGTTCTGGCACAGCGTTTAGAGAAGCTAATGCCCCTCCCCCTCCGCTCTCTGCCCTCCCTCCCCACTGACTCTTTCTTTCTGTTTGAACGATACTGCCTTTGCAAAAGCAGCTGCTAAAACAAAGACACTAGAAGAAAAAAAAAAAGCACAGCATTTGCTGATGAAAAAAAACCAACAAAAAAACATTTTCTTCTCTCTGGAGCTCGGTCAAAGGCAGAAACACTGACCTCTCACCTGGTTCTGTAAGACAGGCCTGTTTTGCATCGTCCATTCAGTGAGAACCATATTCAAAATCAAATTTATTCCAACTGGCATGTGACCAGGAAGAGACAGGGAGTTGTTCAGAAGGAGAGTGTGAAGATATAAAAGGAGAAATATCAGAGTGCAGAAACTTTGGCTTCACACAAGCTTTAATTCAGCACATGTGCACGAGGAGCCTTTTTCCAAAAAACTCTGCTTCACTCTGAATCGTGACATCAGTGTTGACAAACTCTAAACACTGGGTGGTAAATAAGTCAAAGCTCTTATTTTTCAACTCCCACAAAGCATTTGCCAAATGCATGAGTCATGACAGTTAAATGAAAAGATGGCCCTGACCTCTTTCATGTTTGGAGGGTTTTGTTCATTAATGACTGGGGCTCGGCCCTGTGTCAGCATGCTGGCCGCTAGCAGGCGAGGGCCAGAAGGGACGTGAGGTGGTGCTAACACCCGCCGCCATGTCGTGGCCTGGCACCGTCATGCGCTTTGGAAGGGAGTGCTCATGGAAATCAGCGGGGCTTGGCCCGGCTTCACTCCTGCCTTGGCCTGCTAATGGCTTTCCAAGTTTGGGGCTGCCATTTGTCAGCTTGACTGATGTCTGCGCCACGAGGATCAATCTCTTTCCATCATCCATCTCTTCAAACATCAGAGGTAAAGTACAGTGTTGGGCCACAGTGGCAGGGATGTGCTCCTGGAATCAAAACTTGCAGGTAGAGGAGGAAGTGTGAGGATAAAGGAATAAATTTATTGCAGGACTGAAGTGAAAAGATAAAGACAGAACCTGGCATTCTCATTTTGTACAAAGTAGAAGAGCATTAGACACGGCCAAAAACCGCACAAAGCAAGACGGGCTGTTGAGATGGGCTGTTCTTATTCCTGGAACATTTTTAGTGGTCTATGAAAAACCAGGAGTCCGTCTCTCCTCTCTCACTACATTAAGTGATTCTTACTGAAGCCTTGCAAACAGGAAACATTAAGTCTCTGGAGGAAAGAGAGAAAGTAAGAGATTTTTGCCTACATGAGAGAGAGAGAAAGAGAGAGAGAGAGAGAACAGAGGGAGTGAATGAGGTGTGGTAAGTGAATATAAAACAGGAGGGGAAAAAAATTGGAAATGGAAAAAAGGAATAAAACATAGTTAGGGAGCAACAGTGTGAGGAGAACAGCTGAAAGAGGTTGCGCGGCCCCAGGTGAGCCCTGTGGTGGGTCATTTCACAGCCCTGTAGCCTGACTAGCACTGACAGGTCAGCTGGAAGACTCGCTGCCAAGAGAAACCCTCAACGGAAAGCCTCAACACACGCTCCTGACACATACACACACACACACACACAAAAACAGCACACACACACACACACAAAAACAGCACACCGAAGCACACACACACACACACTCGCCTGCCTCCACCGCAAAATAATTTCCTTTTCAATCTGCCACACAATAACCGAGCCACTGTTTATTGACCTTTACCATGGCGCTTTTCACCAGGCAATCGCTTCCTTGGCTCCGAGCGCAGAAATATAGCTCTGACTGCTCAGCTCGGTGCTGGAAATCCACCACCGTGCAGCTGGCTTTCATGCATTCACGGCTCAGGATCCACATCAGGATGTGTGTGGCGGCGAGCGCCCGGGGGAGGGAGCGCCTTCCTGACAGCTATGATGATTGGATCATCAAAAAAAATAAAACGACAACTTGATGTTATAACCGTCATTAGTGCGGTAACAAATCAATTAAAAGGGAATCGCAGCGCTAAAGGCCTGTGTACACACGAGTGCCTGAGAGGCGTCTGCCTACACAGTCTGAAATCACAATGTAACATTTGACGGTCGCAGTCTCGGTTGAGACTGGAGCCTGGCTGAAGCCGTCACCATCCCACAGCCAAACGTGTGTCGGCTCTTCGCTCCCTGAATTAGAAGATGATGCTTCAACGCCGGAGTCTTGTAAATTAAAGGATACCAGTGAAGATCCTTGCTTTACCAACCACAGGCTGCTTCACGACGAAGCAACAGACCGCTACTGGTCTGTTGCTTCGTCCCAAGATGCAAGATGCTCGGTTGCATCCGATCGCAGACGTTCCTTTATGTTTACTCTTAAAGTTTTTACCCCGTATGATCATTTTAAATTGCGAGTCACAAATGTTTTCCTCTGTGCCTGCAAGTCTCTGAAAATAACTGACGTCATTTGTGATGTGATCTCATATTCCACACGATGTAATTTATTGATCATAATTGCTTCGCACCCACTACAGTGGTACTGAAAGTGGGTTCCGGGAACCCCCCAGGGATCCTTGAGGGAGTACTTAGGGGGTCTGCACCAAAAAGGGGAATAATTTATGTTCTCTATGATTCCATCCATGACAGAATGTTTCACTGTGTTGGTCATGGGTTTCCAAAAATGAAACATCTACATGCAAGAATCTTATCGTATGGTAACGTATTTGGATGCGCGGATATCTTCATCCGGAGAATTGATCATTTGTTATGCCGTCATTGTATTTCATCTTCGCCTCCCTCTTCCTGGTTAGACCAGACTACACAGTGACACAGTCTGGCATGATGTCGACAGTGTCCAAAAAGGAGTTACCAGCTTGTTTTGAAGCCAAATCTTCAAAACAAGCTGGTAACTCAAAAAAAAAAGAAACAGACAAAAGAAAGAAAAAAGAAACAGACAAAAGAATCAAAAGTTCAGGCTTCTGCAAAATGTTTGTCATTTTCTGCTTGAAAAAAAAGACTTGATTGACGGATTCACCTGATCACCAAAATTTATTGACTAATGAATTAGTCAACTTGTGTTTTGTAAACTGTGACTGCCAGGTCTCATGAAAAAACAATCCCCTGATCTCAAGAGATTTTCCTGGGAAAGTCAAGGATAAGAGAAGCTAAATGTAAAATTCCAGCGTCTCAAACAGACTGGCACAGGGAGCAATTTTACCACTGAATGGTTTCATTCTTTGGAGACTTTATTATTTGTTTATTTGTTGTTTGCTTCAAGGAGATTTGGACGCTCTCCATCCTTCTCAGGGATGAGAATTAGAGGTGGTGAGGCAGCCGCGGTGGATTCGTCGAGGTGGCAACCTTCCGCTGCCAAGCGAATGCTGGTGACAGCGCGAGTCCTATTTGGCTGATGAGCAGCGGGGAAGCAGGTGGGCAGGCTGAGGCTTATCTGCCAAAACAGCCGGGGTTACACCACACCTCCTGCCGCAAGGACTGCTACGACTCAACGACCGCACGCTGAGAGAATGAGAGGGTAGCAACAGGAAGGGAGTTATAAGAGAACAGAGAGGCAGAGATATGGTCGGTTCTGGGAGCAGATCAGCTGCACACACAAAAAAAGAGCAGGAGAATCATTAGATCCTCTGAGCTATAAGACGCTTCTTTTTGCAGAGAAAGCTGGAGAACACAGGTGCAGGTAAAATATGACAGATCATTAGGAGTATTGGTGTGTTCTGGGATTAAAATATTATAAAAATATGTGTAATTTCATGCTACGATACATGCATTTATCATCGCTAGGGTTTGGTATCAGTTCAATACTGGCTCCAAAATCATTCCTGATTACCTGTGCAAATCATTTCAACAGTGGAGACTGCAAATGTTGATTTAAGGAACAGATATTATTGAGCTAGAAATCTCAAATTAGCTCAGAAAATCCAGTCACATAAGGACATAGGACACTGGATCTAGTTCATGTCATTTGTTTTTAACAGGAAATTATGACTTTAATGCAATAATATTATGCTTCTCTATGCTGTTCAGTTCGAGTTTGGAGAACAAAGAAAGAAGGAAAGCAGAAAGACACAAAAGAATCAATGGAAAAAAACGCTCTCGGTCCTCTTCTGCTTTCTCTACCATCAGCTGAAAAATGACATGAGCCTCGTTCACCTGCGTTTACCCCATAAACCCCTCTGCTGCCGCAACACACCGTCACTCCACCGGGGGCATCACGCCGTGCCCAGAACCATCTCCGGGGCGTCTCGAGTGTTGAGCTCCAGGCTCCCTGTCAAAGAGCTCTGCTGGGCTTTTGTAAGGAAGTGTGAATGTGAGATCCCAGGTGCCAGTTTAATTGAGACCTTGACATCGGCGTTTGAGTGAAATGAGGAGATTGTCGGGATGATACGGCTGACGTTTACACCTGTGTGAGAACGGCTGATTACACAGTGGGAAGACTCTGAATGAAACCCGTAACGAGGACTTTATCTGCCTATATGCTTCATTAACGCGCTCCCCGGTCACATTTCTTACAGCACGGGGAAAAACAGCATTCTCCAAACAGAGAGACGGATCTGTCTCCAGGTCTGTCTGCTGGATATAAACAAAGGCTCTTCTTTCTGCAGTGTTACAACATTACCCCCCCCCCCTCCCCTCTGCTTCTGATTGATGAAAGTGCCATGTCTGCAAGCGCCTCTTTTACATAGCGGAGAGCCTCCCCTGCAGCCCGCCATTCATCATCTGAGAGTGGGACGGCGGCATTCATCTTAATGCATTACAGACCCAAACAGGTCCGAGGTCACACACTGCTGCCATGAATCCCTACATCTGATTCTAAGAGGGGAGGAGAGATGAGATGGCCGGTATTTTTTCTTGGGGGGGGGTTGCAGAGAGATATGAGCTGAACAATGCTGTCATGTTTAATGTTCCTATCACCTCACTGACAACATCTGTGTCAGGACAGGCCATCGATGGACTGTTTGAACGTTAAAGGGTAAAACCACCCAAACACAATGCAGCCTGGTGAAAGAGAGGCCACTCTGTTGTGGGACGGTACTTCCAGCTTTAAAGGGGAATCACATCGATTTCACACATAAACAACAGCTCTCTAGTCATGAGGGGTGTTACATAGAGAGTGATTAATGTTGTATTACTCCGTCTCTCACTCTGGAGCAGCTTTGTGAAGTCTGATAATGACCTTGATATCTTGTGGTGATGTCATCAGGGTTATCCTGTGCTTGGAGGCTGCAAAATTCTTGACATAAAGGTGATGTTACAAACAGAGGAGATGCTCCTGGGTAGTTGCGATCCAGAGGTTTTGGAGCTTTACAGGAACTAGGATTTGATTTAAATCTTCCCCCAATTTAATAGAAGTGCGATGCTAAAACTCTTAGCGCTCCAGCAGATGAATGGGCACCATGGCATCACACACACACACACACGCGCTGGAGTTGGACTGGATGCAGAGTGGACTGCTGTGATTCTGGCCGTGGTCGCCTTCACACGTCACACGCCAGTCTGACAGCGCCTTGAGTCAAAGTGCTCATAAAAATAATGCAACGAAACCACAAGGAAACCTGAGTCAGGTACACGGCCATGATTGTATATAGTTCACAAACATGTTTTTAAACTATTTATATCTACTCAACATGACTGAACGCCCATTGAATGACATAAATAAATTCTAATTCTCTGTGATTGTTGCAGCAAAAGAGTAAATTACAACCCTACATCACAAACCGAGGCACCGATATTTAAAAGTGGAAAAAGATTTGAATGTAGATCTTTCCTTCGACACAAACTGTACTTGTCTCCGCTAACCACATGTATCTGGCTGCAACTTTATGATCCTTTTCTTGGCTGCAGCTGCTTACATCCAAACCTGTCATGAGGAAGATTAAAAGCACAGGGAGGGAGTTCAAAGCCTCAAGAAACACTGTGGAAGCAGATGAGTCCAGAGCAATAAGTGAAAGTGTGTGAAATGGCTAAAGGTCACAATATCGCGCTCTGGAAAACAAACGATTTCTCCTCGCTGCTTTAAAGACTTTGAATTCAAAGCCTCTGATCAGAACTCCAAACACTATGAAAATTTAAAACTGAATGCAGTTTAGCTTCTCTGTCAATCTGCAAAGCATGTACAGGGTAAAGAGTGTGCAGTGAAGTGAGCTCAGTAGTTTCAAGACAGATGTGAAGCCTACACACACACACACACACACACACAAACACACACACACACAAACACACCTCATAAAATCACAAGATGTCAAGATGTTCAAGATGTGGTGAATCAAACAGAATCTGCTGCTACAAGAAGTACATTCATCCTAACAGAGTGCACAGGAAAAGGAAAATTACCATGATGAGTATAATCAAATTGACTAAGGGGCTGTCCGTGGGATGCTACACAGTGTGACAGCCCCTGCTACCTTTTGGCACTGAGTTACAAGGACACTAAAGCAAAGTGTTGCCTCAGCAAGTGAGCAAATACTTCTTTATTTTCTTGCTTTGCTTTGCTCCTCTTGGCACGAAGGTGGTGGTGGTGGGGGGGGTAATTGGCATGCAAGCTCCGGCGGGGCAGTTAGACGAGCCAGGTCCCGAGCTCGGCCACAGAGCACAACGGCTCTGCTGTGCCCACAAAATTAGTTTAAAGCCGCGATTCAGCAACAGGGTGAGACCCATACAGCGCCACTGATGCCATCCATCACTGCAAATCCATTTCTCTGGCAGAACAACTGAGCCACACTATCACCACCCCACCCCTTCTTCCACACCTCCCACACACAGAACAGCACAGCAGCAGGTAGAGAGAAATTCAGAAGACAGGGGGGTTCTGCCGATACAGGTTTTTTCAATAGTGATGCAGGTGTGTTTTTTTGGGCCGAAGTCGCCCTCGTAGAGTGTGGGAATTGTTCAGGATTTTTCACTGTAACCACCTGCTGCCAAAAACCAGAAACTGCTGCAATGAAACTAAGATGAAGATTGTCTTTTAAAAAATATAACAAACTAACCGACTCTTCCATCATATCACCAGAGAATCAGGTCATAATCTTCACCCTAGCTACCATTCAACTGTGTGAGTGAGTCAAAGCTGATGTGGGAGGAAGACAATGGCTGGGATTCAGCTGAGGAAGGTGGGGGGTGCCAGCTGATGGACTCTTCTCATTAACTTTACCCAGGCCTGGGGAGAGCTAGAGGAGGAGGAGGAGGAGGAGGAGGAGGAGGAGGGAAGGAGGGAGGGAGGATTGGTTTAATGAAGACTCCAGCAGAGAGGGTTCGTCTCGCCTACTGTGCGGCCCTGTGAATAAGCCTGGCAGACAGATGGGCTGAGGAATTGATCAGTGGAGACAGTCTATGGAGACCTGCGCAGACTCGGAGTCTGTGTTTTAAGCTGGGGTGGGGTTCACAATCAAGGATATCAGAAGGCGGTGAAATGTCATTGGAATTCACTACCTGTGGGAGAAAACTCCACCGCTACACGATCTAAACTGGAGTTTCATTCGAGATGACAGCACGGGAGTGGCCCACCGAAACTTCAAAACCAAACCACTCCTGCCTCTTATTTACCAGACTGGCACGTCAGCCTGGACCGCTGAATCATTTCTTGAAAGATCTTCCCTTGGATCTGAAGCCGCACGCATCTAGAAATAAAAGCTATTTGGCCCCTTGCCTCTCTGTTGTCCGTCTGAGAGCTGTCCCCCTTTTTCGGCCCGGGCTCTGTGTGGCATCTATCTTTCATCCGAGTGACAACGCCTCACAAACCCCCGCGCTGCCACTCTCATTTTCACCGTCTATTGTTCCAGGCTCAGAGATTCAGCCCAGCACAGCGAGCCCTGCAATTCTGTCATCTCCAAAAGCTCAATACTTGCCTGCGCCGCTGATAAGCAGCCAAACACTGAGGTGATGAATAAATCACAATACAGCACATACACACTTACTGACACAAGGAGGAGGCCTATTTATTTGGTGTACTTTGGGTTATTTTGGAGAATTCTGAATCCAATCTGGCGCACGGCTCCATGCTGCATCGTGTGGTTGAGGTTCAAAGATCGCTGCTGGCAGTAACGACGTGTGCATCATTCTTTCGCTAAGTGCTATCCGCATAGAAAGGCGCTGAACAAAGCTAAATATTACAGTCTAATGTCGTAAAATATTCTTTTATCAATCTGCTTTAAACTGAGGAAGATGTCCTAGTTTAAAAATGAAAAGAAGTCATTTTCATATCTAGCCCGCAACAAATTTACGGTCTGTAATCAGCAGATTTTAGATACATAAAGCAAATCCAGTGCTTTTTTTTTTTTCCAGAGAAGATTAACAGCAAGAAGACGTGAACCCTCCTCCTGCGCCCTGAACAGGAACTCTACAGCTTTCATTTAAATTCTTTTCTTCCCTGCTGCCTTTCCCACTTTTCATATCATGCAGTTCTTTTTTCTTTTTTTCTTCCACGTATCACGCAGGGTTCTCCGAATGCTCTTAACCTTTCCTGCAAAAAGACAGTTGAGGCATTATTATAGGCTAAAGTGAAGCTCAAGAGAGACGCACGTGTGCCAGCCGAGAACAATGATGCACTCAAGTAAACCCACAATCCATTTCCTCTGGGTGGTCTGTAATTTTCTACTGTCCTGATATCATCCAACTTCCAATAACAACATGAAGAAGAGTTCAGATTTTTTTTTTTTTTTTTTGAGTGGAATTTTGAGCTTAATGTGAAAAGGCTTTTCTGACGTCTCTCTGAAATGAGCTTTGTGCTGATGTCTCCAGTGTAGGTCGTAACAAATAGCTATAATTAACTAATCAAATACCAGACTTCCTTCAAATAGTAGCCATTTCACCTCACACATCACATATGGTCGTTTCTGAGAGGGATCATCAGGTACGCTGAGGCGCTTCAATATAAGCAGCTACAACTGAATAGTCATGAGCAGCAATAATAATCAATAGTGAAGAAGATGTCACCGAAGTCACAAAAGGTTTTCATGTTTTCAGTTTGGATGGAAATTGTCTTCCGTCTCTTGCAGTGCCGCTCGGAGAGAAGCTTGTGAGCCTGTGACAGATTTCTTTGACATGTGTCAAAGGTCTGTAACCGACCCGGCAGAGAAAGTGCATCGAGTTCGACAGATTCTTGTGGTTGGATCTGTGGTGCCCCGGGGTGGGGTGGGGGCTCCGACACCTCCAACAATTCAGGCCTTACACCGTTGCCATAGTTACCGCTGCCTGACACCTCTGGCAATGGCAAATAGACTGACCACAGTGGAACATTTGAGACGACACTGGCAGAGCCTGTGTGGATCGTCACACAATAAAGACCTCGGGAAACGAGGGAACAGTCACCGAGAGCCAGTTACGTTTAGAGGAAGTAAAAGGACTTCATGGACAAACACGGCCGAGGGTGAAAAGGGGGACACAGCGCTGGCAGGGCGTCCATCTCCAGCCGGCGCATAGTGGAATGTTAATTAGGCCTGCAAAGACGAGACACCTCCCTCTTAAATGTCACGTCCTCGTGAGGAGAGCGACGACGGGTTCTGTTGACTTCTGTCAGGCAAAAGGCTGCTCGTGGTTTGTTTGCCTTTCCGGTGGCAATTTCTTCTCTGTTCTCTTTACCCACGAGCATTTTCTCTTAACATTCTCCTGCTCCTTCTCTCGGCCCTTCTGTTATGCTGTTTACTCTGTGATGAATGGCTCTATTTCAAGTTGAGCATTTTTTTTTTTCTTTTAGCTGGAATAGATTACAATCTGTGCAATTGTGCGGAAACAAGATTGATCTCGCTTAAAAAAAAAAAAAAAGAAAGGAATAGGGAGAGGGCAGCAGAGGAAGGGAAATATTGACTGCAACTGCACTTCACTCTAATGTAGAAATTTCCAGACCCTTTTCTTTGATGGAGGCTTTTTAGGCAGCTAAAGCTCCTGCAGAAGAAACAGGTCTTGATAAGGAGGAG
>NW_019525335.1:162845-173085 GCF_002814215.2 Seriola lalandi dorsalis
GGTGGGGTGGGGGTGGGGCAAGAGAGGAGTGTAAACAAATTTTTGCAGTGGTTTGTAATGAGACATGACAGGGTGAGAATACTGTGGCCTTTTAAATGGCAGGCCTCGTTATCGGCCTGGTTTCAGAGCCTCGCAGGGGCAGAGATTCAGATAATGGGGCATCAGTAATGAAGGGTTGGACAGGAGACCTGCTGAAGCTTAATATGAGAGGCTGCTCGACCAATGAGATAAAGTAGCGGTGAAATTGTACACAGTGTGCCGCGGTCTCGCCACCGACATGAATCACAAAAAGTTCCATTGTGAGCAATCCTTCTCTTAATCAGGTTACAGGCTGTGCGTCTTACAGCCGTACTATTTTTCATGATTTATTGTTAATATAGTGTCTAAAGGATGGCCTGGGGTTCCCACTGAATATTAAGCATTACCTAAAATTACTTGAAATAATAATTGCCTCCCTCACAATTCAACCAAAATTAATCACACAGGGCAAGTGGATTGGAAAATGAATCCCCTCCTGCAAAGGTGAGAAGAGCTGTGATTTTCAACAGGGATTCAGGGCGGGTTTGGTCATGACAGTTAATATGAAAACTAAATAAGTAAAGTTTTTTAATAATCATTTGGAGGGGGGAGGGGAGAGAGAGGGGGGGGGGGTCATTCCAGCAGTTTAGGTGCAAGTCTTTAATTGCATGACTTCCTTAAACGAAAGGCATTGGAGGAAGTTGGAGGAGTAGGAGCAGGCGTTGCAGTGCAATAACTCACAAGGCTTCAGATTGCCTCTCCTCCCTCTTGCAGTACAAGAGCAAAAGAGAAATGATTTTACATTCTCCAGCTGGATGGAGAGTGAAAGGAGAGGGGAATGAGTCTTATGGAGCAGTGAAGAAAAAAAAAAAAAAACCTGTCCAAGGTCTAGGGAATTGAATGGTTTACACGCTGGCTGCCAGCTTACATTTCGTCTTAGTGTCACAATTTGTTTGGGAGCATCACGGACGCTCTAAAAAGAGCGGGCTCTCTCCCAAAGCCTCCCCGGCAGCTGAAGAGTTGCTAAATGTCACTCACGATCATTCAGCCACCAGAGAGGAGAGAGGGACAGAGAGAGAGAGAGAGAGAGAGAGAGAGAGAGAAGTAAACAGGGGAGAGAGAAAAAAAAAGAGAGTAAAAAAGGACAAAATGAAAGAAAAGCAATACAGAGAGAGACAGTGACAGAAAGTATAAAGAGGAGAGGCAGGTTGACGGTGCAATAACAAAAAAAAAGAAATAGACATGGGAGTAAAAAGTAAAAAGAGAGAGAAAGTGAAAAACGCTCAGGCATGCTAATCCTTGTCTCCTCTGGTGCTCAGTCTAATGTGAGAAAAGGCTACTGAACTGCAGAGCTGGGAACCGTCGGGGGATTGGACCGAGCGAAGCACAAACAATAACAGGCCGTCCTGAAGTCTACCACTTCATGGACATCTTAACAGCAGCGCCCTGTTTCGCTGCCACGTTCAAATTTGGAACAAAGAAAGAAAACAAACAAACAAACAAAAAAAAGTTTGTTTCTGTCAAACCGATGCCGTCTACAGGATACATGCCTACTCTCATCTCTCCTCCGCTGGTAGCAAAGAGCGTGGGAACGGCTTCCAGAGCACTGAGCAGAGGCGGAAGACTGACCCTGACTTATCGACCAGCGCTCGCAACGCACATCTCTGATGTGGCCACCTGCCAAACACACAGTCTGTTTAAAAATGGATCCTATTGATTACAATAAACCGATATACATATATTCCCCCAAGAGTAAAGAAACTATGAGGACAAAGCGATGTTTATATAAGTCAGTGCATCCCCACATCAGAGCAAAGGTATTAATCTTGATCCATTGGACCAGAGCCTGTCCGTCCTTGGTTTTCATCCCTATTGACAGGCTTATGCTGCATTTGCAACATGGCTAATCCTTCACTTATTGCTCATGCACAGGTTTACATTTTTACGTAATTAGAAATTGCACAAAACAAATTAAATATCTGTACATATAAAGAGGGATATAGGGATATATATGAACTATGGGAACAATTGATGGGACATTCTCAGGCACTCGGGTAATTCTGTTGACTCCAGCTCACATCATGTTTGAGTGATGCAAACAGAAATGATCCACATTGCCATGGAGTCAGTGAGTGAGCACCTGAGTTTGCCATCGTTTGCCTACATTTGTTTATTTTGATGACGTGCACCATGCAAAGTCATGCCGCACTGGATGCTGCTGGCGGTTTGCCGTTTCCACTGTAACCATGGATACGCAGACAGCAATCAGCTGGATCACTTTTGATACTGAAGGAAATTATAGACCTGTTGGAGTGAGTACAGATCTGAGATCTATTTCTGAACACGTCTATGGACACTTCAGTCAAACAGACACCAGAGGAACCGATAACCTTGAAGGACTCATTGAATCCAGCAGAATGCATTTCAATGTGACTCTTTTATGACGCCCAGAATAAGGTGAGATCGTTGACGTCAAGTGTGTCAAATAGGTCTTATGGTCAATACAGGCTGTGTCTCGGTGGTGTGCAATTAAACCTGATTCACCTAAAGCAATAGGTGTGAACATCTCGTGATAGGTGGCTTTCAAAAAGAGCCACAGGCAGCACAAATGTCTCTCCATAAAGTGCCATTCAGTCTTTGTAGGTTTTTGGCTTCCAGAGGTGGCCTTGTGCTCCGAAGCAGTTTGTACGAGTTTCCCTTCAGTCGGTGGAGCAAAGGCGAGATGTTAAACATGGCATCAATATTGGGACGCTCCTCTTTGCAGCATCAGCCACAGTGAATGACAGCGAGGCATTGAAGAGGCCGCTTTCTCTGAGCTGACACCACTGATTTGAATATCAAAACATGATGTAAAACGGTGATTAAAAGGCAATTACAGCTCGCGTCAATGAAAAGTCAATTAAGTGTTTCGGGGGGCTGCAAAGGGGTTTCTGCCAAGGTGATGACAGGGGAATCAGAGAACAAAAGGGGAAAATGAGGGATACAAAGAAGAGAAGGGAAAAAAAATGAAAAGAAAGCAGCTGAGAGCAAACACAGCCGGGGTTGGGGCGAGTGCAGACGACAACATTTGGATGAATATAGCACCGCATAGTCAGACGTGCAAACATCCTCTCCTGTAGAGACTGGATTTCTTCCAGTGCCGTCACCACGTCATCATGAATAATTAACAATTTCCTTAAAGGCAGCATTCAATTAAGAGACAAATCCCCTGCGAACATGAGTGGGAATGTTTTCTGACAAAACCTTAAAAAACAAAGCCACTCGCCCTTTTATTCAAATGATTCCATTATAAAGTCCTAGAGCTTCCCTCCTGGCCAAGTTACAGCTGATTGATCCTGCATTACTTATTTATGCACCAGTAATGAGCAGTAAATATGAAAAAAGTGGAAAGCAGGAGTAAAAAAAAAAAAGAAATTATTCAGGCATGGTGTTTGGTACAGCTGCCAGGGTTTTGATCGCCCGTGTGAAGCCTGCAGCAGCGGCCATGTTTGCCATGTTGAAATGCAACACTGGTGACACACTGCCGCCGCAGCCGTGACGTCCTGGGAGATAACGCTGAGGACGAACACGCCGCTGCCATACCTTTATACGGTAAACCAATCTTTGGTCCTAACGCCCGTCCCCAACGGGAAAAACTAAGTAGCTAAGAGGCGAGCTAGTGCTACTTAACCCTGCACTTTAATTATTGAGAAATGCCTGAAATTGCCAGAACGCACAACACTCTCAACTCGAGAGGCTTGTTAGAGAGTAATGAAGAGGTTTGGAGGGAGAGGGGATCATTTTAGAGAGGAGCCAACCTGGGATAGAGCTGTGTTCAGAGTATCTGTCTTACTGCTTGTGTGTCTCTTCCTGTTTTTTCTTTTGTTAGAAGACCCAAGAAAATATGAGTAATAGTAGAAAGCTTCAGTCCAGTCTTTAAATACAGTATTACTCCACAACTTGGCAGCCAACGACTGCGATACCCACCTCAATTTGCTGTGTCGCTCCGTCCCCTCGCTCGCTAATTTGCACAAATCACTACCAATCAACTCGCGCACACAATCAGCCGGAACGAATTCTGCTCACGCACGCACGCCAACACAAGTATG
Organism: Seriola lalandi dorsalis; assembly: GCF_002814215.2. Taxonomy (NCBI): domain Eukaryota; kingdom Metazoa; phylum Chordata; class Actinopteri; order Carangiformes; family Carangidae; genus Seriola; species Seriola lalandi. The sequence goes on from NW_019525335.1 coordinate 166,952, forward strand.
CGACTGTAATCAAGTACACAACCCCTTGTTTACAACAGAGCGTTTTTCTTCCAACATCTGAGGCTCTGGAGAAGGGTTTGGCAATAAAGCCTGGAGTTATTTAAAGGAAAAAATTTGACAGTGTATCAGCTGGGGTCAGTGACACAGTGAGGGCCAGATGGTCATCTAGTCTGGCTTGTCTTCCCTCAGCAGCCTCCGCCTCTGTACCCAATTTGTCTGGCGTTATTTCCAGGAATCAGCGCTGGATTGTTGTACTTTGCATTTCCTCTGCATGAACTCTTGGATGTCTTGGCCTCTCTCACACTCCGACTACAAGTAAATAAATTAGCTTGGGGTTTTACTACAATACGCTGCGTGGGAGAATCTCCTGAAACTGATGTTTATCCATTTCGCTGGGCATTTACTTTAGCTGGAGTTAACTGATCAACAGACATCCGATCGTGATCAGGTACTGAACGTTAGGAACAGGTTTGGTGACCGGCCAAGAACTGCTTTAGCTGCTGGCTCATGACACATGCCTTAACTTGTCATCTGCGCACAACAACAACTGAACTAAAGCTTTTAAATTTTAATGTTTAACAGAACGGACCCACGCCTTCAGAAACCGGCGTGGCTGTTCTCAGAATCAATGGCCATCAAAGATTATGAGCGAGACGTCTGTCTTCTGCTGACCGGTACTGTCTGTGAGGGTTTGGATCTGTTTCTCCGTGTAGAGGAAGTTTACCGCAACAGACAGAAGCCAAAGCTTTTGCTGCCTCATTGAAAAATCTTCATGCACCTGGAGGTGATTTGAAACCTCAACCACCGAACACACATGGAAATTTAATAACTGTGATACATGAAAAGCTATGATTTAAGAATTAAGGGCAGATTTTTTTTCCCCATAAAGCCATGGAGTGAACATCAAACTGTGCTATAATGAGGCTTTTCACTGACTGACATTTGAAGCTGTAAGCTCAGTTTTAATGTGTCATTTCATTCGGTCAGATTCATGATCAGTGTTTGTGTGTTAGTTCTCTTCCATCTGGAGAAAATGATTCGTCTCTGTAGCGCCACAATGCGCCAATAACGGTCTATTGCGACACGTTTTACCTTTAACAAAGAAAACTGTAGCTCCTTCGATTCGGATATTGCATTTCTTTCAACAACATGTCGATGAATTGTTCAGCCCTACCGTGACGCATAACACTTAACCTTAACCTCCCATGCTTGAAGCTGCAGCAGACGACTCTTGAATGTCACTTCCCACTCATTCCTCATGAGGTTCAAAGGAAAAATCATGTGGTTTCCACTAATCAGTGCCCTCAAGTATTTGTTTTCCTGTGTTTTTTTTTTTTTTCCCCTCCTTGCAATTATATTGCGAGATCACTGGTGAGTTGAAACTAGTGCTGCGTCTGTTAAAAGTCAGTCTGCAAAAATATTACCTGTTTATCATCCCACAGCTGTTGTGACAGCTGATGTCGTTGGGATGAATGAGTGAAACAACAGAAGACAGCTGCATGTAGATTTATGGCTCTTCTCCCGCTGTAGTTTATGTGTGATCATGCGCAGGTTTCCCCACAAACCAAACATGTCAAGACGGCAGACTTGCTGGAGCTCGGCTCAGTTTTGATCGTCATTGTCTGTTCCTCGGCTGAGCAGCGAACAAGGATGTGAGTTGTTTACGCTGCTCAAGAGACAAATTTCATCAGTTCACTTTGTAACGGTTTGGATGGTCGTCAGCACACGAGCACGCAGGAGCCAGCCGACAAGCGCCACACATCATCCGTGGTTTTTGTGGAGCAAAAAAAAAAAAAAAGGGGGGTGGGTAAAGAGAGGGCACTGAAACTGGATTTTGTTCCACTGTGCATAACAACAATAGCCAGAGACCCATGGAGTATTGCGTTAAACTGCTGAGACTGTGGCCAAAATGATTCGGCCACAAGGAAAAATTCTTGGTGCCTGCTGGGCCAAACCTTAAAAACTCTGCATGACCATCCATAAATTCTCTTCTGGGGAGCGAGAGTTCACTTCTAGCTGAAGAGCTCCAGCATGGTTCAGTGCCATTACCATTTGAAAAGGGAGAAGACGAGTGCAGTAGCGGGGGGTGTGTGGGGGGGGGGGGGGGGGGTGTAGAGCAGTGTGCAGAAAGAAAGGCTGAAGGAGAGTGTGGCGAGGGAAGAGCGGCTGACTTGTTGAACTTGGCGCATGGGTGAGTTCATTCGTCAACAGAGCACCGGAGCTGCTACCTATTCAGGGTTTGCCCTTGAGACAACACAGACCTGGTCTGAGTCAGTGTCATGCAGGTGGCGAGCGCGTCCCTGTCCGAGCGCGAAACAGAGAAGAGACTGTAACAACCTTGGGAAAAATAATCCTCCCACTGCGTAAAATAATCCTCCCACTGCGTAAAACTCATAAAAACAAACTCCCATGCTGCTCTTTTACATACTTCTACCCAACAGTAATATGAGACAAAATACCAATAAAGTTGGGATTTTAAAATATTCCTTTACTGCTGCTGTGTCCATTCTTCTGCATTATGCACATAACCTTTGGGGTAGAAATAAAGTGATGACTAATTTATGAGATTATGGAATAGTAGAGTGCCAGGGTTGTTAAAAACTGGTGGCTGGGCCCAAAGGAATATACAGCAACAGACATAAACGGTACGTGTGGGGCATGTACAGAGCAGTCGCAACGTATTGGGACAGTGATGTTTTTCATTGTTTGGCTCTGTAAACCAGAAAATTGGATTTGAAAAGAAAAAACGAGGTGAAAAAAAAAAAATATGAGGGTTAAAGTGCTGACTTTCAGCTTTAATGTGAGGATGCTTAAATCCATAGTGGGTGAACGGTGGAGGACTGGCAGCCACGCTTAGAAAACACATCAGGACAGTCATCCTCAGCTAACATACAAGGCGGTCACATGACCTCAGTCCAACTTGTAATGGGTTTCACTGCTGAAAGACCTTGTTAACATGTCCATATGGTGGGTGAAATAAGCCATCAACGCCACTTTGGAACTGCAGTGGACCAACGAAAAACTGCATTCAGACAGTTTCACACGTCATACAGCTGAGAACCAACCGTGTCTGCTTGTGGGGATGAGGAGCAGGCAAAATACACCTGAAACCCTGTCAGTACAGAGAGCGAGAGTTTGTGTTAGCACCACCACTAACACTGCGTCAGCTGCTGCCAGTTACAAGCTAAAAAACAACACAAACAGATAACTACGCTAACCGCTCGGATCCTCAACAAACTCCTGAGTCCGAGTCTGACTGAGGCTCAGCCATGCGTCTGACTCTCTCTGATGTTTCCTCCTCTAACCAATCCTGAGACTCTCTGCTCTTTCACCCGTCCAACCAGCACAAGCAGCGGGGGTGGGCGGGGCACGAGGCCTGAGCCGGTATTTCTCAATGTCAAACAAAATATGAATCATAGCAGAGTCATTTTTACATAGTTTAAAACATATCTGGAGAGGAACTTTAAGTTCAGGTAAAGTAGTTCATTAACTTTCCATCTCCAAAATTGGGGGGGTCGTGTATAAAAGGGGCTGAACTGTTGGGAAACACTCAAATTCAGTCAGCTTTTTAAAGCTCAGAGTCAAGGTACAAATTCCAGCTTCAATGTGCAGAGTCAACACAACAAAGACACACTATACACTGTGTATATAATCTGCATTAGATAAACTGTAGCCTGTATAATAAGCAACATTTCATGGCTGTGACAGCTTTTTGTTCTTATCTGCCGGACAGAACAAATAACACACCCACACAAAAGCACAATGAGACAAGTTTTACATGAAATGCAACAGTGTAATTTCCATACAAACTAGTATTCAGACAGAACATTCAGTACCTACCACTACTGAATAATTTCCTTCCTGCTAAATCTGCAGTCCAGGGTTCAGGTAGCAGCGGAGGAACTGCAATGAAGGGTCATTTCCAAATCACCGTCTGTGACGATTGCGCTCAAACTCAGACTCAAAGTAAGGTTCGGCTTTTTCAAACGGATTTTTGCGCCTTTTATGCCTAAAAACGTGTCCTTCTGAGAAGCAAAGAAAACCTTCCCAAGGCTGAGGGAATGAAAAAATGAAACCGTGCAGTCCTTTGTGTCGCTGCGTCTCTGTGCCGTTTTCTCAAGGAACCAGTTTGTTACCAGCTTGGGGGCAGGTGCTCGCAGCCAGGTAGGTAGGTAATGACACCTGTTTCCACCTGCTGGGTTGTTGGTCGCTCCCTGCCAGCAGTTTCCTCCTTTTCTCCCTTTTTAGCACATTCCCACGCCTGTTTGGAAACGGATGGAGAAACACACACACATACACACATGCATGCAATCACACACCCACAAGCCTGCAAATTTAGCCAAGCTATTTCATGGAACGCTGAAGCACAAACACTGGGCACAGAAGGCAGAGTATATGCTGCAGAATGGCTGGTGATAACAGTTGGTTGGTCTACAGCAGAGAACATTTCCGGAGCCGTCGGGTTACTACTACGGATTGATAACCGCTGTGGTAACATTTAGTGACTCATTTCAATGCCGGAAATAAATTCATTGTTCACTCAAAATGACAGGAAAGCTTTCTTTTTTTTTTTTTTTTTTTAAACAGCATTTTGACCACAAATGGGGATTTATGCTATCATACTTAGCAGCCCTTTAAAGCAGGATGAGTCACCCTCCCCTTTTCAACTGTAAAGAAAGAGATGGATGTGAAAAGCCTTTTAAGACTCCTCCAGATACATTTTAAGACACAGAAATACGACATTAAATAATAATTTGTCTCTGACACGGTTTGTTCACAAAAGTTCCAGTTGCCCATAAAAAAACTTCCTGCCTCTGCCTTAACTGGAAAGTCAATTCTTAGTGTATGAGCGTTCAGGTTTCTACATCACACAAGTCTCTCTCTCTTTTAACCTGCACTTACACACCACTTTTCTAATCTTATCGACCACTCAAAAGACGCTTTACAATACAAGCCACATTGAAAGGCATATAGCGCTTGTCTACCACACACACACACACACACACACAGAAATTTGGGGTTCTTGCCAAAGGACACTTCATAATGCAGACTGGAGGAGACGGGAATCGAACCACCCACATGCCGTGTGAAAATGTGTGCATTCATGATGCTTCACTATGTAGTGAAGGTCAAACATCCATGTGAAGTAACTATAAGGAAAACACAGTAGAGGGGGGGGGGCATGGGGGGGGGGCTGAAGTCATTTTCAGCAGAGTCTAAACAGTGTGACACTTTCAGCCCCTCCTACACACAAGGTGCGACTTCAAAGAACTGGTTTGTAACGGACGGCTCATAGGTGTGGCAAACTAAAAAAGAAAAAAACAAAATCATGTTTAAGCATGAAAGAGTTGCCTGCAGATGCAAAACACTCCCTGTGGAAAGTAAATCACCCGTGACGCTTCCTGAGCTGAAAAGGCTGTTGATGACTTGATGTGAAGGGTATGAACAATCCCTCTGTTCTCCCCCTCAGCGCTGACAGGAGGCCAGGAGCCGAGCTCCGGACACCTCCTCAGCAAAAAACGAGTGCTTGACAGGGCAGTGTGAGTGTAATAGAGTTGAAGTTCTCCACTTGGAGCTGGAGAGTATTGAATCACCATGGAAACCGAGATGGCTGTTTGGCAGCTTTGAGCAGCTTTTGGTTTGAAACACTTTTTCAGTTTTGAGGGCTTCAACGACGGTGCTACTTCTCTCACACTTATGAAAAACCTCCAATTGCACCCACCCCCCCCTCTCTGATCGCCCTCTGTATTTTCCCTCTTGCTCCCCCAGCTCAGTGAGGCAATCATCACAGCCCTATGGTGCGAGAGCGTCTTAGCTACGGCAGATAAAGGCTGGGAGATTGTCAGTAATGACGGGTCCACCGGCTCCGAAAACTTCCCAGAGCTGCTTGTTTCAGCAGTAATTACGATGGGGGAATGGTGCACCGTGACTGGCTCTAAAAAGCTTACCAAGCCTTTTGCTTGTGATGCCATGTCAACTTTTTTACGGTAGGCAAGTCAGCCGGGTAAGTAAAAAGGGGACTTAAAAGCTAAACAAAACGTGTGAAACAAAGAGGTAAAAAGCAGAGGCGGCAGGCTTCGCCGCTGAGTGATGTGGAGGCCGGGCACGGGGGAGGGGAGACGGGGGGGGGGGGG
>NW_019525335.1:173143-173432 GCF_002814215.2 Seriola lalandi dorsalis
GGGGCTCCAGGAGGCAGCAGATGGAGTGATTGAAAATAACCACAAACAGGAAGGAAGGACTGATAAGTTTGTGTCTGTGTCTGAAAAGACTCTGCTGTACGACAGAGGGGGAAAAGGAAAAAAATCTATCATCTTGCTTCCGTGAGCCACTTTCCCTCGAGCTGGGCCTCAGTAATCACCTGCTTCACCCTCGTCCCCCGCTATGGTCCCATCCACACACTCTCATCCGCCCCGATCTCTGAGACACACAGGTGCTTATGAGGAGAGCGCTTAACCCCCCCACCCCTCC
>NW_019525335.1:173452-173548 GCF_002814215.2 Seriola lalandi dorsalis
GAGGGAGAGCATCACAACTCCCACTCAGATGACTCCACAGTTGGCTGTTAGGAAGCCAGGGAATGCAGCACGTCTGCTGATCGATCCACCCCCCCA
>NW_019525335.1:173568-187815 GCF_002814215.2 Seriola lalandi dorsalis
CCCTCCCCCCGGATCAGCCCCGTCAGGTGTGTGCTGATGTGTGGAGGGATTCAGGGTATGAACAGAGGCCGTGGAGAGAGTGTTCCGCTCCTTCAGCCCACAATTGGGCCAAAATTGGATATTGAGTGCAGAGGGGGGGGATGGGAGGACGCCCCCGCTAAGAAGGGATGAATGAAGATGAACTAATTTCAAACACCCACACATATGCAGAGCTATGTAATAGTCGATTTTATTGGAAACTGTGGGAGATTTTCTATCAGGGGTCTATCAGGGGTCAGTCACAACGTGCAGAGCTACGGGCTGAGGGCGGCCGTGATAAAGGAGCGCTCAATTCAAGTCAGACTGCTCCAGAGAAAAACAGACATCCAGAAAAATTTATTACAGGAGCAGAGAAGAAAAACCAGGTGATCATTTATGGGTTTTTGTGGATATAAATATATATTTTTACTGCCAGTTGCTGGCATGTTTTACTATCTTAAAATGCCAGGCTGCACATGTGACCACAGTCCAGTCCAAAAATATAATTTCAATTCTTTCATGTCTTTTAGGTCTTCATGTTTATAAAACGGTGGAATAAGAATAAAAGACGTGAACCACCTGCCAGGCCGTCATCATTATGTATATTCAAAAACACGGGTTGTTCCATACAGCGCTGGACTGTCAGGACCAGATGCTTCCACTCTGAAAATCAGTTTCAGCACAGATGGAAGAGAAATGTTTGCTCGCTGATTCACTTGCTCCTGGTGTTGATGAGTAACCTCTTTGTGTGCGGTGTAATAACTCGCTTTTAAAAGTAGACGCAGCGGGGGAAAAAAAAAAATGAAATTTGAATTAATCAAATTAATCCAATATATTTCCCGGTCCTTGTCGGACAAAAGGGAAGGTAATTTAAATTTTGATTTTCCTGCTCAGCTCTAATTAATGTGATTATAAAGTGAATATCTTTGGGTTTTAAATTGTTGTTCGGAACAAAAACAATCAATCTGAGGACATTCATCTAAGAATTATGCAAAGAATAATCAATAATTAAACATAATTATCAGTGTAGGACGCAGATTTCTATCTTAAAATGTTGAACGTCCTCTTGTTTTAATGTGTTGATGTGTCTTGGAAATGACACGTGCAACAATCAGAAAAAGCAGACGGCATCAGTTAAAGCGTCTTCATCTGTCGGTGGGCAGCACCTCTGTAAACAAACTCCATTAAACCCAAGCTGAGCACATTTACATTCAGGCAAACAGCGAGCAATTACCCGTTTAGATGGCATACATTGGCAATTAATACAGGAATCTACCTTAATGTCCCACCCAGGGAATTTGTAAACATCAATTATAAGAAATAAGAGAGCCTCTCAGATAAACAGCCTCGCGCTCTGCGGCAGACACAGTGTGATATTAGCAATAAATAAATAGATAATCCGATATGTTGCATCTCCAAAATCAACCACCTCCACCAAATCAATTTCAAAGTGAGAGAAATCGTGGCGGTGGGTGTGAAAACTACCTGAGCCTGTCTCCGTCTGCTGAATTTATGAGGGGAAATTGTCTATAAAATGTTGAGGGGAAATAACCTGAGCTACACTGCTCTGCTGTCAAGACTAATCAGACTGGTCCTTCCACGTTACGCCCAAAGCTTCTGGTCAATAACCACATACTGCATCAACTGCGCCTATAAACCTCCAGCTTTTATGGTCGATGGTCGCCATCGTCTTCACCGGCCTGTCGGGGGGGGGGGGGGGGGGGGCTGGACAGGAAAGACTCAATAATCTGTTGTAGGGCTGCAAGAAACAATTATTGTCATTATTGATTAATCTGCCAAGTATTTTCTCCATTAATCATTTTGTCTATAAAACCACATAAAATCCCGGATATAATTTCCGCAAACCCAGGGTGACATATTCAAACTAGTTTTAATGAAACCAGCAGCTGAAAACGAGACATTCAGTTCATCATCGTATCTGACAAAGAAAAGCACAAAGAATCGAGGATCTGCAAATGTTTTTCATTTGTGCCTGAAACTGATCATCAAATACACAAGTGATTTATTGATTAATCTCTCTGGAGCTCTAATAAGGCTGGACGGTGGGTCCGGGTGGGCGGGGCTTGGGGCTTGGGCGAGAGCGGTGACTCCGTTTCTGAATACAGGCTGCGTGCATTTTCTGCTTTGATACTTTCACAGAATCAATACAGATCCTGGACCAGCTTTATAATCAAACAAGACATGGCTACCTTTATAATATATGGGACCTTTAATCTATTATGACAATTTATGAGCTAAATAATCAATTAAATGTGAACCCCTAAACAAGAAATTAAAAACATCATTAGTTGCAGTCCTAATTCTAATACTAATCATTTAGGCAGCTTTGACTGTTTACAAGCTGATGGTCGCTGGCGTTTGGGTACTGGATGGCTAAATTTACATTGTTTTTTTAAAAAACAATACAAATTAAAAAAAACAAGCTTAAGTTAACATTTCTGCTACGGTTCAGAACAAAGTAAACAAACCGCAGGTCTGATTTCACCCCCAGCACACTGATATAATCTAAAATCCATTTGAAGTAAGCGGTACTAATGACATGAATTGAATAGAATAAAGATAAAACTCAGCCACAGCTGCTACTAAGGAAGCCATAGTTAATGACATAATCCTCCTTGTTGAGTTAAGCTAACTAACCTTTACGACGGGTTACCTCAGGGTGAAGCTTTAAATGGCTTATTGACATCTCACACCCGCGTGGAAGAATGTGTGTGTGTGTGTGTGTGTGTGTGTGTGTTTGCATTAAGGTCCAACTGAGCCACCGTATGTCAACTGCACACTTTCTGAACATCAAGGGGAATAATGTATAATCCCAAAACCAACGAGTCCATTTAAACTAATTAACATGTTGCACATTTGGATGTGTCTCTTGAATATGAACCTTTTGAAGCCATTGAGACACTTGGTCAGCTGATGGTGAAAGATAACAGAGATCATCGCTCATTGATTGGCACAACCCAAACAGGTACCTTCCTTTTTTAGAGTAAAAAGTTAATAATAACATCACACATATCATCATTATTATTATTATTATTATTATTATTATTACCATCAAGATTGCTCTTATTTGGGGAATGTATGTATGTATGAATGTAAACAGAAAGTATTATGTCGCCATGGATTCATGGAGTCACGTTACAATTTCAGCTTCCAAATCCTGTTTTTGTTTAAACTGGCAGCATCGACATTTGCTGAATTACCAACAAAGAAACATCAGACAATTTAAAATATACGAGGAGTTCTGCAGTTGGAAGACGCTCATTTTTCTGTGATTTCTAAGCGGATTTAAGGACGTTTAATCCGGTGGACCTCGGAGATAGTTATATCCTCAGAAAGTGTAAGTCAGGCCGAATCTAAAAGTGTGTGTGCATTGTGTCTCCGTTCAGATTTGAGGAATGGTTCGGAGAACGGAGAACTGTAAGATTTTTGGGTATTACAGATTTGAAACAGCCTGTGTGTAACAGCATCACAACATTGTGTGTGTGTGTTTTTTTTAAAGAAATCACAATAAATAGAAAAACTTCCATGCAAATTAAGTTCCCATTTCCAGACACCAGAACATGCTTATTTAGAGCTTCTAAACACGGCACAAAGCCAACTGCCGGCACAGCCAACGATTATCATGATGCTCACAACATTTTAATATCAGACAATTTTCTTCATCTGGCATGAACTCACTCTAATCTCTCCCTGGGTTATCTAACAATTTAACAGAGGATCAACATCCAGAGTCATTTCCATCAAATCAGATATATTTGTAGCTAAATGAATAAATAAATAAATAAATAAATAACTGGACCGAAACTCTTATGTTGACACATGAGCGGTAAATCTCTAACAAAGACCAGCGTAATGACAGAGGAGCCCAGACATCCTGTGGATCCAATTGAATAACACTCAGCTGATGAGACCCTGATAAGATTAGTCCCAGACTGAAGATAAGGTAGAGAAGAGAGTTCAGAATCTACTGAACTGTTTTCTTTCAAAGTGAATGAACTTTCTCAACAGTATCAAAAAAAAAAAAAAGTTAAACTAATTTGGAGTATTTGACCTGAACTTGCACTGTGGATTTTGGCAGCACTTTGTGGAAAAAAAAAAAAAAGAGCAGTTTCAGTTAAAACATGGCCGCAGACCTGTAATGTAAACAGGAAGGAGAGCTGTGAAGATGCCTCTGTTTCATGCTATTTATACTATTCAATTTTGTCTTTGCATATAGGGAGTGTTTTTGTGTATGTTATGTAACATGTATATATAGTTTCACAGCTAGGCCCAAAAGCTCTGCAAGCGTCAGCACCAACTGATCTTCAGAGACTGTGACTGTGGCCCCTGTCTTTCCAATCAACAAAGCCTCTCCCTCGAGACCACAGATCTCTCAGTGTCACCTCAGGAATGGCACTTAAAAATAAATAAATAAATAAAAAAAAAAGCTGAGTTGAACCCCTCACAGTCTTTGCTTGCGGTGGACCTCATTTTCTCCCACCTCCTCAAGTCTCTGTATCCCTGTAACTTTGAAGTCCGGCCAGCAAAGGGCTTTGAAAAAGCCTGCAATCTCCCCACCATGACCAGGCAGAGGATTAGCCAAGCCCTGCAGGACCGGGTGGAAAGAGGACGGAAGAGGGCTGGAGGAGGAGTAGCGCCATTTTCCACAAGGGCCATGTACACGCAAGCAATTCTTCCCTCCAGACAGAGCTGTGGGGGATTAACAAGCTACTAAGGAAGCAGAGAACAAACCTCCAGCCCGTTTTTCTTGAGTTCCACAGAAACCAATTTACAGCTGAAGAACTGAGGGAGGCCACTAATTCCCCCCCCCCCCCCCCTCCTGTAATGTAACTGCCTCCTGCTTCCACTCAAAATCTTTGCTGTGTCACTCACAAAAAAAAAGAAAAAGAAAAAAAAAGAAGAAGAAATCTGCTTTTGTGAGAGGACGTTTTCAGGATGCCTCATTCAAAGAGGCGTGCATCTACAAAGGATTCAATTATTGATATGGGAACTTTCGTTGACTCCAAAAGTAACATTTCACGTTCACCGGGTGAGGAAAAGAAGCAGTTAAGCTCCTAATCTCACCATCGGAGTTGATACGATCAGTCACGGGGGAGGTCACCCCGGAAAGTTTGTTTTCCATTGTGAACCAAAACAAGAGATTATTCCTCTTTTATCCATTTTGAGCTCCAATATTTGCCTACACTTTGGGCTGCAAATATTTCACAGAAGCTCTGTTCCTCTGTGCATTTTCACGCTGTGCATTCACCGGGTAAGAGCAGAACATAATCAGAGTATAATGCAGTTATCACTTTCACTGATATGTGTGTCACCCGAATGGCTGATGAAAACGTCTGTATTATTTTAAAGGAAACAGGCAAAGAGAAATAGGCCTTTTTATTTTATTATCTTCTTCTACAAAGAGAATTCAGGGAGGTTATCCAGCAGGCATCAGTTGTGTTAGACTGCTGAATGAATTGCTAGCTTGTCTCACTGAAGTACAACTGAGTCACGAAATCTGCAGCATCTCAGGATACAATATGACAGCACTATCAATAAGTAATAGCGACTTAGCTTAACAGTGAGGACGCAGGAACAATAGGCCTCGATTTAAAAATAAAACAAGGCAGATTCATACACTGCTGCCTCCCCATCAGTGCTTTTCAAGTAATGGGGTCTTTTGTCTTATCTGTGACTGAAAGGAGCTTGAGGACTTTGCCCTTCATCCCTTTGTTGTTACAGAGTCTCTTGTGGAAATGGAAGATTGGCCCGTACGCGTGGGTGTGCGAGGAAGAGCTAGGCGGCCGTGCGAGCACATCAGACTTGAGCGGTCTTAATAAAGCTTCCCTCTATCCACCCCTGAGATCTCCTCACCCCAATTATACGCCTGACACCTCTACCCTCCTCCATCTCCTCTTATTTCTCACAGTCCCCCCCAACACCACCACCACCACCACCACCACCACCAACACCCAGTTCCCAGCTCTGATCACGGCTCTACCTTTGCTGTGCTCAAAGCTCCAGAGGCCTGCACAATATCAGGCAGCTGGTGGCGTTTGCTTCACAGTCGGCTGCCTGAGTCTCTCCTGGTGCTGACAATAGATCACTACTGTTCAGCCACTGCGCACACTTAAAGCTAACCTCACTAACTTTCATTAGCACTTCATTTGGAAACATTTAATTAGGTCAATACTTGTGAAATACTTGATTAATTATTAAGTTAATTGACAGAAAACTTTGTGTAATTGGTTATATTTTATGTCATTTCCTAGAAAATCACATTCCAAGAAATTAGAGATGAATTGATATAAAAAAAAAAATGAAAATGTAATATCGCGATTATAGCGACCAAAATAATCACGGTTATCAGTATTATCTCGGGATTGTTCAAATGTGCAAAAAGTAATAACTTTCACAATGTTTGATCATGGAAACCACAAATAAATAGTTTGCAGCCTTTTTGTTTACATTTAAACATTAAAATAATAACATGTCCAACACGTCTTTGTCATAGATGAGGACAAGGGACCAGTAGCAGTACTGGGTTTGCCATATATATATATATAGTTTGCCATATATTATTATTATTATCATAATTATATATTTCCGAGCTTGTCTTTCAGAGAACACACACTGTAAACACACTTTTCACCTGCCCAGTATGGTGCTGTTAAACCAGAAACACTGCGGCTGCACTGTGTTCGGGATGCGAGCAGCAGCTCTGAAATAAGTTTCAAAAACACACAATCACAGATCAAAGCGTCGGTAATCATCCATGTTATATTGATAATGAAAATTCAAACAGTAATACTATCCATCTGGCATTTTTACCACGATTTAGCGTGAAACCGGTAACTGTTTCATCTCTGCAAGAAATTCATTGGTTCCAACAATTGGCAGGTTCTCAGTTCTTAGTCTTCTGTGATTAAGATTTTGCTTTGAACTGCTGGTCAGAAAAACAAAGAAATTTGTGCATGATCATTTTTAAATTCTGATGGTCATTTATCAGTAGTTCCTAACATTTTATGCACCAATTGTTCAACCGATTAACATGGAAAATGATTAGTCAGATTAGCTCATGTTAATTGAAGCCAGAGAGAACAATGCCAATCAAACTCCTTCACAAAGAGACCCTGAGAAAACGCTGGGGTCTTTATTTTCTTCCATCTGCAAAACATGTTTGTAGAAGAAAGAACAAGATTAATAGCAACTGCAGGGAAAAATTTCAAAATACAATGCTTAATGGGTGTAAGAAGGTGGATGCTGACATCTGATAGTTACCAATCCCCTGTGCTTGCAGAGCCAAACATAATATAATGAAGCAAAATGAAGCAGACTCTCAGCTGATTTCTTCCTGGGTTTATAACTAGCATGAATACCAGGAGAGGTAAACTCTTAGAGAAGTCCATCGTGCTAATTTGACCTCCCTGCCAAAAACCACATTTTCAACCTTTGAAGGATAATAGCTTACCCGCACTTTTATTCCAATTAATAACAGCTCTGCGAGTTCCACTTGTTTACAAGCCACGCTTCCCTCGCAGGCGAACAGTGTGATCCAAAACAAACCGAATTAGATTGTGCCGAAAAAGGTTAACTTCTCTGATGAGGTGCACACCAAAGAAAATTAACTCTATGCGTGATCACACCCTTATGAAACACAATAACATCCACACACACACACGAACAACTCTGCTCAAAACACAGAGCTGCCACTCCCGCCGTATTGTCCATCACCACTTGTTTTTGAGACATTTCTGCTGCTTTTACCTTCAGATGCTTTCAAGGTCAGAGCAGGCCGGCATCTGGCCAGCCATCTGTTTCCAGCCATCCCACGGGGCGTCCTGTCATCAGCGCTCCTTGGCCCTGTCCTCTACTGTCCACATTCAGGCTCGCTGGGGACAAGCCCAGCCAGACACAATAGCTCCTCCGTGATTCTACAGGTTTCTGACACATTTGTGCAGTTGTTTCTCCCTCGACTGCCCGACAACCGCGCTGCACAACCTCAACCAGGTGTGTACGCCTCATCGGCAGCCACCGCGCACAACGATCGGCCAATATTCTGAGTGAAGTCAAGTTTATCTATGTAAAAATTTGTCCCAGAGGATTTAAACTGCACCCTTTATCCTCAGACCCCTGAGTCAGATAAAGGAAAAAACGTAAAAACAAAGCTTTTTATCTGGAGTTAAAAACAAAACAAAAAAAAAAAAAATGAATGAGGCTTATGGAGAGTGACAGAGAATCATTCTTCCAGAACTGACTGACATTCAACAGATTGCATGTACACAGCAGACAGATGTGGCAGCGGCAGAATTACAAAGTAGAGAAACAAACACAGCGTAAACAACTATGAGCTACAACACAACGAGGCTACACTTTAAAACCAATGACTGCGAACCGACAGAGTTACAGTACAGAGCTGCAGATTAACAAACCACTAAGAAGATAACATATCAACTAAATGTTGTGTATATAAAACTTTTTCTAAGTAATCTAAGACTTATCTTCCTCCCAAAGCTTGTTCATATCTGACATTAAATAATCATGACTTCATACGGAGGTTATGGTTCAGAAAAACACAACTTTAGGTTTTATTTTTTATTAAAGAGTTTAATAAAACTCAACCATTCTTCTTCATCAGCTTCAAACTGAGCTTTAAACCGCTGAGCGGAGCACAAGGAAAAAAAACACAAACAGAGACATCTCTTATATGAAATGACATGAAAAAATAATGCGGAACTGTTTTGGCAGAAAACACTGCCTTCATGTAGAATCCCCATCGCACACAGTAAACAGCTGATACCAAAATATGTTTTCATGGCTGTTAAAAAAAAAAAGATACTCGTCAACAGTGTTGAATAATGAACAGTGTGCACAAAACTGTTTGCTCCTTTTCCAGCAGCAGAGTCACACTGTATCAGCTGACCTCATACTAAGTTTGTCCTTGGTTTGAGGAGAAAGAAAAAAAAGGTTGCCATATATTTAAAAGCTAATTCCTGACATTTGATTTAATGTAAGTGAGTAGATGATCATTTAAAAAGCAGCTTTTGTAGCAGTATTTCCATGAATTTAATCAAGTGGTCACCTCAGAGTAGACATTAACACATTCCATTTCAACCTAAACACTGCATTTGAAAGATGAGTCAGCAGAGAGTCTAATCTTTCCCACATCAAATTTCCTTCAGCTGTTAATCACATAGGAGAAAGGAAGAAAAGCAGCAGTCCTTACCTCGGCTTCCGAACAGTGCGACTGCAGCGATCCACCGAGCAGGTAGGTAAAACCCGGCTGGGTGCAGGCTTCAGAGAGCAGCTGTCAGTGTATCTGTGAATGAGAAGGAAGAGATGACTAATTACATCTCCGTCTGTCTAAGACATAACGCGGGACAGCTTACACTGATGCAACCCAAAGTCTCCGCGAGCACTCAGAGCAATCATGTTGCATTTTCCCTTCAAAGAACCCGAAAAGTCCAAAATATGAACAACAATGACAGACTATTAGTGCTTGGATATACTATTCGCTTTCATCAGGGAAATGCCAAAAAAAAAAATGCAGTTGAAATGTGAACCCGGCTGCTTTGAACTCTGGAGGGAAGATTAAACGGTTGGTGATGTTTGCGTGACAACAGGTTGCTTTTGCAAATAAGTGAACAGAAATCTTTTGACAAATCCCAGATCTTAAACTAGCCAAATCCGATGATGGCATCTCAGCTCACAATGTGCTCTGACAAGCTGCTCCCAGGAAAACATTTTCATCCTGCCAGCGCAAAAAACCTAAAGAGAGCCTCATACGATGCCGTCTGCAAGCTGATATGGGAATTTTTGCATAACTGAGAGCTTGATAAGCTATTTTTTTCTGCTCTTAAAGAAGCCGACTCCAGGACATATATCGGTTGTATCTAATTTCCTGCTCCGTACAGCTGCTGATTAGTTTTCAATTGAACATAAAACCTAAAAAAAAGCAATCAGTGATTCAATCTCATGTGTAATCTCAGAAGAGTTTGTGTGCCACATTCAAATTGTGAAAGAAATCACAATAAGCATTCGCACTTTCTGTCATTTCAGAAATTCATTAACTTGACCATTGTTCTGGAAAATCTTTGACTTGTTAGAAACTTTCTGTGCAGCTTGAACCTGAAGATAGTCGGCCATAAATATCTATTTAATTTTTCTTTTTTTTTTTTGGTCGAAATGTGTTTAATGACCTAGTTGGATCCTGATCTGCACGAAGACTAATTCTGACAAATGGAGACGATGGAGGTTTCGACCTCAAGCCGAGCACATTTCAAGTAGCGGAGGCCAGGATGACTTGCAGAGGCAGCATCCTCTGGATTAGCGAGCGCACCAGCTGGCAGCCACATGCTGATGATGGTTCAGTTAAGGTTAAGGCAAAGCCGGCCCGCCAGCTTATTTCTGTCTTCTCTCTTCCACGTTCTCAAGTTTCTCTTTGTTTTGACAAAACGACCACAAGCCCCGGATGGAAAGAGCAACTGCTGTGCTGTGTATCAATAACAGCCTTTCCTGGGCAGCTTGATATGACTGTGCGTGTGGCAGATGTTTTCTTGTTTCAGTGGTATAGAGTGAGATGTTGATTGACTCCAACAGATCAGTTCTGAACTTACAGCTCTGTCTGGGAAAAACAAAAAAAAACATCAAAAAGGCAGATAAGGCAGAGCGGAAAACAAATTCTAGTGTCGGTTCAACAAAGGTTCCAGACTATCTCTGGGGGTATTTGAGTTCCCAGACTACAAATTGTCCCTAAATGCACCTTGGCTAATTTAGTAGAGTGTGTTTGTGCTTAATAGCAGAGCCTGAAAGGGCTTCAGGAACATCGATCAGCTGGACATCTGCTAGAATGATGCCAACACGTCTTCCATCATTTTTGATTGATAAAATTTAGGGGGGGGGGAGTTTGAGAAGTTTGATTTTACCAGACTCACTGGTGCCAACAAAGAAAATCCAAGCTGGTCTCTGGCACCTCTCTTTGCAGGTCAAATACTCAGAGATACATTTTGAATTGCGACCAAAAAGGGCTGAAAACAAAGTGGTGATTAAAAACAACAGAGGGAGGTTTACATTTTGTTCTGAGTGAGTAAAGAGAAGGAAAGAGGAGAAACTATCCTCTGACCAAAGAACCTCGGCTCAGTATCAACTCCTGATGAACAGCATAAACACTATCCTTCAGTGCGAACAATTTTAAAAACCACAACTTGGAGCCACAACTGAAAGGAGTCATGGAATCAATGCCTGGCCTCTGATCTGCTGGACCACATGTCCCACTCGCTTGTTTGTTCGCTCGGGCCACCTCCAGCTCTCGGCCTTCGTTATCTGCAGAATCCATCATGAATGCATTGACTCTTCAAACTTCACACTTGTGGAACGACTCATCGATTCAGCAAACAGACACAAGGCTGGGGAGATGATACCACAAGCTCTCTGGTTACGTCAGCCCCCTGTTAACGACGCAAGAACACAACATGTGCTCAGAGGAATGCATGAGGGATGGTTAACCCTGTCGGGCAGCGCTCGCTAATAACTGTTTATTTGAATAAGTTACAAGCACCAACTGGGTGAGGTTTGCAAACAGAACAGAAAAAATCTCCCCTTGCACTTCCATGTTCACCCCCCCCCAACCTGTTAATACTGCCCTGGCAGCACTTTGATTAATCAACTGAGCCCACTGTAATAAGATTTAGTCACTCATCATCCCAGATCTGAACTCCAGGGTGCCGGATCCGGTCTACGGATCAAAGTTAGAAGCTTCCTGGGATCATCCAGAGCTCGAGTCCGTTACGACATGCTGGTCAGCTACTTTACAAACTTTTTTTTTTTTCTTGCTCTCTTTCTCCGTAGCTCTGATTTCTTAATTTAACTTCCAAGCAAGGTTTAATGAAACAATCAGTCTATGAGAAAGAGAATATTACTTAGTTGCTATGGGTCTCTGTTACTCGCTGCTTGAGATGTCGAAATGGAAAGAGGTTTGTTTTTTTTGTTTTTTTTTTAATTTAGTTTTCTACTCAGGAGTTCAGCAAAAGGATAAACTGACGTCTCTAATGTTTCGTGATTCTTCAAGCAGAAACAAGTCAGCGTCAAATATCACGGCCTCCCTGATAGGGAAAATTCAACTTTGAGGGTGAGGATGCGTTCTGTGTTTCAGTCTGATTTGTGACCTTTTTCTATTTCACTTGAGGAGATGGGAGACATTTAAATGGCATAATGCCATTGTGGATAAGGGAGAAGGACAAACTTTTTTATTTCATAATTATAGCTGTCCTCTGGAAATGCATCAAAATTAGGCCGGTGCGAGCCCGACGCTGCTATTCAAATATCATGATATATCAGCACATCCGAAAAGAGTCAAATCTCTGAGCGCTACGGGGAAAACACCATCTTTTATAATTTAGCAGTTTAGTGGATGAAAGTGAAACAATGACCTCAAAAGAGGAAGATTAAGGTTAAGTTTAACGCTCAGCACAGTGTTCTGGAGAGAAATAAATAGTAATAAATATTATTTTTTCCTCTCTTTCATTGTTTTTATATCTCATCGTTTTCAATGACGTTCTAATTATGTATTATTTCTATATTTTTTTCTATTATTTTTATATATACACTGGGACCATGGTATCAGTCATATTAGTTTAAAGTTCTCATGGATCTGACCGTCTGTTCTTATTATGATGATATAAGACTCATCACAGTAATTGATTTGGTCTGGGAACGCTGCGGCGCTGCTGAGACATCAGACAGACTGTAAACAAGCCAACAGTTTAGCGTGGAGGTAAAACCAAAAGTCAGCGCACCTGACACATGTAACAATCAATTTAATTGCACGGGGAAAAATGTACTATGATAACTCACGACGTCAAAGCTCTTACTTCCATTACGTGCTTAACTTACCTCTATTTATCAATGTCACCACGTTCCCATCAGCAATCTTATCATTACTGATAGGAATGATCACTATGAATCACAGACTTATTCCAGTTGTATGCAAATGGTGATACCGCTGTTACACACACATGTTCAGGCACGCACCGATTACATAACTTTTTAACTCTAACTTGTTGTTTTTTGTTTTTTTTATATAAACATAAAACCCATCTGGTTCAGTTTTGCATTTCAGTGGTTACACCCACATTCATCAATAAAAAAAACAAAAAAACAAACTCTAATTTGTAAGATTCTAGTCATCAATACTTAGTGGGAGCTATTATAGCGTCTGCAGCAGTAGTCTGAGTCTTATCACGCAAGGAGAGTTGACTGACCGGATGATGGTGAAGGATTTGGCGTCAAGGCAAAAAGAAAAAGCACCTATTTCACAATATTTTGGGTTTAAACCCAACGTGAGGAAGGAACCTGAACATTGAGACTTTGTCTGAAGACGGTGGCAGCATCTGGAGGCAACACTTCTAATTTCAAGATATTGAGCCAACGAGTCTTTTCTTGTAAAAATGTCCCGGTGCTGTCACGAGTTTATTACCCAGTGGGAAAATTTCCAGACCGTGGCATCGCTAAACTGCTCTAATTGAATGATTGATATAATTGTCAATGGCCTGCATGCTTGTGCAGTTTTGAACAACTAATAAATCTAGCAGAGGAGCTGGGGGGGGGGGGCTCCAAAAGCCAACAACCCAATGATCATCCGGTAAACAGACCACACTCCTGCCCTTTCTCCACTTAGCTGTCTATTAAAGGAAAACATGTGGTCGAGTGTCTTGTTTCAGGGAAAGTGAAAACACACACCCGCTGAGGTGCAGCCGAGCGGGGGGGAGTCAGACATGTTGTGACTCCTGTGTCTTCCTCCTTCCTTTGTACCACATTCCCTCACTCTGCATCGCCACATGGGGTAAGGTAAGAGGGTAAGAGGCTTGACCCCCCCTCCCCCTCCCTCCATCCCTCCCTGCCATGACACCCACTCAAAAAAATCAATCAGTATTCAGGTCATGCCACATGGATGCCCCCCCCCCCCCTTAACACATGACCTCTGACCCCTGCAGGGTTCTCCTTAGAGAGCGTGACGGGGATGTGTCTGTGCTGCCAGTGTCTGCTTCGTGTCCGGCGCTAACAAAGTCCTCGTGTTGGGGGGCGGAGCGTGGCCTGACCCCGTCCGCCTCCAACACAATAAATCTAGCAAAGGAGTTCAAGGTGGCCTGACCTGCATCCGACCCCGTCTCTGGAAAAACGGCTACAACATCCAGCTGAGCCAAAACCCCCTACCCGCCCACCCCCACCACC
>NW_019525335.1:187883-229721 GCF_002814215.2 Seriola lalandi dorsalis
GAGGAAAGGGGGGTGGGGGGGTGGCATGGGGCAGAATTAGCATAGTGTAATTACACTGGGGAAAGATCCAGACTCCAAGGAGCAAGACATAACCCATAATTTGCCATTGTGCTCCCTATGCAATTGACAGTCGGTCTATGATATTGGAGATAAATGTCGGAATTCAGGCTGTTAGTTCAACTGATGGTGCATTCAGTATGATAATAACCACAGTCTTGCACACAGTGAATCTGATGAGCAGTCCCGCAATAGCTCCTCACCACTTTCCCTTCCCTCCACGGGGTATTATCATGCTAATCTTAAAGAGAAGAAGAAGAAGAAGAAGAAGAAAAAAAAATATTCCAGTGAATGAGGAAGTATAATAGGAAGCAGGAGCCTCTGGAACCGCAAGGAGACAAAAGGAGGGTGTATTCACCCGGCGCCGTCTGAGCAAAGCAGGGGTGACAAATGGACACAGACATTATGCTGGCTGGTTAATTAAAAGAACATAGCCTAATTAAAAAGACCTTCCTAGTGAATGGACCGCCTCGACGCAGTAACTGACCTGTGTCTCCCGCACAAGTTGGGCACCGAGCAGTAAGTCTCTTTTTTTTTTTACGGATTTCATTTTCACATCAGAACAGCTTTGACCGACGAGCGGCAAACACCGGAGCACAAGTCAGGAAGTGCGCCAGATCGTGGTGGGGGGTGGGGGGGGGGTGCTGTTGCTTGTTAAATGACTCATGATTTCCATTAGGCAGTCAATGAAACTTGAGATTTGATTAAATGTAATGCCACATCTCTCGCAGAAAACTTTTTTCTCATTAATATCTTTGTGTCCAATTATTCTGTAAGTGCAGGAATCATTCAACGATGCTCACGCAGGTCTGCTGGTTGTTTGTGATGTACGCCTGGATGTACACACACTGTGGTCATGGCTGAGAGGGTTATTATCAATAGTACTATAAATTAAGAGACTAACCTGAAGGTATCAGGGACTTGACCACTGAAGTATGACACTATACTTGCACAGTAAAACCGATATTTGAATTTAAATAAGTGATGCTTGTCAGTATGTGAAAGCCTGTGCTAGTGCTGGATGATACAAAGACTGTACTGTTCTTAAACTTGGGAGTCACCAGCTGACTTTCCTTGTGAAGTTCAGTGGGTTCTGGGTTTTCCCAACTGTTTCCAAGAACAAAAAAGCATGGAGCGCAATGTGACCTAAACCTGTTTAATATTTCTGCATCATCTTCCAGAAGATCGCATCATATATTGAAGACTTGTAGATTCGGTAAGCCGTGATGACATTTCAAAAATATTTATCTTAAAAACAGATTTGTCTATTTCTATTTGGCAGTGTTATGATGATGTTTGGTCGTGTTATCCTTGTATGTGTCTTCCGAACCTTTTTTTTTTGTTTGTTTTCAATGGTCTGAAACACACATGAATGAGTTTTTGCAGGGCCAGGCAGAGTCTGGATTCAGTCCTGCATCCAATTTTGAGAGCAGGGTTTAACAAGGTCTGGCTGGGTTTTTGCAACATGACAGGGTCACTCAACATGAAAGTTGGTCCTGGCAAAAAAATCTTTGCTGCAGCTCAGAGCGACAATATCTGGCAACACACTGTGGCGGTTTGACAGTTTTGAGTTTTCTCTTTTTGAGGTTGCTACTCAGATCTCTCTCTCCTGACAAGTAAGATGTTAAGTTTGTCCCAAGTCACACCTACCCAGGGGCACATGAGTAAAAACATAGAAGGAAACACACACACACGGACCCCCACATTACACCATGGCGAACTAATATATCGTGGATTAATATCTACACGCGCTGCAGAATAGTTAAGACTCCAGGCTGCTGCCGCCTCACTCATAATGCAATCAGCCATATTTAACCAGGCTGTAATGTCAGACACAGATAGATGTCTATAGAGTGGGGAGGTGGGGGACCGATCAAAAAAAGGTAATGGACATAGTTAAATTTTTATAAACAGAATGACTGCAGGGACGATTAGCGGGTGTGTAGTGTAATTTTTAGTGGCTTGCAGCCTTGTGCTTACTTTACTGTTTACCTTGCAAGCATCGAGATTACAGGGGAAAATTACTGCTGCCAAGATAACTTTGCAAAGTTGTAAAATCCTGCCTGAGAGGAGTACAACCAGCTGCGCAATGTCTCTGTGCCTGATAGCCTCCGAAATGGACTTCCTGACATTTCATCCTATTGGTACCTGTAGGAACAGGCCCACACCACAGCACACTGTGTCCTGTGTTTGGCTGGAGGCCTACTGTGAGCCTGAGAGTGAGAGTGAGAGTGAGAGTGAGAGTGAGAGCGTGCTGCCCCCTCATTCCTTTTCACCCAGCCGCCCGTCATTGAGTTGTGACATTAAAACAACAGCATGGTTTGTTGGTGGGTGCTTTGTTTACCCTGAGTCAGTCATCAGAGACTGCCCCTCAGGGAGAGACGCTGGAGGCAGGGAGGACAAGCGGGAAAAGCAATGAGGGGAGATCAAACAGCCGACGAGGAGGATTCATTCGCTGGACCGGGGAAGTGGCTCGTGTGACTGAGTGGGAGGTGTTTTGTTGTGTTTGTGTCTCTCTCTTGGCGGAAATAAGTTTGCAGCTTCAGAGTAAATTAATGAACATGTTTTTCCAGCACCAAGCAGTCATCCACATCACTGCAGGCACACACACGCACGCACACACGCACACGCACACACACACAGATCCTTGTCTTACTGTATCTGTGAGGACCCATCATTAACATAATGCATTCCCTAGCCGCTTTCACTAACCATCACAAATGAATGCCAAACCCTAACCATAACTTAAACCTAATTCCAACCCTAAAACCAAATCAACCTTCAAACAGCCATTTACACTTGTACAGTGTACACAAGTTTTCAGACCCCACAAATATAGGAAAACAAGGCCACACACACACACACACATAGCTGCACTATTGTGGCATAAATGAGCATCAGCGATAACTCTCATGTTTGCAGGATCACAGTTTGACTCCGACCCAATTTTCTGACAAACAACTTGACCCTGTTCATCCACAGCAGATGTTGGACATAAAATAACATCCATCAAAACTGCCAATATTAATAGAATCAGATGTGGAAACATCATACAGCAGAAACAGACCTAAATACACATACATGCACGCAAGCTTTGAATCTCCAGGTAACTCCTGCTACATATTTACATCATATATTTATGACTACCATCTGTTTTCCTACTGAGCACATTCACAGTATCATATTTTAAAACAATAGATAAACGACAACTGGCAAGACGACCATGAGGTGTTTCACAGGTGTTAGCTTTAGCGCCGGAACAATTAGCCAATAAGTCATGAGTAATTTATCATTCTCTGGTTTCAGCTTCTCACATGTGAGGATTCACTGCTGCGCTCTGATTTCCATCAGTGTAAATCAAACGTCATTGAGACAAAAAAGATTAGACCTTTCTCTTTCTCTCAAACCATGTGATGGATATTTTACACTATGTTCCGCTTTAAAAATTAAAAGATTAATTGAAAAAATGTAATTGTTGATTTATAAGGTTATAATTAGTTTATGTCCTAATTAGCCTTATGCTACATTTATTGTTGTATTATTGACTGGTTTAGTCTACCAATAACAGATTGTAATTATTTAACTGATGTCATTTGTTCCCTTTACAGCTTTAAAACAATTAGCTGATCCCGAGAAGATTTAATACTGAATTATTGAAGTAATTTTTGAAACAAAAAAGGCAAATATTTATTTATTAATTATTGTTTTTCCAGCTTTTCAGACTTTAACATTTACCTGTTTTCTTCTCTTATAATAAACTGAATATCTTGGACTGTTGTGCTGGGTATTTTTTCAGTTACGTATTTTCACGTCTTACAGACCAAACTATTAATCGACTTGTCAAGAAAATAATCAGCAGTTTAGTTAATGATGTAAAAAAAATATTAGTTGACTTGATCTGGAACAATGAGGCTATTTCTTTGCGCTTCTAAATTTCACTTTAAAGAGATGTTTGATTTATTGAAGCGGTGTTTCCGATAAGACTTGTGTGCATCAGTGCTGCACCGCTTCCAAGAGAGACTCATGATGCATCTATGAAGAATCAATTCTTTCCTGACCACAACCATGCACCCTCTCTCCCACTCACACACACAGACACAGCTGCAGGGGTGAGTCAACACATGGTTAATAAACTGACACACACGCACACCCACACACCCACACACACACACACACACACACACACGCACACACACGCTCTTGGAATGGGAAGGGTTCAGGGCGCTGGAGGGGAGGAGGAGGTGTGTTTTACTCACCCTGGACCGCTGCCCGGTTTGGATTCATATGACACTAACTGAGACCCCCAGATAAACCCCCGCACTCCCCCCTCCCCAAAGACCGGTTTAAAAATAGCCCCGATTCGATGGAAACAAGCCTGGAGTTCTGAGAAACGGAGGAAAATGACCAAGCTAAGTGTAGGCGAGCAGACTTATCTTACACCGTGTCCGAGCCAAACATTCACTGCACATATGGTGACCACTAAAATATACACAAATAATAGCGTGAGAGAGCTAAAAGTATAGATTAAAAACAGCCCACATCCACCACCAAATGCTTGCACACAGGTAAAACACTTTATACACACACACACACACACACACACACACACGCACAAACAGGGGGATTCAGAGTTAAATCTTAAAAGAAAAAGCATTGCACATTCTAAATTTAACACATTCCAGATTTAAGCAAGAGGATATGCAGAGTGTTGTTTGCAGAAAATCAGCCACAATTCCTATCTGCAGAGCACAGGGTGCATGCATAAGAAATTGGATAAAGAGCCTGAGGGAAAAGGAGAGTTGGGAATCCAATCTGAGTTTCGTAAACCATCAATGAACCTTTCACCTAAAATTAGGGCTTGTGGAGTTTAACTTCATGCTGTCCATTCAAAGTGTGTACAGCGCAGGAGGTGCAGTGGGACTTGGCCAACTTTTCCAAGGAACAAGGTCAAACAGCGCTGCTATTTTTGGACAGTTTGTAAATTAGATGCAGTTAGGGCCCTCGCTGAAGGTACGCACGTCACGTTACACTGCTGAGAGGAGAGCCCATTTCCTTTTTCAAAAGACATGTGATAACTCTCTGGAGGGGGGAAAAAAACTGAACACTTAAATAAATTAAATATGTGAATACCTGTCACCTTGTGAGCGCGTGCAGAGCAGGAATGGGACACGATGGGGCATTACTGTGTGAAAGCAGCAGCTTTCGATGAAGAGGACAGAAGAAAAAAAAAGGGGGGGGGCTTATCTTAGGTTTTTAATTTCCTGCTTCATTTCACGTTTCAGGACCATAAAAATTCTCATTTCGAAAAACTGCAATAAGCAACAATGAGACATGATCATAACTCAGAATTACTTCTATAGTAACTAAGCAGCAGACCCCCCACCCTCTCTCCCTCTCTCCCTCCCTCCCTCCCTCATGCAGTCCGCCTAATTGCTTTAGCCAAGATGTGACAAGCCAGACAATTGCTGTGCAACAGATTATCAAAAGAGAAACCGATAAAAAAAAATGGGGAAAAAAAAAAAAGTATCAGATATTCAATCCCTCAGCCTCACTCTGCCAAAAACTCTTGACCCACATTTCTTTGCATCAGTCCCTGGTCTGTTCTGTAGATCCGCTCTGCAGGCTCAGGAATATGAAGACCGCTTTTCCAACAACAACACTCACACTTCCCTACAAGTGTTTCAGTGTGTGTTCAGCACAGTGCGTTTCTGCTGGATTTCACCCGAGGACAAACAACAGCACGATAAACAGCGACTCCAAACATTTGGTCAAACAATCAATTCAGCAAATGTAAAGACTTGTTTTTCTTTCTTTTTTTTATATTTTCACTGTAAACTGGATAGGTTAAGCTAGGGCAGAAAGAAACGATTATTTTCATTAGGCTATTGATTAACTGACTGCTCGGTCATAATGCCGATCCAAATTTCCTAAAGCCTCAAAGTGATGTCTTTAAATTCCTCGTTACGTCCAAACCAGCAAATTAAAACTCAAAAACATTTAGTTTACTACCACACAAGACTTTTTTTCATTCATGCTTGAAAAAAAATTACATAAACAAATAAATTAATCTGTTAGAAAATAGTTGCAGATTCATTTTCTGTGGGTCAAGCAACTGATTAAACAGACAAAGAGTTTCAGCCCCCGGTCAAACAAAACAAGACATTTTCAGACAGCACTTCAGGCTGGAAACCTAATAACGGCATTTGTCATCATTTGACATTTCACAGACTAAACAGTGAATCAAAAGTTTACTTACATATCAGTTAATAATGAAAAATAATCATTAGTTGCTGCTCTAACTCTGGTCTAAACTTCAGCAGAACGTTCAGTGTCACAACTTCGCAGCCTCTCTACAAACAGCCTTCACAACATTACCTGCATTAAAACTACATTAATAAAATTTCTTATCTTGAAATTGCACAAAGCTGGAGCTGAGGCATGTAGCTGACTCGTGAATAAAAAAAATAAAAAAAAACCTAAATATAACAGTCTGGCAGGGAAGTTTGTCCAACTTGCTTTAGTTTAAACAACAGACTAACGAACAGCCGAAAAACAGAAATGTGCCAAAACAGACACGGCTGACAGCAGCTTCTCAGGCTTTATCAGCCAACTTAAAATGAAGCCAACCTGCTTTTTTTTCATCACGTCTGGATCTGAATTTCATCATTCCATCACTTGTGAGATTTCAATCTGTGTCACCGAAGCCTTGAATGTGTGTTTTGCTAATGATATGCAAACTCAACATGTCACGTCAGGACAAACTATCCCATTAGGGAAAAAACAATATTTTCAGACCCGTGTTGTTTTTTGGGTTGAGACATAATCCACTTCGAGGCGACATGTGTCAGGAACAACTTGTTGTGCTGGAAACAAGACAAATGTCCACTGTGCCAAACGTTCTTCCTCAGAGTGCACACCAAATCAGAGAGAGGTGGCGGGAGGCCCTGGGTGTCTGGTAGGTCTTTCCAGGGAAATAACCTCTGGCACAAAAGATGGATGTTACATTTCCTCCAGCAACAACAGCCGTTTGTTTGGAGGAAATAGGAGAATAACTCGGCTGTTAGCACAAGCTGTGATAGCCACCGTGGCCGAACAGGCAAAGAAAATAACTCCACTAACACAAACGAAAAACTTCACAAATTGAAAATCCAAGGGAAAAGGGGGACGTCAAGGTGCCGCCCACGCCGTTTGATTGAGAGCCAATCTCTGGTAAAGGAAGCACAGAGACGCCACAGCAACACACACTTGGCAATGAAGACGGAGACCGGGAACAAAGATGATAGATTACGATGGTGGTGAGCAAGATGGCTTCTTCTTCAAGGTTATACTTTGATAGCTTGCAGATCGTATTAGCTACACTGCTACGATGAATCAACACTTCTCTCAAACACATTCAATAAAAAACTGAAAATTATAATCCTCATGATGGAAGTTTTATCCTGTTGTATTATCCTACATTAGTTTTATCTAGATGTAGCTAATACTTTGGCAAGTGAGTCTATGAGTCACAGAAATCCTTTTGAATTTGTGGTCCAGTGTTTTCTGATCAGGTATCTGACAAAGAGTCAGAGGCTCTCCTCATTTCTTAATTTCATCTTGGTTTTTCTCACTCTCGTACTCCTTCTCTGCTCTTCTCACGTTGTATTTGAAATTCTGTGTTGGAAGTGTAAACTGAAGTAAACGAGTGAATATGAGAAAAATAAATAAAAATCATAAGTTCAACATAACAGTAACTATTGTATGGAAATGCACAACATCTGCAAACTGTTTATGGGTAAAAGGCCCAGATGTATAACAATACTAGAGGAAAAAATGAAGGTACTCAGATAAACTGATGCCATTGTTTGTAAATCCTAAATAACCTCTAAGTAGTCGCAGATGTAGTGATTATTTACCATGATCAAAAATCAAACAAACTAGAAATCAAAATGCCACTGATGCTGCTTAGAAATGAACTGAACTTGTGTTAGTTTTTTCTTTTCAAGAAATCATGACTCCTCGTTTCTCCTGCTCGGGTAAAACAAAAAACAGACCCACCGAGGTGCATGCTGGTCCTATATCTGTTTACTTAATAATGTTGAGTTTTTCGGTACAGTTCTAACAAAACAGAACAATATCATCACAAGAAAATACTGTCTAAATAAAGCCGATATCTACGATTATTCAGGTACTTACAGCAGATTCGGGCTGGGAGTCTAGATTATGCAGTCAGTGTTTTTAGCATATTCATTAGATAAGTGAAACTTCAGGCATTAGTTTCTTAAAATACAAAAATCAAAGTTAAATTAGACTCAGTTTCACATCTCTTGGAATAATCAACATGGAATAAATTAATGTGAGTAACACATTCATGGCTCTTTGTTTTATCTCAATCTATTTGTGGGACCTTGTATGATCTCGAGAGGCTTTGGCAAAGCTTTTGCATCTGAAACGTGTCCTTGTAAACTGCGTGGTTTTCGGCCGACACACTCGTTAGGTCGCAGTCTATGATGTGGTCGGAACAAACTGCTCATGCAAAATTGCTAAATGCATACATTTAGCTTTGTTTTGTTCTGTATCGTGCCGGAGCTTCCTCATCCACCTATCGCCAAGACCCTACCAAGTACATTAATACACAGATAGCATCCACAGTAGCAACAGTATGGCTGCGTTGTCTCACAGTGTGAATTGTCTTGGAAAAATAATATTCAGTTGTGAAAAGGTTAACGCTCACGGTGACTTCTAATTTATCCAGTGGCAGCGAGAAGACCAGGAGATTGGGATGTCAGGGGGGTGGTTTGCTCCACTTTCAGCCTGGCTGGCTAATCAATGATGCGGGAGGTCTGCCCTCATTATGAAGTGATTAAGAGATTATTTGGAACAACAAACCAATGTACTTTTGCCATTCCCCCAGCCCACCCAACTAAGAGTTCAACAATCAATAGCTGGTATGTATGGCCCGAGGCTATTTGTTTCCCTATTTCAGTCGCTTCCTCCCATTAAACACAGAGGCGAGAAGAATCGAAGTGGATTTAGACAGGAAGCTATGTTTCTGTTCTCTCCACGGTGGCAGGAGTGAGGGAGTGTGTTGCCACGTCTGTATTATCTTAATCTTTTGGAAGTTAATATTGTGCCAGTGAGCGTTAAGGTTTTTTATAAATAAACAGGATTGTGGATGACGCAACTGAACGGGAGTTTTGGAAGATCTTTGCGGTTACTCATCAGCTGATAATCCTTTAAAACAGCGAAAATCCACGCACGCATGAAGCCACGTTAGCTGCTTCTTCTCATGAAATACGCATGAAAAATGACAGAGTCTTTTTTTTCTTTGGATGATTCATTTTCAGTCCCTTTCAAGCCAGATCCTTTTTGTTGTGCATGCTGCTTCCATGCTGCCCTGTAGGTAGCACGCACATCCTTCTTGTTACACAAATCAGCGTGAGCGTCTGTGATACTGTGCACTGTATAGGTACTCCCTCCTTCGTCTTAAAAAGGGCGACTGATATAGGAGTGAGGGAGACAAAAGCGTGAATCCACAAGACTGCAGCATTTCTTTTAAAAACAAAACCACAAACAAAACACAGAAAACCTCAGTGCATGACTGAACAACTGAAGAAATGAAACAAAGGAGAATGAAAGCCTCGAAAAACATACAGCAGCTGAGGTTTTAATTCTTAACAAAGATTCTTTCATGGGACATGAGACCCTCTCTGGACTAAAAATATAAATCTGAGGCAATTTGCTGACATTGCGAGCTACAGGTTATATTTTCCCCCTGTAATTGCTGGACTGCATCCACTGTGCTTCATGAGGCGTAACCATACAGGCATCCAGTGTTCCCGCCGCGCTGCTTGTGGCCGTGGGGGTTGGCAAGCGGAGCCCCGAGTCCATGTTCGACAAGGGGTTAACGTTTCTGAAAAACAGCTCGACAAAACCACAGGAAGACAGCCAGTCTGGATGGACGGACCGAGGCCTGTCACTTGTCCAGTTTGCGGTCTGCCGCCTCTTGCCATCTTTTTTTTTTTTTTCTTCTCCCTCTCCTTCCCTCTAGCCTTTCACTGAACTCAAGCTTTTCCTCCCAAAACTTACACACTCATCAGCTTAGCTATAATTTCCAGTCCTGCACCAACCACACCAGGGCCACAGGAGGGAAGCCGCTGCACGCCTGTTTAAGAGGAACTTCATTAAACCCATGGGGGGGGGGGGGGTATTTGCACTGTTAAAGCAGCAGCAGGATAAAGACAGATGTAGGTATCAAGGTTAGTTAAGACAGAAAGAGCAGATATGAGGTGAAGTATTGCATGTATATCCAAGAATGTTGAGAAAAAAAACGTTGCGTATGTTACAAAGAAATATTGCACACACTGTGCCAGGTGGGTTGCTGGGAACAGTGCTGGTTGTACAGTCTGACAGCCGCAGGAAGGAAAGACCTGTGGTATCGTTCCTTTGAATACTGCAGGTGGAGCAGCTGGTCGCTGAAGGAGCTGCGAGCGTTGCTGTCAGACTCTCGTGCAGGGGAGGAGGGAGACGTTCTCCCTCAAAGATGGAAGCTCGGCCATCATCATCCTCCTCCTCTCTCTACCGCCGTCACCACTGCGTCCAGGGGGCAACCCAGGACAGAAGCTGCCCTCTTGACCACTGTCTCTTCCTGTTTATCAGTCTCTTCCTGTCTGCTGTTGAGATACTGCTGCTCCCACACACAAACCATTCCACAACAAATGGCTGACGCTGCCACAAAGTCATACGAGATACAAAAGCACGCACACAAAAAGAAGCAAAATAGTTGTGGACAATAGAGAAGAGAGAGAGAGAGAGAGAGAGAGAGAGAGGTCGGTACCGAGCTGAAGCCGCCACAACTAGCTGTCACTCGTGCGGCACCATCTTCAATAATTCTGGAATCAAAAGTAATTACAAGCCTGCCAAGGATTCAAATCTAATAGCTGATGATTGGAGTTGTGGGAGAAAAGGTTGTCAGCAGTGAAAACATCCACTGTGTTCACCGTTACTTGCAGAAATCTGCAACAGTAACAGATGTAACTGCAATGGCAGTGTGCATTATGTCTGTGTCACAGCCTGTACATCTGTGAATGAACTTTAAAAAACCATGCAGGCCGGTATATTTAGAAGATATAATGCACTGAATCAGCAAAAAAGACGAGGGGAAAATTTTCTTCCAGCCACAGTAAAGAAGTTGTTTCTGCTCGGCTGGAAAAACAGCTGAAAACTATTTAAAAAAAAAAAAAAAAAGAGGCAAGTCCAGCCTGGACAGTGATGGAGGACCCACTTCAGCTACGCTGCAGAAGGCACGTGGCAGGTCCACCTGCTATTCGTAACCTGTCCATTTTTAACGCTTGATGCAACATGTTAATGTGATTTCTTACCGGCTGTGGCCAAACGGGGCCAGACCTGGAGGCCAAGGCCCGGTGGTCTCAGCAGATAGCCTGGACCGGCCTGTGCTGTGTCAGCCCCGGATTATGGATGACGGGGAGCCTGCGGGGCTGACAGGTAATAATTCACTCCCCAGGGGTCCCACACCCTTCACTGGACGCAGCGCAAGCAGCCAGGAAAGGGTGGGTGAGGTGTGGGGGGGGGTGGGGGGCGCAGCCTTGGAGATCACAACCTGACAGCCCACCCTCTTCTCTTTTTTTCCTACCATCCCCTTCAAGAATCGGGGCTCTCACTGGCTGCCCAGTTGCCACGGGTAACCAGCCATTATCAAAATGAAATATGAGGTGCCACAGACCGGTGCCTCTCTCAGGTGCAGGGCCAAACAAAGTGCCATATGTCGCGGATGAGGAGCTGAGATTAACTGTTGCTTCCTGAAGCACAGCACTGGCGCTGGCCATTCTTCAGACATCGGCAGTCGCACAATGCCACCATGTGCTTGAGGTCTGAGACACTTCAGACAAATCGCTGTTGTTGAGGTGCCACAACAATAGCCAAAAAAAAATCCAATGCCCTGGAGTTTCCCTGGGCCTGAAATGGAGGTGAAATGAGCGAGAGTGCCTCAATTCAGCAACTACAAGTTTCCAGAGAGATTTAATGTAACATGTCTTCATGTGTTCTACTGGAATTCTGCTTTTTCTCCACTGTCCAATCCAAACTTAGACTAACTGTGTGTGCACGAGTGTTATATGTATCTATGTGCAGATACTGAGCACTTTATCTCGATGATGAAAATGGAAATACGCCTGCTGAACGTCCCCCAAGGGCCACAGTCCTCAGCCCCTGGTTAGGAGCCTATTTCAACCATCATTACCCAGAGGACCATTAGGAAGATGCCATCTGCACACGCAGGGCCCCTCCACTGGGGCCTCTTGTCATTTTAAACTAAAAGCAAGCGCCGAAATGGAAATCGGAAATAAAATTACACACTGGGCTAAATGCACCATTAACCATGCTAACTGAGCGACGGACCTATCAGGGGCCCGAGAATGAGAGCTGGACGAAGAGCAAGCAATTTTCAGCGGTGACAAGGAAATGAACGCACTGCTGGTGCTTTGCCTTTTCTCACATTTACGACTGTAACTAACCCATCAGCAGAATGTGACTTTCCTAATGGAAAACAAAAAAAACAGAATAGACCTGATTGTTTGTGAGTGTGGGAGACCGGGGGCTGAATATAGATCTGCACTATATATAGTTTAAGTGGGAGGACAGACTGGTAACTGCTGGTAGGTATCAGACAGGCCACACAGGAGCATCTCACTTCTCCTGCAGGGCAGCAGCACCTCTCCTTGTAAGCAGAGCAGCAACATGTCAAATAAAATAACCTGAAACCACATTGCAATGTCCTCTGAGCAGCACAGAGTGCTAAGTCACTGTTCAACTGCGGTAGGAAACCACAAGCCATCAGTGGCCTCCCCCATCCTATGATATCACTGCAGCAGCTCAGCTGAGAAGAGCAGGGACAGGGAAAAACCAAAGAAAATCACAAGATCCGACCACACGGTCTCCACTTAAACATCTGACTGCTTGGACCAGAGCAGAGAGAGCTTGACGGCAGACTCCAAATGAACAAAAAGTTGCCTCCGCTGTTCAATCAGGGCGATGTCACCCTCAAGCTGAACACAATTTCTTTTTTTTTTCAAATGCCCAGAAAACTTTTGCAAGGCCGGAGCCAGAGGACCACAGCTGCCTTTGTTTCAGGCGAGAATACACACATTATCTTGCACCAGGCCAACATCGAAGCAGTGCTGTGGTTTATCCGTTTGTACATAGGAGAGATTTATTTAATGCTGAAATGTTCTTAACCTCAGCTGAAACTGAACACCCACTGAGGGAGATGAGAAGGGGTAATGCACAACAGGCTGAGGCAAATCAGAGTCCCATTTTAGCAGAGAATGGCTCAAGAGCAGCTCTGAGCATCCATTTCAACATAAATAACCACCAGCGACTCCTGGGAATCTTATGAGAGGAAAAACACAGGTTTCTCATCTCTTTGTGCGCAGCCACGGAGAGAGATTAGAAACCTGTGCGTCGCACCGAAGTCCAGCACAGACTGCTGCTGCAACTGCGTGCAAAAACACAAACCTGTTAGAACAATGAGCTCATCGTTTTCCCCTCCGAGTTTTTGGCTTAAAGACCAAACTGCAGATTGAAGTGAGCTGATTTAGTGTGAGGTAAAAAAAAAAGCATAAATAAATAAAAATCTATGCAAAGTGACAGGGAGATGTGCTGTCACGCAGACACTCTTTTTCTTTTCCAGGCAAACCAAATGCTCAAATTGATCTATTAATGTTATCTGGTAGTAAAAAAAAAAAAAAAAGAGCATACTCCCTCGTTATCTGTTGCTTTTCTCCGCACAAAGACATCATGAGTAACATCATTTTTCTGCTGGAAAATAAACCAGCATATCCAAATTCAATTAGTGTCTTAGGCAAGACGCCACTGAAAAAAACAAAACAAAAACAACAACACGTTATCAATTGCTAATTCGTGGTAAGTTGCTGATTACTCCTGCAGCATCGGTCACCAGAGGGAGAGTGAGGTATGAGGCATTTAGATTTACATACCGTCACAATACAGAGATAAATCACCAAGTTGTGTGTCCAAACACGGTCTCGGGGGCCATAAAGAGGGGTAGAAAATGTGTAATAGCTTGTAAAAATCAGTGTAAAATCAGCTGATACTGACTTGTGAATAGTGCTGTTCTTTCCCGGAGCAGTAAAGGCTCGAAAACACGGCCGAAAAAAAGAGAAAACAAACTGCTTCTCCGGAGCCCGAATTCAACTTATGGAGAGTCAATGATTACTTTAGGGTTAAAAAAGAAAAAAAGAGAAAAAAAAAAAAACGTGTGGGAAATGTTGTGTTTGAAAGATTTAAACACCGTGCATATGTTGGATTAATCTATCTGCTGAGGCAAACTTGGAGCATCACACTCTTAATGAGCGAAGTAAGCGAAGCAGCAGCAGCATCGCTAAAGTCTGCAACAACTAGCAAGCGAACCACTTCTTACCTCGCTGTTTCCTCCGTAGCTCCACAGTGAAAAAAGAGAAGAAACAAAAATGTACGTTGCAGTCTTTCAGAAGAGACAGTGCAGCAGAGGAGAAGCGGTAAACGTGCGAGGAGTAGTTAGTTTTAGCTAGTTTTCTTCGCCAAAAAAGCGGATAGTATTCCCAGAGCGCCGGAGCAGCGAAGAGGCGCCCCACACTCCTGTGACGAGACTGGAGCCAGACTGAAATCACAACACTTCGGCAGCCGCTCAGGCCACGCCCCCCTCTCCCCATCCGCCCAATCACGAGCCCACCTCAAGGATTGGTGTCGTCTCCGATTGGTCAGTTCTTTTGTGTTGCGCCCCGCCCGGCACGGCTCACTTTTCTCCCAGATGTTGAATGCCAGAACATCGGGGCACTTGTAAACGCGGCCAGCCAATCAGAGCGCAGGACAGGGGGTTTAAACACACACATAGTTTGACTTTATGGGAGTTAATGCTATTTAGCCAGATTATTCTATTGTAAAGGATACCGTGTTACACCACATTACCAAATGTGTGGTCATACAGTTTTTCAGCGCATGTGCTATATGGAAAAGTATATCATATATATCATATATCATAAAGCAACTTATAATTTAGTATATTCAAAAGTAATTTGTAAATATGGCTTAAGTATTGGCTCATGAAAATACAGTTGGTATTGTGAGATGAAATCTGATTATTATAGGTGCTGTGCAGCAGATCTGCTAACTAATTATATTTTATAATCAATTAATCAATTTGATCTACTGTGGCTCGGATTTGTAGATATATTTATACATCACTGTGGAAAAATGTGTGATTCATTACCGGTAACTGCTTAATCTATAAAATGTCATAACATGGGGAAGAATTCCCATCACAAGTTTTAGAAGTGACATTTTCAGAATACTTATTTTCTAAAACCTAATGATATTCAATTTGAAAATTATATAAAACTGAGAAAAACTACAAATCCATTAATTTCAGAAGCAGGAATTAGTAAAATGTTGTTATTTTTGCTTGACAAATGACTTGCAATTAAATGTTTTGTTTTTTTTCTATTACACCATATTTAGTCCACTCCAAATCACATGCAAATAAATATATTTGTTGCACACATTTATGTTTTTCTCTTTCAAATAAACTGTAGTTTTGAAACGCAGGGAAGCTGTCTTGCTTTGAAGGCACTGAAAATACAAACTGTGAGTGTCCTACGAAGAATAAAAGCTGAATATGATTTCAAAAGCAGGGACAAAATGTTCGAACAAGATTTAATCAGCTGGTGATGATGCTGCGTCGTGCATTCCCGGAAACCCTAATAAGACACCTGTGCAGAAATGGCAGTGCTGAGGCATTTGGTCTGACTCTGCATCAGTGTTTGATGACAATCTAATAGATGGCTATGGACCCACTGACTCATTCATCTACACTACAGCATTTCCATTTCAGTCAGTCTCTCTTGTCAGAACGCTCTCTGTGTTATACGAAATGGACAACAGTTCAAGTGGCTCCTGCAGCAGTTGTCTGCGCTGGTTATGATACTTGTACCGTTTTGGACACTTTGGTAGTCAGATAAATAAGATGCACTTCTTAAAAATCATGAACCCATGCTCATGACTGCACAGGAAATATGAAGCTACACATCCACAGCTAGTTAGCTTAGCATTAAGACTGTGAACAAGGGGAAACAGCCGGCCTGGCTCTGTCCTACAGTAACAAAATAAGCTTCACAGCACCGCTAAAGCTAAATAATTTACATATTATATCTTGTTTGTTTTATCAATACAGTTTGTTATTAATTTGTGGTTACATATCTATTCACAGTCATTGTGTCTTGTAAACTAAGCTGTCTGCTGACTACAGTTTCATACAGACATGAGCGTGGCTTCAATCTTACATTGAACTCTGGGCCAGAAAGTAAATAAGTCTAAGGTCTTTCTCACAAAAAAACAACTGTTTTCTGAGACTATAATAGCTGTTTGATCTGTGATCTCTCAATCTGTGGATCCAGGAATTATGTCGCAATGACATTTTGTAATTTACTCCCTCAACCTGCCTCGTCACTTTCATTTTGTGACTTTTAGCATATAAAGGGGAGTGAACTCTTTGCCTCCTGCCTTCTTATCTCACAAAACCACACTTCCAACAAAAACAACAGAGGTGTTGAGAAATTTGAACATGATAATTGGTTAGAAAAGGGCAGCGATGCTGTGGGCTGTCATCATCATTCAAACTGGTGCTCACTTGTTTGCATAGGAACAAGGACGTTGCAACAGTTAAGCCTGCAAAACTTTCACCAGTGCACAAACAACACTGAAGGATATTAGAGACTCTCTCTAAATAAAATCTTTTTTTTTCATTTACTTTATCAATGTTAAGGTGGATTTGTAGGTTTTTTAAGTTGACAGGTGCAAAAAAGACACCAGCTAGCAAAGCAGTCTGCTAACACTGGGTAATGTGTTATTTCCCTTCCAGTATTTAGACATAAGTTTGAGTAGCAGTTAGAGGGTTAGGGTTAGGGTCAGGAGAGGCAAACCAGACAAATGTCTGGGGCCCACAAGGGCAAAAGGGGCCCCTCATATTGGCACATTTTGCAATTACAACTACAAACCCCCTTAAACCTCCCATATACAGCACACTACGGTGGCCCCAAACCCCCCCTTAAGTGGGGCCCCTGATGATGTGGGCTGTAGCTAGCATCTCCCCCTTTTCCTGTATGTGAGGCATTCAGGGAACATCAATAAATTGTAGCATCTACTGATAGTCTGCATGTGAGGCATCTAGGGGACATCTGTATAAATTGTAGTGTCTGCCAGTAGTTTGCATGTTGGGGGGGGGGGCTTCTTCAATGGGCTTCTTTGCCTGGGGCCCCCCAAGGTCTAAGATTGCCACTGGCAGTTAGTTTTAAGATAATGAGTAAAGTGTTGGGTTGAATAATGATGATTATTTAGCAAATAGACTCACAGTTTCAAGCTAACTGTTCAGTTAGCCTCTGCTAGATAAGTGATTTTGCCACATTTTTCCTTCATCATCTTAATAAAAAGCTGTAATGTCTTTTTTTCAGGTCATACTTTGAAATAATATCTACTCTTGTACTGGATAGACAGATATGAAGAGCATGTTATTCTAACCAAGATAAAGAAAAGTTTGTGTTGTTAGCATTCAGCATCTACAACTCTGGAGCCTGTCATATATATATATATATATATATATATATATATATTTAACTCTTGGTTAAAATTATGAGGTTCTTAAAATGTTAGTGTCTTGCAAAGTACAGAAAACAGAAAAGTGCACTATGTTTGGGCTTTTAAATTTCGACTGATTACAGAAGCCCTCTGAGCATCATAAAAGCACTTGTTGTTGCACTGGCTACGTTTATTGTTATGAACAAAACTATGGCTCCTCTATGGTCTTTAAATCATTTTTGGATGAAAAGTTCTTTGGCTCAGATGAATAAACTATCAGGCGGTGGCCACTCAGACAGTACTTGTTCTTTTGTTTAATTTATTGTTGGTTTGTATCTCTTCAAGGGAACAAAACAGATGAAAAAGATGAAATACGGCCAGTTGTTATTGTATACTGGAGACCATGTTCTACATCTCCAACAGTCAACGCTGGTTTCCTGTGACTATGAAGGTGATGTTTTTTTTTTTTTATCATAACCATCAGATCAGCATTGCTCAGCTCAGAAAACGCTCATATGACATATTTTGCAATGAACTGACAAACACCTATTTTTGTTCAAGTACCTTCACTATGTACAGGAAAATAAAAACGCACTTTAAAGCAACAGAATATGTGAAGAAATGTCAAAGGAGTGTTTTCCTTCAAATATGATTTAGAGAAACAACACAAAGTCACACTGCATTTAGCAGAATCCTCACATCAACACTGTGCAACACCCTAATCCATACGGCCTGTGACCCAAATACCAAACACGTTTCAAATACAAAATGTTCTTGTGACCATAAGAGGAGTCTTAAAAACCGGTCCTGTAACCTATAGGTTGAGTCGGGACTGACAATCACGCTGCAGTCACATCAACAGAACGCCTGCGCTGAGGGAAAAACATGTGAGCACAATGGCTGAATTCAAAGTGCCTGTTTTGGAGTCCGCTGGAACAACTCGAAGACTCACGTCACCTTATAGCCAATTATGAGACACACACACACACACACACACACACAAGCTGTACATCTCATGTTTGGTCCCATGGGTCTCTTTGAGGAAGCAGAAGCCCTGAAAGCTGAAGAATAGAAAGGGGGAGAAGTGTGGGCTAATACAGCATAATGATGACAGCGTTCCACAAGGCTTCAGTGTTTCATCCTCTCACAAGGATTGCAGACACTGTTTGTACACCGGGGAGAATATCTACCTGGATGATGGGCTCATCCCATCCTGTCGATAAGCATTCATGTATGTAAATGTATTGGTGATGTTCCATTGGGAGGATACAGGCTGAGATGGCTTGGATTGATGGTGTGTAGAAAATAATGCGCAATTAGTCCTTTTTCAGCTATGGATCTTTTGAATGTGTACATGTGACTGAGGGGGTTGTGCATAGATTGGATTAGTGATGTGTACTATTTGTGTTTATCTTGACCTAAGTAGAGTGACCTTTTTATTCCATTATGGTAGAATGTAGTTAATCTTATCATGTACGCAGTTTTAAGCTTTTTATTTGAAGTTTTATTTTCACATATATTTTTTCTTGTTACTTATCATTTTTGTTATAATCCCTTATCAGTATTTATGTTTTGTTTATTCATTGTGTCAGATATATAAAAGATCAGCTGTCATTTCTTAACATTTTAAAAGAAGTTGAAAACTTTATCGTGTGTGGGAGTCCAGTTTGTTTTTTGTAACCTTAAGTGTGCGCACAGAGCTGAGTGGTACAGGAGATACCACTCCCGAGGAACTCAGCTGAGGAGTGTCAGACTCCATTATTTTTTGACAAAGGTGGAAAGTAAAATGTGAAACAACAGTGTCCTGCCACGAAGGAAGGAGTGAACCTAGAATTAGGCCCACAACAGGAGGAGTGAGTGACGATATAAAAATGAGTGCACTACGGAGACAGTTCAGTTTGCTCCATGGGATTAAAAGGTTTTTATTGTTCTGTTTTATCTATTCATTTATTTTTTTTATTTTTTTGTAATAAAGTCGGCATCACTTTGAACTCAAGGGACTGCTTGTGTTTTATGTGGGACTACAAATCATGTGGTGGAGGATGTGAACTCATCTGGCCCCGGGCGGCCCCGCAGTCCGACCACGATAGCATCACCACCGTGAAAGATACAATCATGACTACTGAGTACTCATGTAATAATGAAGTAATGATTACTGAGCACTCTACGACCTACAGACATCAGCAGACAGTTGGTAATTTCCCTGGTGATGTTTGCCTTCAGTCTGGTCTCAATCCTATTGCAAACAAGTGTGTTGATATTGGAGGATTCCTGCAAAACCATGCATGACAGAACATCTCGGAAAATTCTGTTTTTTAAAATCATTCTTCTACAAAATCAATGCATGGAAACTACACTATGGACAAAGCATTGTTAATGTTAATGTTAATCTTGTTCAAATCTACAGAACATTATTTAAAACTAAAAAAATCAAAAATCAAATGTGTATAAAATCATACAGAGACATCTAGAATATTAACATTTGATGGAACACTGAGCGGAGTCTTGATATGAGTATTTCACTCAATAAACATAGTACAGTTTAAGAAGAGCTGTAACAACGTGATACAGAATATAGAAGATTCTGTCAGACCTTTAAAGCCACGCGAGGGAAACAAGACTAGGAGTCCGCAGCCACGCTAGCTGCTCTGTGAGGTTCACAACAGCTATGTTACCATGTTGATGTTTGTCTCTCTGTCTCTAAAATGAAAGTCAGCTGGAGCAGATGTCTGTCCACTACCCTGAGCTCGGCGCCATTACTTTCCACCCTGTGATAAAAACAACACACCGCTTCCTGTCTTGTTATTTGGATGTAGATCGAGCACTGCAGAATCAATATCAACCTAATTCCTTGGGATACTGGGCTGACTGGTCTTTGGCAAGTGTAACACATGATTAATTGGACTTAGGTCAAGTGACTGACCATACATTTTTTTTTTAAAACTTCTCAGTTTCCTTGTCTGCACATTTTGTCCTTCCTTTGCTGTACTGTCCTAAAATTGGGTGACTGCTGCGAGTCCTAAGCTGTTGATCCAATTAAAAACTGAACGTCAACACTTAATCCTCACAGTCATTATTTCATTTAAAATCAAATCAAATGTGCTGGAGTACAGCGCCAAAACAATTGAAACACGCCAGTGCAGACTGCAGTGTATATAGATCACGTCCTGTAGTAATCACATCATGTAGAGATTAGGCATTATACATTCCCCATGTGTGAAAATAAAACATACCCATGGCTCCTCAGTGCACCTGATGTAAAAGTCTATCTTAATGCTTTTTCACTCACAGCTGAATGTGCAAAAGTGATGACTTCATAACACAAGCAGCCATAAGGAGAGACTGGAAACATGTCTGGCCATTTGGCTGTATTAGTGATACGCTGTGTGTATCTGGTGTCTGTGTGATCTTAATCCAATACTGGCATCCATAATCCCCAGCAGGTTTTTTCAACTAGACAAAGATTAAGAGAGATTTGGTTGTTTGTTTATCATCTGAATAAATGTCAGAAGTCAGCTTTAGGACAAATGGAAGTAGAACAAATAGAGCTCTCTCGCTCGCTCTCGCTCTCCGCTGTTACTGCCAAAACGCTGAGCCTCACACAGAAACCCACCGCCGTTACAAAATGTCCAGTTGACGCACTTCGCCAAACCCACACAGATGTAAACTCGTGCGCATGATACCCATCCCAGTGTGTGTATCCACTGTTGCCTCCCCATGATTTCGTGTTAAGCCGTCAAACACAAGCATATGGTCGGCAGAGACGGCAGTTGCGCTCCTTCTGTTTCAACAGTACCACCCCTACTACAAGTAATAATCTTAGTGATAGTCTGAAAACTTATTCTCTGTATCCCTACAGAGCATCTGTGGTTGCTATTGCTTATAATGATGAATGTCTATTATGTCTTTAGTTATCTTGTCATCTCAAGACATCAAGCTGCTCCCCATCATTATTATATCATCTCCAGATAACAAATGGTGCTCGTGTTTTATTTTCCTAAACCCAGTATGTCATGATGGCAATTTAATTCTGATGATATTTCGTGGCATCAAATATTGTTTTCTTGTGATCATGACTTAAAATGTCTAATTACTACGGGAAAACAAGCTTGTGTTCTTAAGTCACTGTTTATCCAAGTAATTCCCCCTCTGCCCGATGAGAGAGAGAGAGAGAGAGAGAGAGAGAGAGAGAGACATCCCAGAGGAGAGCAGCTCAAAAGTGACAGAGGAGATGCAAAAAGCTCACGTATAATATTACTCCTACCTCTGGTTATCTCAACATAATGAGGTCATTAAGTCGTGATCATGACTCGACGGTTTCATGTCTTTAAAATAACAAGATAATTAAATCTCTGAGTAACAGGGTTAAACAAAGAATATGACAAAGTTAGAGACTAGTTGGTGAACGTAGCGCAGCATTTAGCAGCTGAAGAGCCGAGTGTCTGTCTCAGGAGCCGGCGAATACCAGAACAGAGCCGGCAGAGGTTAAAAGTCCAAATAAATGCTGATGTTGCTCTGTATCTGCAAGATGCGTGAACGGACCTTTTGCTAACAGGTTTGTTTTAATGTCGTTAGGCTGCTGTTGTAACGTTAAGAGCTACTTCTTTTTTAATGTCACGCACAGATATCCCGGTATCCTGTGTCCTTTCTACTACTTGAAAAGAACTTTCATTTAGCTTTATTGGCCGGTTGTTGCAAGTTTTGGGGGAACAGGGGGAAAACAAACCCTTTTTGTGCTGCCTATTCAGAGGGCGTACGGATCATTGAGAAACAGCATAATGTAAAGCTGTTACACCGCAGTCCCAAAATCCAGACACGCTCACAGTGCTGCTCATTGACCTTAACTGGCTACTCATGGCTGCCTGAATCAAATTCAAGTCTCTATTGCTGCCTACAGAGCGACCTCTGGGTCTGCGCCCCTCTACTTGAACTCAGGAACGTCGTCTGGTTCTGCCACACAAGGCGATCTCAGTCCAGACTGTTGTGGTCTGTGGTTCCCTGACAGGGGAGGCATCAGTCTACAAGTCTCCATCAGTCAACAAGACTCATCTCTTCTGAGAGCAGCTCCTCTCATAACACCTGTAACACCATAACATGCCTCACTAGCACTTTCAGTCACTTCTTCTTCTTCTTCTGATCTCCTCGCACTTCTCCTTATTGAACGGATTTAGTACTTTGTAGGCTTCTTACCTCAAGGCGTCCCACTGCACTGAAGCTTTAGTAATGTCCCTCCCTCGTAAGTCGCTTTGGATAAAAGCTTCTCTGGCGGGGAGAACCAGTGGTCGGGCGGGTCCCCAGTTTGACTCCTGGCTGGCGAGACCCTTTACTGCACGTCTCTCTCTCCTGTGTTTCCTGTCTGTCTCCACCTTACCTGTCAAATGCCCCCCCCCCCCCAAAAAAAATATGGAATGAATAATGGTAAATATTCAAAATTATTAATTCATTTAATCCATTCCATGTTATATATTTTTTTCTACAAGTGGATCGCAGTGTGTTTCATACAGGTGGAACTTTACCGTCTGACACAAGGACAATCAAGCAGCACTTGCTGACACTGCAGTGTTAACCGTGGTCGAAGGACACACCGTCTGACCACGAGGTCCCTGAGCTGCACTCGTGTCCTCCGTGGCTAAAACATGTGGTTAACATCCAGGCGACAACTCAACACATCACACATCATGAGGAACATCAAGACATTCAGCCAGAAGCCAGAAGCCGGCCTGATGCATGTTGGTCAGTGTTTCTCTTTTTGTTTTGTTGGGGTTTTTTTGGCCTGTACATCTTAACTGCTGCTTTTTCTGTATTCCTGTTTCTTTGTGTGACACCCACAGGCTGAGCGAGAGCTAAACAAACTGTATGTGCTAAATTGCTGCTTAATCAGTGTTGCTGTGTGAAAACAAACACATTTATGCTCAACTGCCATTACATTTCTTTCCTGCAGTTTCTCGTCTGTTCCTATTATACAGCGTTAAACAATGACTGTTAAACACATGAGAATGAGCAGCACTGGTGATCCCTGCTGTTACAGGTATGAGCAACACTGGAGAAAATCCTCTGGATCATTCAGTGTAATAAGCAGG
This sequence comes from Seriola lalandi dorsalis, assembly GCF_002814215.2. NCBI lineage: Eukaryota > Metazoa > Chordata > Actinopteri > Carangiformes > Carangidae > Seriola > Seriola lalandi. Next base: position 211,646 of record NW_019525335.1, read on the forward strand.
AAATTATCAGGAACAGAAGTGCCTACCACTGTGCACCACTGGTGCCAATAAGGGTGTCGGGGGAAAAAATCAGTATATTAATAAATCAAACCAGAACAGAAATAGTCCTGGGTATTTATGTGGTGTTTCTACCACATGGAGTCAGTGCAGGGGTTTTTTTCCCACAGGATATAATAAAACACACACAAAGTGAGTGTTTAATTGGGCGAGGGTGTGACTCTCTACCCCGAGGGACCTCTGCTGCTGTTGCCCTGCTGACCATCATGACACAGGCGTTAACACTACCTGGGTGAATGGGTTTCCAGCGACGCACATCCTCAGATTTCACCTTGAGGCAGGGAAACATGTCGTCCTCCTCAAGTTGGTCAAGTTCCTGCCTTCGCCAAAGTCTTTTTATCTCCACAAGACTCTTTTCTTTTTATTGTAGTTTTCTGGCATCTTTATTGTTGATGCAATTTCTAGTTCGAGCTGCTGAAAGCCTTAAAGTCTCAGTACAGCGTGCATCAAAAGAAGAGCTCGTCAGATTGGTTGAATTGTTGGATAATATGAGAGTTTCCTATCCCATAATAACTCCCGCTCTGTGCAGGAGTTTGTGCGAGTGAGGAGAAATGTACGTTTTCAGTCTTTGCACAACTATATCCGCCGATTTTCATGTGTCCGTGTTTTTTGAGGTTTGAACGCCTTCGAAACCGTCTGTAAGTGTGCACAGTTTTCTCCATTTTCATGATGCGTTGCATCAAAACCACAAAGATGAGTTGTCAAAGAGAAGTTGGGAAGGCAGTGTGAAGACACCAGGAAGAGACTGAGGACTCTTGAGTGTGGACATTCACAACATATGTGGTCAGGTGACATGACCAAGTTTGTTTGGAGCATGCTAACGCCTTCGGAGTTGTTCCATTTTACCTTCATGAGTCAGAGCGAAGCGTAAGTGCGCTTGTGCGTAGAAAGATGGTAGTTCAACAGTTGAGAAAATTTAGTTCCCAAAGGAAAGGGCTGTTTGACCAGCTGCTTCTCTAAACTGGTACGTCGCCGATCCCAATATACTGCAAGTAATACACTGACTATATAGAACTACCTCACACAACCCCACGTCAAATAACCCAAACTATCACTTTGAGAGGTAGCGTGAGGTAAAAGGAAACTTAACAACAATGCAGGAAGGACAGTCTCTTAGTGATAGGGTTTTTTTTTTTGTTTTTTTTATTCTCTATGTATCTGAAAACTTTAAAAATTTTCATTGGACAGTGACAAAGTATTATAACTTAATGCAAAAAGCAGTAGCACATTAGAAAGACGGATATACTGTGCAGACTTTATTTGATTTGTATTTCTTAATTCCATTAAAAGGAATAAAGTCTACACTGCACATCCCTCATTCTAAAGTGCTGCAGCTTTATGCATCAGTTATTGTGCTGTAAGGTACCACCTAACAAAATATTATATGGTGCACTTCACCCTGAGGCTTTTTTTTTCTTTCCAATTATCCATTTTCATTTACAGTGTAGTCCAATAGCTGACAATCTCCGGTGAACCCCACAGCAGAATGATCCTCTCTTCCTGAAGTAGATCAGCATCATTACCAGAAACCAATACTAAGAAGGTCGAGGGGTTACGACCACAGCGCCCGCACAACTCTGCTGTGACAGAATGATGAAAGTGAGAGGCAACGTGCTGGAGATAGAGGCTAAGTGGAGAAGAAGAGGGATTCCAGACGAGAACGTACGAGGGCGAGAGCAGAGAAGAAAGATGTTGATAAGGGATATGAGTCAATGTTTGGGTGGGTTGGTGGGTGGGGGGTGAGGCGCTTCTCGAAGAGATGAGTTTTCAGTCAACAAAAGAAGGGGGGAGTGAGTCCTCTATTATGACAGGAATAGGAAGGTCATCCCACCATTAGAGAGTCAACCCTGCGTGGATCGATGACCAGGCAGGTGCAGGAAAGACGAGCTAAGTGAAGGCAGAATACACGTGTGTTGACTTGTACCATAAACTGAAGGTTAGAGTGGATAGTTGGTGTTAATCTTAACCAGGTTTTCAAGTCAGTCCGTCACCCTTTAAATAATCATTTGTTGGCACACCTGGCAACCCTCTGTGCACTGCATTAACAATACCATGTGCACCTTGAACAGCGGGCATAGGTGGCACAGACAGTGTACAAAAATAAAAAAGTTAAGTGGATCCCAGGTAGCAATATACATACACATACACATACATACTACCCACTTACCCATGTACATATATCGCGTGATTGTAGGATGCTACATCTACACCTGGACCAATTCTGGTGCATACACAGAAAATGGTCCGGCTGTCAGTCAACACCAGATGATAACAGCCAGACTCTGCCCCGGATGTGTGGGCCAGACATGGGCCAAGGAACCAGGCTGCTGTCTGGGCCGAGCAAAAGTACGATAAAGGCTCTAGAAACTTTTACGAAACCAGATGGATTTATTGAGCAGAACAGGGATCTGAGGCAACCAGCAACCTTCAGCACACCTTCAGGTGCTGCACATTATGAAGCCTCACCACTGCACACTTCATCTTTTCTGTTACTGGAACCAGAAAGCCAGAATTTGGAGTCTGGGTGGTGGAACGTGAGATGCCTGTCCACCAAGAGACCCGTCTCTAATCTTCAATATCTTCTCAATAGAACAATAACTTTAACAAAACTGCCACCGAGACTAAAACCAGACGTGAAATGAATGAATCTGTAGCTTCTTTTCAAAGAGCAATGACAACAAATGTAGTTTTTTTTATCAAAGAAGACGGAGGTAAGGGAAGAAGTCTTGCATTTGCTTCCACACTCGTGCTACAGTATATAACTACAGACGGGAACTGGGGAAGGGCGAGGATCTTATTTTCTTCGCCTGATACCAACTCTGGATTTTGAACACATTTAATACCAAAAAAATATATATAATTTTTTATTTTAAAAATATATTTTATGTGCAGTTTTCAACATTACAAAAACACTGAATTGAATTGACAGAGAAAAACAACAAAATAGAGAAACGAAAACTCTAAAGACGACAAAGAATTACCAACAGTAAACCAAAAAATGAGCCTCCAGATACTTATAAGCCATCTCTCAAGCTGTTATCACAATATGTATTCAGATTTTTAATACAGTGGAGGAATGAAAAAAGCTGCACACTCATAAGTTATAGATCAATTTTTGGCTCTTCTTGCCTTCCACAGGATGAAGAAACTTTGCTGGATAGAATTTAAAATAAAAAAGATTGCATCACAGTCGTGAGTGTGCAGCTTTGCCTTTGGCTCTTTGATGTCTACTTGTGAGCCAGATCCTCACTAGAATATGTGTGTGTGTGTGTGTGTTTTAAAATTTTTTTTAAAGACAATATTAGACCATAGGGCGCGGGAACCCACAGTAAGAAAATACGTGGGCCGGGTTGTAGCCTCTTTGAGCTGTCACCCATGAAGCAGGTTTAGTGTAATTCTATCATCATCATCTCGAACATGTGCCTTCCTCACCCCCCTGTCACTTTGAAGCATCAAAAGACAGTGCTGCCTGAAGGCACGCTGATTATTATGAGCAATCACAACCTTCCAAACAGCCACCTCACGCGGCGTCCCTAACTTTGTTGACAATTCTTGGCAGAGCTTCCATTTCATCAGTTGGGCGAAGGGGGAAAACACTCAAAGTGGATTTTAGAGGAAAAAAAAAAAAAGACTAAAACGATCACAATCTTTTCTTGAAAAAATAAAGCAATACACAAAACAGAAAAATGACAGCATGAAAGTGGCTGAGATGGGAGGGTGAGATGGGAAATGAGTGGGGTAATCTGTGGGTGAGTGTGTCTCAAAAGCACTTCAGAATCCCATCGTTTTGGCAGTCGAAGGGTCCAATTTACAGAGGAGAGGATTACAACGCCAGATTATCTCGGCAGAGTTATCAAGTCTGCCCTCCCAAGTAGCATCATTACCCATCTGAAAGAGAACGAGCGAGGGGAGATGGAAGAAGAGGAAGAAGAGCAGCTATCTTCACATCCCCTCTGTTATTGCGCGCTGATGGATCTGCCCGATGCTTCTCAAGATTTAAGGGATTATTACTCTGAGAACTGTGCGGGAGATCACAGTAGTTTAGAGCTGGTCTTGTAAACTAACACATCAGCTGCACACACACACACACACACACACACACACACACACTCCGTGCTGAACTGCGTCAGACATCCGAGTCCCACCTCTGACTTGTCACAGTTTTGCTTGGGTTTTGGGGATTTTAAACTCCACACAGGATTTCACAGTAAAATCAATGAATTGCAACTGAACCATCATGAAGGTGAAACTGATCAGTTCAATTTTATCTAATCACCTGTCAGAGTATAAACTGTTCTGCAGCAGAGCAGACAGATATGAGACAGTGTGTTTTGAATGAAAACTATAATTTGACCTGTTACCAGGCTAACAAGCTAACAAGTTTGCTAACTGACCATTAGCTAGCTTGTTAGCTGTCATAACTCCATTTCCCCCCTTCAATAATGAACAAAATGCGACAGGGAAGAAGAAAACAGTCACAACAACTGAGAAAAGCTTGTCCATGTTGATTATAAAAAGTTTATTCTTGACCTTGGAAACAGTAGTTATTTACTCATAAGAGTTGTTATTTTGTTCTGGCTACATATTTGTCGTTTAAGTTTATTCCAGCGTATCGTGATCTGTAGCTCGTGACTTGGTCTGCTATGCTATGCTATGCTATGCTATGCTATGCTATGCTTGCACATGGAACTCAACCACGACCTTGATGAACTGCAGCCTGGGACTTCATGTTTTCCGCTCATGTGTCGTGTTTTCTGTTCCCTCATCATTATCACCACAGGGACTTTTTGTGTGGTTGACCTTCAAAAGAAAGCATGACTCGAGGCAGCGGTCTCTCTCGTGAAACAAAGCTCCTCATTCATGTTACCTGTCTGTAAAGAGGGGCGTCTACACGTTGTTTTCCGGTGACTTCGTCATGTGGCCGTCACCCGGGTTTTGTCTTTTGTCTTAAATGCTTACATCACTGATCCATGCAAATGAGCCAGGCTGCATGAGGAGCCGCCCGGGGCTCAACGCAGCAGCAGCCGGTTTTGTCACGAGGATTATGGCATCATATCCATCAAACCCAAGTAATCAATTGCAGAAACGGCACATGGCGAGACAGCTGCGGACCTCGGTGAGCTTCAGCACAGTGACACACGAAGCCTCTCACCTTACAAGGCCACGCAGAAAAAAAAAAAAAAAAAAGCATCTGCTGATACTGGAAGCACTTTAGTTCTGCATTAAAAAAATAGTTCTGAAATTTGTGATCAAAGGTGAAGCGAGGTCTCTCAAAGAGAAGCATTAACTCATGCTCATCCACCCACGGGCTCCACAGTCAGATAGGTGTTACAGACACAGAGAGGCTGGCATGGATGTCGATCGGCAGGCACTGGGCCCTTACGGGCATGTGAATTTCAAATGAGAATGATTTTTTAGTAAAAGTGAGGAGGATGGTGGGAGATTCGGCTGGTTTACTCCGCAGCCCCAGCCTCATCTGCCGAGCTGTGCCTGGTGGGCTGCGGGTCGAGGCTTGGTAAGCGGCCTCTTACACCTCTCCCCCGGGGATGTTTACCAGCCAAGCTCGGCAGCTCACATTGGGCTGACCTTCCACTGCCTGCTGGCCTCCTAACTCCCTCTCTCTCCATCACTAGTGGGCAGTTAAACAGCGAGTCACGTTACAAAGCGAGCCAGAAAAGCCCTCCTGCCCTGGGCGGATCAAGGGCGGTATTTTAAACAGATCAGATCGCACCGTTTGCAGCCATCTACAGTGTGGGGTGAATAAATCTCTGAGCTTTTAAAGAGCGGTGATTAAATATTTTACTGCGTCCTCCTGCCATGCTCTCTGGAGTGGGAACCGGTCCGAGAGCGATTTCTTTTTTTTTTGTTCACCATTTGTTTAATGACTAGCAGTATTGATGTTTTTTTGCGCTGCAGAGTCTGGAGTCAAATATTGGCCTTGTTATTAAAAGCCTACTCTTCCCAGCCCTCAATATCAGTTTTCCCACAGAAAGGTTAGCCACTAGCTTCCATATGTCGAGGACAGGGGGGAGGGGTGCGTGGTGCAGACGAGCAGAACACCGTAGTTGTAGTTTGTCAAGATAATGTCAAGATAATAATGTCAAGAAAATGTCAAGATAATACCAGAGCCAATAAAACATGAATGAATTTGAATTATTATCCCTGAATGAGGGGATTGTTTTGAAACTTTACTACCCTTGAGCGGGAAACTGTGTTAATGCCTGAACAGATGATCTGATTTATTGATTTGGATTGAGGTGAAATGTGGACGAGTCGTGTGGAGAGATTTGATCTTTCCACAGGCAGAGCGATGTTTGCAGAAAGAAAAACCCAAACAATTACACGACGAACACATTAAACACAATAAAACTGATGAATCAACACAGTCGACTAACCTGTATATCTGTCACTTCATGAGTCATAACGTTCTGAATTATGTCAGATCTCCTTGTTTAATTTCACAGATCTGTGAACTGAACACGAAAGGTTGATTTGTACTTCAGATTAATACGTTGGAAAGCTCCTTTTCTCCGTCTTGGTGTTGAGGCTCTGTTGTCATTTCTCGCCTAATTTAGTTTTAGTTTGGTGAACAACAAATCACAATAATAGAGGCTGTACTTTACAAACAATATGGATTTTTCCCACTTTTTGCTTTTGAGAAAATAAAGATTTTTGTCCCATAGAAATTTAATTGCAATGACCAAATGTGCATGTGTTGATTTCTGCTGTATCTTCTGCTACAGATGGAGTTGGCAAAATCATCTAATTGAGCCAAAAAAAAAAAAAAAAAAAACCTTCCAGAAAGATGGAGAAACGAAGTCGAGGATAATTGGCACCTACTTCCAAGGTTCATCACTCTTTAGTGTCCCCAGGAAACACTTCCGTTTTGTTGTGATTATTTGCAGCACATGTTGTCATAATGACGATGGAGATGTTTCTCTGAATTTGTTGCAGTGCGTTGAGCTTTCAGGGCCACCGTACCGCCCGGAAATGTATTAGTCCCCCGTCTTACGTCCATTCAAACATTATGAAGTCAAATGACAGAGAATTACAAAGAACATCTGTGATTCAGACGCCACATACAAAAAGTTACATCTCAAAAATGTTTTGAGATGTAACTTTTTTGATCACAGCAACTTTTTTTTTTTTAAAGAAGTTTGGGAAATTTACCAACCAGGAGCTGAGCTCAGTTCTGTAGTTGTTCCCTCCCATTGAAAAAGTTCTGCTACTTCCCGACGGTCCAGAACTGTCCTGGAGTCTGTAGCTCACGGCGTCTGCGTTTCCACCGCGGCCTAAAGTCCCGGAAAGATTATGAAAATTATTACTTGACGTTACATTATTCACAGCACTGTGAGGACAAAACATGAACGAAAATACGGGACAAATTACGTCCCATAAATATTCAATACAGGAAACAGCGTTTTAATTTTCAAATACAGGATGATCCCGTATTATACGTGACGGGTGGCAACCCTCTCCACTCCGGTTGTTGTGGTCCTTTTTTTCTTTTAAAGTCCTGTTTCAGTTTTTTTGACCTTCTCCCGGACCTGTTTCGCGGTGTTGGAAATGTGTTTGCTGGCTCACTGCGGACTTTTGAACATCGCAGATGAAATAAAAATGCAGCAAGTAATCGACCAGTCAGAAATGTTCAGCACTGCAGACCACACCCTGAACCTTTGGAAAGTACGACCCCACCCACCCTCCTTTTTGGGGGTCGATCAATTCCCCCGGAACTACATTTAGACCCTGGTTCCTGCGGTGGAGACGCGCACAGCTCCTCAAAAGGTTCCTGGTTGCTGGGGAAAGTTCCTGTGGTGGAAAGGTGGCTCTTGTTACGGTCAGTCGAGAGCTTCAAAGCGGCTTCAGTTTCTTTACAGCATTCAAAACTTTGCATGGGAATTTCTTGTGTATTGACATTTTAAAAAGGTAATGGACGAATGACTGAGTATTAGTATCAGAAAACAAAAGCGGTTTCTTACTGATCTGGCAGCATGCAGAGACGCAGCAGCAGCAGCAGGGGTGAGGGGGTGGGAGGTGGAGGAGGGGTGGGGGTGAGAACACGGCACTGATTAGCAGCAGAGAAGGCGCTGATGACCCATAACTCATCAGTGCATTTTTCATCCGCCCCCATCCCCACCCCCTTGTAAAGCCCTCTGTCCTTCATGCACTCACGTACCTGTTTACGACCCCCCTGAAACACACACACACACACACACACACACACACACACACACACACACACATATATATGCTCTAACACACACACAGACATATTTGCAGCTCAGAAAGACTAATTAGACTGTCAGGGAGAAAGGGGGGTGAGGGGGGCGTGGGGGTGGCTAATGTAACACTAGCTCCCCTCCCCTGGTGAAGTGACACCAATTAATGCAGTATTGCATGTGACTGTGACTGCCCCCCTCTCACCGCCCACCTCGAGGTGACAGGCGTACTGACACATCACGGCAGCCTGTTTCTTTCTTCAGGCTGTTGTGGAAGAAAAAAAAAAAAAAAAAAAAAAGCAAACAAACAACTAAGAGAAAAAAAAAAAAAGTCACCACAGGACGAGAAGCGGCAGCAGTATGATGTGGCTGAAACATATTGCATGTCCTCGACTGCTCCGTTTTTTTGGGTTTTTTTCAACCTTTATTTGTGCAGACAGGCTGCAGCAGTGAGACCAGCAGCCTCACACTGATGAGAATGGATGTGTTGGAAATGAGAATCCTTTATGAAGAGGTAAATCCATTGCATCCTGTTTTATTTCTTTTCTTTTTTCCTTTTTCATTTTGTCTTCATCTTTGTTGCTAAGCGCTCCGTGCTGTGGTGTTTCTACACAGGATTTCTCCCAGAGATAACCTGTCAATGAAACGGTGTGGGCAGCAAGTGGCGGCCTTTTTTTTTCCCTTCACTTTCCTGCTGATGACGTGTGTGATTCTGCAGGTGGCGCTCTTCTCTTCATCTGCTCAGACCACACAGCAGTTCCTCTGGTTATTCCGACCGATATAATAGAAAAAACCTTCACTTCCTCTGCACATATATATTCTCGCCCCCTGGAAACAGACGCTGTGCATTCGAGACATTCATGAAGTGAATGCAGAGCACTGTATCAGCTGGCAATAAAATGCACAAAATGTACATTATTTTATATGACACTGCCAGAAGTGATTCTTTTTTAGTCATATGTGCTTGGCAGCTCAGACGCCCAACGGCAGTTATAAGCTCCTAGAAGAAGACCACATCAGAAGAATAGTAACATTGTGCACTGTAGACTAGTAAAGGACTGGACGTGTTTTCAAAGCAGAGTTATAACTGTGAGCGAAACCCGTGCCCATTCCTGTATTCAACTTTTTTTGAGGTTGGCTTCTCTCTGGAGCTCTGGTAACAACAGGTTGGTGAGCCAATCAGAAAAGAGGAGGTTCAGAGCCTCTGGATGTTTTCTGAGTGATTTAATAAAAATACGGCAGATTTCACGTTAAACACTCAGAGAAACCAAAAACTGCAAGGTTGGATGGTGGGTCCAGGTGGGCGGGGCTTGGTGACTGCTTTGTTGTGACATCACAAAGTTGCAGAAGTCCTGACGGCTGGTTTTAAGGCTCAGTTTCTGAATACAGGCTGTGTGCATTTCTCTGTGGACTGAGGCTTTGATCCTTTCACAGTATTAATATAGAAGCTAGACCTGATCTATAATCACACTACACATGGACACAGACCTTTAATACAATATGGGACCGTTAGGCCAATAGGTAACACACTCTGTCTATTAACAACAAGAGCTTTTGAAAGATTGAAAGATGTTGCTGCGTTGACTCCCAGCAACATCAGTTAACGTGATAGACTGTAAATAAAGATGGACGTCACCCGCAGGTTTCTGAAGAGAAACCAAAACTGTTTTTTTGTACCAGGCTGTAAACATGTTTATTTCTGCTGTAAAGTTGGACATTGTAACATGGGAGTCTATGGGGATTGACTCACTGTTGGAGTCGGCCTCAAGTGGTCATTCAAGCAGCCGCAGTTTATGGCACTTCTGTGTTGGCTTCACTTTTTTCAGCCCTGGAGGTTGATGTCTGGTTGTCGCTTGTGCTGAGTGAGCCCATAACGGCAGCTGTATCAATGTCTGGATCAAAAGTGCTTGATGGTCAATTACATTAATTTATCACTTGTTTAAACAGCCTCTAATGCATCGACACGAGCACGCACCCTGTGCATGATGGGCTGGCTTGTTAAAACCCACTCAGTCTTAGTTTGGTTTGGGTTTTGTTTTGTGCTAAATAATTGTTTTGGTATTGATTTTAATTAGTTGGTCAAGTCAAATCAAGTCAATTTTGTTGCAGCCCTAAATCACAAAGTTGCCTCAAAGGGATTTACAATCTGCACAGCTCAATTTGGACAGGGGGTAAACAAACCAAAAAAACACCTTTTATCAGGAAAAAGGAAGAGACAGTGGTTGGTTGTTTTGACTGTTAAACTACACTGACCTGACATGACGTAAATGTGTGTCTTGCTCCATTGTGCGGGACGGCAGGAACAGTAAACAGTAGATTTCCTTGGAAACCCAGAATAATGGTTCTCTGTTCTTGAGCCGTGTTTTCATATGTTTGTAACGTTCACAGTTTCTCCAAAGCAGAGGTAAATATACATCTTCTGCCTCCTGTTATCACCTGCTCACAGCTCTAAAGCTCCATCGGAGGCAGTGTGAGATTTTGTGGTTAAATGACATTTCTTCGTGACATCCTGAGCACACAGACGGAAGAGCAGCAGATAATGCTGCTTCCATGGGTGGATGCTAACGTGTGACTGTTTTTTGTTTTTGCTGTGTTTCTTGGTCTCTACAGGAATCCATTGTAACTTCTATGAATCCAAGCCCTCACATATTATCCCACACATTGAGTATTCCTTTAAAATCAACTGTATATAAATCACTCCACTGCTGACCATAACATCTGAAATAAATGGAAACACAGCTACTAACTAAAAGTTTGTAAAATTTTGTGGAGCTGCATGCACTCACATTTTGAAAATTTATTAAACCTTTAACTTTAACACCAGCGGAGACAACGAGTGATAAACCCTTTACATTTTGACATCTTATTTTATTTGCAGCTTTTTTTATCTCCTCCCCTTTTAGCTGGTGAGAGAGTTATTTTATTTCTGACCTTTATTTGAACAATAACTCTCTCCGTGCCAGAGCTCCGTCTCACAAAGCCACGACTAATTGACAACCTCAAAAACAGTATTTTAACATAAGCATGGCAGAAAAAAAGTCAAGCTTACAAATCCTAGATAAACAGCACGGGCAGTTTCATGTAACGTCTCTCACAGTGTGAAACCACCCGGTAGGATGTGATTTTGTGCATCCGACAGACCAGAGCTTCCCTGCAGAAACAGGTCTTGGCTGGGGGAGAGACCCATAAAACAGCATAGACCATGAGCCACTATAAATTTCACTCAACCCCACACTAATGACATTCTTTTAGGTGAGGTGCCAGGGCCTCTTAAAAAGGGTCATTTTCAGCACATCTGTGAAAGCACTTTGGATGCATACATATTTATTTTACTTATTAAACATATGAAGTGTTTCATTTCAAAGTACCATATATTAAGAAAACGCTGCAGCCACAGATCACTCTTTTCTCATAATCAGCTGTTTTGAGACCAAAGATTTAACTACCAACTTGACCGCAGCCTGGGAAGAAAAGCAAACACGACCGAGTCCGTCAGTCTCTGGACAAAACACTCATTCACTTCTCCAAAGGAGTAATCCCACAATTTTGGGAAATCAGTTATTTGCTCAGAGTTAGATGAGAAGATTCGCACCATCCCATGTCTGTCTGTTACATATGATGATAATAATAATAATAATAATAGCTGTATTTGTATAGCACCTTTAAAAACAAAGTGCTTTGACAACAAAGCAAAAGCAATAACAGCGTGAGGCTCAGGAGGCAATATAACAACACTATAAGAACAGAAAGCCGGACAGCGAGGTCAGACAGGAGAAGGACAGAGATGAGGTGAAGTTAAAGCGAGAGGACGAACAATATACTTCAAAAGAACAAAAAACAATTAGAGAGAGTAGATACAGTAAAAAAAAAAAAAAAAAAAAAAAAAAAAAAAAAAAAAGTAATAAAGAACGATAAGAAGATGACACCACATAAAAGCAAGTCTATAAAAAATGGTTTTTAAGAAGTGATTTTAAAAAAGTTACTGATTGTGCGGCAGGTCGTTCCAAAGTTGAGGGGCTGGAACAAGCAGGAGGGCCCTGCCTGTAGATAGAGGTAGCGAGCTGGCTCATACAGGGTTAATATATCTGTTACGTAGCGCAGGGCAGAGGCCGCGGCGTGCTTTAAAAGTGATTAATGAAATCTTAAAATCAATATTGAAACGGACGGACAGCTGATGAAGAGAAGCGAGGATTGGGGTGATGCGATGTCTGACCAGCAAGAAGTCTAAAATTAATATGAAGCCAGAGCCAAGACAGCATTAGCTTAGCTTAGCTTAGCATAAAGAGGCTAGCTCTGTCTTCATTTCTTTATATAGCTCTATCTTTATTTGTATAGCACCTTTCATACAAAGATATTGCCAATGGTTCTTTACAAAAGAGCATTACAACACAAATTAAACTAACAATAAGTAAAACCTTTGAAAACAATACAATAATAAATTCAACAGGAAGTTTGCTGCCATTAACAATGACAGCTGTTACACAGAGCAATAATTACCGAATGCAAATGCACGGAACGACTACTGCAGAAAAATATGTCAAAAATCCTGACAATATCAAAATTAAAATCTTAAGGATTATAACTTTAATGAAATAACATTTTTAGACAATCGTAATAATTTAAGATGACAGGTTTCTTAATTAAACCTGATGTTGGCTGGGAAAAAAAAACAGGGGGGGGGGGCTAAACTAAACGAACAGCTCTTATGTCTCCACTTCACAGTCATTCAGTCACATATTCTCACACTCGTCAGCTGCCCGGTGAGGCCACGTCTGCACTTGAAGAAAAACTAGGACGTTATCACTGTGGCATTTGACAATCATAAATTACAACAATACGACCATCAGCGGCGAAGAAGCAGTAAAATACTTGAGTAATCACAGGATTCTGACCTTCTCGTGTCTCTGCACGACTTTCACTTGAAAATCAACTTTAAAAAAACTCACTGTCGTCGAAGAACTGTGGCTCCGATATAATCCAACAAGGAAAAATGAAACTGATTTATTTTCACTTTTGTTCTGTTTCTGACTTTTAACGATGATTCTGTCAAACAGAAAGACAAGAGCTCGTCTTCAGAAGAGACATGAAATGGGATTTCTGAGTGGTGCTGTTTGGATATTGGGCTTTTAAATGATATCTAAATAATAAAGCAGATCAAAGCACTGTTCATTTTTTTTTTAAATAAAATTTCTTTGCCTTTTTTCCACAGATCTATTTGACATTTAAAAACCCATAACGGCTCATTAGTTGTGGTCGCGCCATTTCCTTTTGTTGGGACTCAGAAGTGATTGAGTTACTGAGTTTGCAGGGGAAAAAAAGTAAATGTCAGTTTAAACAATGACAGATTAAAAAAGACATTATGTAGAAGTGAAGAGCATCCTCGTCCTCTGCGGTTGTAATTATTCATGTTGCTGAGTTGTGACAGTTGAGGGAATAAAGTCTGAGCGCCGGTGGTGACAGCAGCTCCCTCTCAGCTGCTGATGATACTTGTGATGCTTTCGGATGTGTGTTTATTAGAGCAGACGGCAGATATCTGCGATTCCACACGGCACATGAATGGTCAACAGACAGAAAACGCTTCTCTCATTCATTCCTCTCTGCTGTATCTTGACTGTTGCCCTCTGCGGTGACTCCTCGGCTCAGAGCTCATTTCAAAGCAGGGCACGTAGCCACGGATCCTGTCGTACCTCTTCCCTCATATAATACTTCAACAGCCATAATACAGCCCCTCGCTCTGTGTACCATATATATCTGCATAGAAATACGCTGACTGTTTTATTGCTGTGTAATTTTCCACAAATCCCAGCCCTAAGCTGCAGAGCAGGTTTCAATGTCCCTCTGATAATTGCTGTCCTTGTACGTTACCTTGTTCAAATGAGGGTCAGTCACATGAGTTAAGTTGCCAAGATGGAGAAGATAGGAGCGTGACAAAGATGAAAAAGGACTGGAAGGATGTTGAAAATATAAATCGAATGAAAAGAATAAAAGGAAAGGAAAAGGAAGAAAGTTAAACTGTAAATATCTGAGCACAGTCTGCTGCTGACTCTGTTGGTTGTACACAAATAACAGATGAATATATAACGACTGGAAATATTTCTTATGCAGAAATACACAAAAAAGAAACTAGCGCAAAAGTACATTTTGTAATCTTAACATACAACCAAGTGACTCAATATAATGTCACAATGTCAGTGCATCTTTTCCAGTGACAATAGACAAGTTTGTATTCGGCATTTGGATTGGCTCCCTATAAGCTTCACTATGCAATCGTGTCTTCGGGCATGTGGAAAAATTAAGGCTCAACCTGAGAGGGTTCAAACCCGACATTCAGTTGCATAATTTCTACTAGATCAGTAAGTAACAAAACCTTCCTACTGATCAATAAAACAGGTGTTTTAGTGCCAAAAGGTCAGTGGCACCTTTAACATTTAAGTTGAACTTGACTCCTGTGAGATCTGACTTGACTTGACTCTCTGAAAATTATTTCAAGGACTCACAGGTTTAAAAGTCTTGCATCTTCACCTGCAGTTTGGTTATATAAGACTTGAGACTTTTCACAGTTGTCGCAGAAGAAAATACTTTACATTTACATTATTATTGAGATCAATGTGCAGGTGGTGGCGATGGCTTTGCTTCGCAGCCATTTTTCTACACCAACAGTTCTTTTTGTAAAGTGGCAGATATTGTGCATAAATTCCCCCTTTATTCTACTTGTAACTAGAGCCAGGAGGTTGACATACACACCTTTGCCTGCTCATATTTATGCCGTGTATGTTATGATGTGAACAAACAATTATGCACCTCCAAGTCCGAGGCCTTGGTTCTCTGCTGGGAAATAGTGGATCGCTCCCTTCAGGTTTGGGAACCAGTTTCTGCCTGAAGTGAAGATCGGGATGCCTCCTCCCGAGAGCTTCCTACTGGAGGTTTTCTGGGCACGTCCAACTGGTAGGAGACCCCAGGGTCGATCCAGAAAACGATGGAGAGACTATATCTCTTCTGACCTGCGAAAGCTTCTTGATTCCCCCAGGAGGAGCTGGGAAATGTTGCCAGGGAGACGGGCGTCTGGACTACCTTGCTAAACCTGCCGCCACCGTGACCCGACTCCGGATAAGCGGCAGAAAATGAACAGATGGCTCTCACCAGCACTGCATACAGGGCGCCATTTTGAGCAGAAAAGCTCAGACGAACAGATTGTTGTGTAACTGTGCAGTACGACAGTGAGCCGATTTCTGTCCTCAGGAGCTGGTGCAAATCTACTCAAATAGAGGTCAAAGTAAATTTTGGACTTCATTACATCACATGGACAGTACAACCTCTCCTCCCACCTGAACAAACATATAGGATGTTTTTGTCAAGCCTCTGATACGACCCACAGGAGTGTCTCCTGAAACAGCGCCTCCTGCAGCGGCAAGCGCACCGGACCTCGGCTCTCTTGGTTACAATTAAAAACACGCAGACTGCACCGACAGTGGAGTACCCACCTTTGTAGCCATGGTTACTTTGGTAACGGTAATGGCTTGGCTAGGGTTATGAAAAGATCATGATTGGGGTTAAAATAAGTACAGCCTCGAGATTGGACGATCTTTGTTGTCATGGTTACAATATAAACAGATAGTCACCGCACTTTTCTTTTTCCTCCTGTCATAATTAGTACGACATCTAGTTGTCGCCTAGCAACAAAACGTAAACTTATAAACTTAACGTAACCCGGTTCTTTACAGGAGGCCGGTCTCGGATCATCGGACGTTCATTTTGTTGTGAGTCTGCAGGACGTGAGAGCAGCAGCTGATGTGTAAAGGTTAGCTGTGAAGTCGTCACTTGTCTTTCTGCCCCCTCCTAGCCAAAACTATTTTAACAATTAGCTTCTCGCAGCTACTGTTTCTCACACTGGAGCCGCGAACCTCCTATACTGCCGCCGCAGGATGTATTAGATTACCTGAAACCTGCTTTAGCTCATCTTTTCATCACAGACAATCCAATATCTTTTCAAATCCCATTACCTCATAAAAGACATCATGAACTTTACATACAGACAGGTTTCATTTCAGCTCCTTTTCCGCCCCGTCGCCTCACGCTGAATCTACGCCCCGCGGTATCTCGCCGCGGCTGTGTGCGGCTCATAACATGCCACTTCCTGCCAAGTCATAATTCAATAAGGCTGACACGGCAGACATGCCACAGCCGGCCGGTCACTCAATCTCATTCCTACCCATTCTCCTCATTGGCAGATAAGAGACAGTGATTGCACTCTGTCACTTTTATTCCCTCGCTCTGTGGAAGAGAAATGGGGGTGGCGAGGAGCAAGGGGGGGGGGGGGGGGGAGGGGGGGGGGGGGCAAAGTGTAGCTGCCTGCCGCTTGATCAAATCAGCCCTCCCGCAATATCCCCCTCTGTCGACCCCCCCCCCCCTCTCGACTCCTGTGTGGCTGTTGGCATTTGAAATGTGAATCTCTCATGCAGCAGTGGAGAAAAGTGAGGAGGCTGCCGGCATCAAAATGGTGGAATTTCTTAGACGGCGACGTCTTTCTTTTCACAGCTTCCCCTCAGAGCAGAGAATAATTCAACCATCACAAGTCATTTTACACTTTCTTTTAAGATATTCAACTGATTCTTTGTCATTTCTGGCTGTAGGAACAGACGCTGATGGACACACCTCAGCGTTCGCAGGTAGTTTAACTTTCAACTGTGCAGATACAGAGGAATAAGAACCGGGTCAGTCTCAGCACCCCACATACACAAACACACACACACACACACACACACACACACACACTGATGATACCGTGCACCTTTACCTTTTAACCTTTGCTCCACAGAGACACGCAGCGGGACGAGAGCCAAGCCCCGGGTCAGCTAATGAGCTGGTGTGCTGGGTGTTTGTGTGTGCACAGCTGGGAGATTGTGGATGTGGTAAACAGGTACTGGAGGGGGATGACAGAGGGTTTATAATGTGGTGGGCAAAGAGGCAGAGAGAAAATATCCAGAGTTACGAGTTGTGTGTTCGTCTGTACGTATGTGTATGTGCTCCTGTACTTCTATATTTATGGGGACCAGTCTGGATCAGGATATTTTTGGAGCCTGAAAACATTTTACCCATGAGTCCGTACTTCAAAAGACTGTTTGATGGTTCAAGGATAATTACGGATTATTAAAAACTGGATTTGATTTTCATTGTTTTGTCCATCTGTAATAATAGCGCTGCAGTTACGTGGTTAATCGCTGGGATCTGGGTGCACGGCAACATCACAAGAAAGAGTCCAGAAACATGAGCAGTGGGATGATCAGACGGGTTTTAAACAAGCCAACAGTTTAGCCAGATGTCATTAATAAACCCCATGGTGCACTTGAAACAGAAGGTCAGAGTTGAACCAGGAAATCACTCTGTAAACTGCGATGGATGTTTATAAGGAACAGTTTGGGTAACTTTTTTACAGCTTACCTTTATTTAGTCTTTTTTAAAAGGTTATACACTAAACTGTAATTAAGCTTTAATACTTAACCCTCTGATATTCTTGGTTTTCAGTTGCATGTGCGTGATCGCTGCCCCAAATGTCCTGCAGGGATCGTCTGGGTCATTAGTTGTCTGTGAGATTAATGGTACGTGTGTGTAAGATGCAGTTAAGCACATTAAGCAGTACATGAGGATCAGCAGACTCGGTGAATAACCATAACAACAGCAGCAGCAGCAACAGAAAGTTATAAGGAACTAATCTATTCACGTCCTTCTTCTGCCGAGACCTCAACATGTAGTAATCTCCTCAGGTTTGTCCAGGAGGATCAGCTGACCCCCCCCCCCCCCCC